>NC_092036.1:6845859-7158231 GCF_003086295.3 Arachis hypogaea | reverse complement strand
CTTTGGTTACCAAACATTTTCGTTTTTATAACGATAATTGGATCAAAATTCAGCATTTCTATTCATTGTTGTGGTGTTTGGAATAGTAAATGTTAAATTACTTTTTTCGTAATAAGCATTTGTTGTTATATACTCCGATCCTAGGAGCTTTGACATAAAATATGATTATAATAACTCACATTAAGAAGTAGGAGACTAGGAGATAATTAATAACCAACTAGTTCCACTACACTAGCAATTAATTATAGAACGATTATTTGACTCATAAATTAATTAAAGGGTAATCAAAAGTATGGAGAAAGCGTAGGCTGACAATCATCATCCTTAATTGGAACTTGATCTATACTTAAGCTTAAGATCATAATTTTTAATTTTATTTTTTACAGTATTTCTTATCCAATATGTCAATAATTAATCTGTTATAAATTTAAATTTTATTAAAAAATTATTGTTTATTAATGAATTTGTTGCAGATATAAGATAAAACCAAATTTTTAACACGTATTTAAGTGGATAAATAAATTAACCATTTAACCAACTTAAGTTAATTTGTTTAAGATCATAATTTAATAAAATTGTTACCCGAAATTTTCTTTTTTATGACCTAAAAAGAAATAACCCCATTTATATATATAAGCTTAAGTTTTTTTTACCAGGTTTTTTTCAAATGAATTAAAAATATAATTATACCATCTTTCTAATTATTGGTACTTAGATTGGTTAATTATTAATTACAAATGTTCATCTACTTAATTAATGCCATAATGTGGCACATAATAACAATCCAGGCCAACAAACAAATTGGTTAGTACGGATAATCATAATAATAATGTCAACTTCTATTAGGTCTTCTTAAGTCTTTCTTTTTTCTTTTTTGAAACAGATAGATTCTTTGAGTAGACATATGTGCCTAACATGCATGTTCCAATTAAATACTCCTATCTAAAATAGTAGTACTAGTAAAATATACAGCTTAATACATAGAAAAATGGGCCCTATATTCAAAACTATTTAATCATTTCGATCATTCTAAATTGGAGCCACAACTAATAAAGTTTATACCTAATTAAGAAATTACATCTAATTAATCATGAGTATTCTAAAGATTAAACTTGCAAAAATATACATAGAAAATATAAAAATAGAAATATAACCATAGAAAATAAAAAGCTCACTTGAAAATTGGGATAATACTCAATTTAGTCTTCAATTTGTATATGAGTTTTATTTTAGTCTTTAAAATTTTAATTGCCTTTATTTAATTTCTAAATTTTACAAACATGACTTATATGTTAATCTTTAAAATAATTTTTAATGCACAAACGTTAATTAATAAAACACTGTCATTGATAGTCGAATACCACGCTAGACTTTGTAAAATAATGTCATTTTAATTTTAGTAATCAAATAATCCAAAAACATCAAAAGTGATGTTTATCAAAATTTTACCTAACAAAACAAGTGACGCGACACTATTTTTTGACTATTTGAATGTCAAAAACTAAAACTGCATCATTTAATTACAGATTTTAGTGTGGCATCTAACTATTTATATAAGCACTTCATTAACGTTTTTGTACTAAAATCATTTCAGGGACTAATGTAAAATATATTTATAAAATTTGGAGACTAAATAAAAATAATTGAAATCTCAAAAACTAAATTAAAATACGTATGCAAGTTCAGAATCAAATTAAATATGAACTTTTTGATAATTACTTGAGATTTTCTATGATTGCTAAAATTAATCAAATTTAACTTAGTAACCCTAACCTATGTTATTAGGGAAACCATTAACTTTTTTATACATTAAATGAAGTGTTATCTTATAAAAATTCCTAAGTAAAAAAAAACCTAATAATAAAAACTTAAAATAATTTTCAATAATGCATCCATTAGAAAATGAAGAAAGTAAAATTTGTCCTTAAATTTTCAATTGTAAATGGCCATTGAAGACAAATTAGATAGCCTTAACTTGCGATTCAAATTGTGGGGCACGAGATAACGTGAAAGGCTCTTTTTTCTTTAAGATATTTGCATGGAAACTTGAGGATGAAAATCGACCCTCATCAGTGTATAAACTTCAATAATTTTTTCACTCTTAATCAATTTCCAATTTTGCTTTCTATCCATTATTTTTTCTTGTATTTCAGCACATAAATTATTAGATTTGATTAAAAAAATCAATTAAAAATTTAAAATAATTCAATTCACCCATATTGATGATGATGACAGCATCCCAGAAAACCAAAATAATAATAACAATAATAAATGTAGGAAAAACCAAATTTACCAAAGCAAGATGAAGATTTTATCCACAAAGATCAATACCCGCATACATTATAAAACATGGGGAAAAAAGAAAAAAAAAAGGAAGGAGGATCTTTTGCTATGTTTCAATAAATGAACCATTTTTTTTGGTTCACTCTCCTCCTTGCCAGCATTTTAAATTTGACATCACCGGCAAAACAAGGGAAAAAGAAAAAAAAAAGAAAAAAAAAACTTTTAACTAGTCTTTGGAGATACTCTCTAAATGAGGTCGCCATACGCCAACACGACCTTTGCGGCGATCTTTTCGTAAAGATTTTTTATTTTTAGAAGCTATCTGAGTGAGTGCATGAAAGTGTGACGACGAGTCATCGTCCTCACACTTCTTACTCTTTTTTGACAAAACTTTTTTATTAATATCACTATCACATATGCTTCCGCTCTTCGCAGCGGCAAAACGCTTCTTTTCTGGCAACGATGATGCCGGGATCAAGAAGTATATGCTTCCTCTCTTGAGCTCTGTCTCCGGAGCAAGGATCAAAATCCGGCGAACGACGCCTTGAGAGCTAGGTTTGCTTAGAACATGATTAGGGTTTTCCCTGAGAATCTCTCCGGCAGTTATTGGACGTGTAATCTCTTCCACATAACCATTCAAATGCACTATTCTTATCAAATCAAGAGCACCACAAGGAATAACACAAGCCAAACAACACCTTAAGCTATTACCCATAATTATAGTGTATTTTGGTTTAGAATAATAATATGATCAAGAGAATAATAGCACCCAAAAAGGGAAAAAAATAGAGAAAATTAAAACTGATCTAGGATTTGAACCCGGATCAGAAAAAAAAAAAGAAAAAGAAAAAAGAGAGAACAAAAGAAGAAAACTTTTTTTTGTTGTGTTTGAGTTACTAAAGCTTTGAGAACAAGGGAAGTGGTTGGAGGATGAGTGGTGTATATATAGTAACAACCGTACTCATAATGCAATGGGTGGATTTAACAAAATTTATAAATTATAAATAAATTAATAATTGTGATGATGACGTTTGAAGTTAATAATAATGGAACTGAGTGGATTCAATTTACCAAATTGCCCTCCATATATATATGTATATATGTGTGTTAGTGTGTATTATTGTTTTTGCAATTTTTTGGAGTTTGGATGAACACATGCGGTGAGGTGGGGCTTCCTCACCTTCTTGCTGTGTAGTTAACTAGTTTGTAGGGTTTTGTCCGCCATGTGTAGATTTAATAAATAATAAGAACTATTGACTGGTATAGTAATAAACTTTGATAACTAATTAACAGAAATATTTGATAACAAAAATAAATTAGTTAAAAACAGTTAAAATTTATCTTATTTAGTTTAATAATTAATTAATGTTAAATAAGATAAATTTTGACGATTTTTTTTGTCTTTTTAATATTATTAATTAATTAATTATTTCTTTTTTATTTATGTTTATTTAATTGTCAATTTACTCTTATGATTAATGATCCTTGATTATGCATGTATAGTTCAGTCTCAAAATCGGGGGAAATAGGAAATCATACGTTTTACTTATTTCAAGTGGTATGTTGTATGTGACATAGTAACATACAGAATGTTCAAAAAAATTTTAAAAAAATAAATAAAAATGTAAATATGAATTTTTTATTTATTTAAAAAAAATCCGTCAAAATAATATGTATTTACTGATAAATAAATTCATAATTTATACTTATTCATTGTGTCCAACAATCTCTAGTTCTATTATTATAATTTTGACAATATTTTAATACTAAAAGGTGAATGTTATGGTGCCTAAAAAGTAGTGTCTATTTATTAAAAAAGGTTAAACAATAATATTTAATTTAAAAATATAACAATAAATAATTTTTAAAAAATCAAAATTTACTATAAAAAGTAAATTAGGTAAAATTTAGACACCAATTCATAAACATCATAGAATTGGCCAAACTAAAATATTCTCTTTTCAATTCAATTTTTGCAGAGTATTAATTGATAAAGGTGGAATAGTAGTTTATTTTAATAAAAATATTATTTGTACACTAAAATCAGTTACTCAGTGACACAGAACCACGTTATAGAAAAGGAGGGCATTGGCCCCCAAAATAAATAATATGTATGTATAAGTTTTAATTTTTTAGTTTAGTTCTTTTTTAATTTTTAATTTTCTTTTTTTCTTAACTTATATTTTTTATGTTGGTCCTTCTCAAAAAAATTTCTAACACCACCTCTATAGTTACTAATATATTTATATATAAATATATATGATTTAATTTATTTTTAATATATATTATATTTTAAAATATATATTTTATACTTATGACTGATTTTGATAATTAATTTTAATTTACACGTAGCATATAGTCTTATTATAATTATGATATAAATATGTGCGAAGTTTTAGCTTTTTTATTTAAACTTTGTACTTTAGTTATGTACTATATATATAAGGTGAATTCTACCCAACCCTCTCTAAAACAACATGTAAGTTACCCTTCGTGATGTGTTACACTCTAATTAAGTCAGTATCTTAACCATAGTTAGATTATTTTGTAATTTATGGTTTGAAATGGGTAATGATATAATTTCTTAAAATATTAAAACTTCACTCCCATTAATTGAAGCATATCTTCACTCCTCCATTCTTTTTTTATCATGTAACTTCGGTCCTTCCAAGCATCGTCGTTGCCGCGGTGGTGACAAGAAGCAGCACCGACGTCGTTGCGATCTACCGCCTTCTCACGCAATCTCTTTCTTCAATGGATCATTCCTTAACGACGTTGTTGAATTTCCATTGCCTGTTTTTCCCCGTCATCGCTATCTCCAGTCGTCTTCACTCTATCCTTACCAACATAAATGGTTAGTTTAGTTATTAAATTTTTTCATTAAAAAATATATTTTTATTTAATTACATGATGAAATATATATTGATAGGTAAAATATAATATAATAAAATAAATCTATTTAGAATACTTAAAAGTATAATTAAAATCGTGAACATATAAATATAATAATAAATTTGTATTCTAAACAAATAAACATATTTATTTATCATACATAAATTATTTAAAAATAAATATATTATTAAAATTAATAATACAAATTTAAAATGATAAAATCCAATTTTTTACCGTATTCTTTTTATAGTATTTTTATTCTTTTAATTTTTAATTTATTAGTATTTTATTATTTAATTAATAATTAAAAAAATATTTTTATGAGAAATTATTTTTTGTATTATCTTAAAGAAGAGACCAATACAACAGTTAAAAAAAACCTAAAAATGATATTTTAAATAAAAAGTATTTAATATTAAAATTTTTAAATATAAAAATAAATTATATAAATATTTAAGAGATAGAGAAAAAATACATGCCTAAAATAAATAAAACAGATAAAGTGGGAGTACTCATAAGAAATAATGAATTATTTTTGTCTGTTTTATTTATTTTAAACATACTCACGGGAAATAAAGAATTATTTTTATCTGTTTTATTTATTTTAGACATGTATTTCATATTTATATCTTAAATATCTATACAATTTACTTTTGTATTTAAAATTTTTAATATTAATTATTTTTTATTTAAAATGTCATTTTTACATTATTTTTTAAACTGTTATATTGGTCTCTTCTTTAAGATAATACAAAAAATGATTTCTCATGAAAATAATTTGTTTAATTATTAATTAAATAATAAAATACTAATAAATTAAAAATTAAAAGAATAAAATACTATAAAAAAATATTTGTGAGAAAGTCGAATTTTATCATTTTAAACTTGTGTTATTAATTTTAACAGTTTATTTATTTTTTTAAATAATTCATGTATGATAAAAGAAATGTTTACTTGTTTAGAGTACAAATTTTATTATTATATTTATATATTCCTGATTTTAATTATATTTTTAAATACTCTAAATAGATTTATTTTATTATATTATGTTTTACATATGAATATATGTTCCATCATGTAATTAAATAAAGATATATTTTTTAATGACAAAATTTAATAACCAAACTAATCATTTTAGGACAAAAAGAGGGATTGAGTGAGAGGACCAGGAGATGACGTTCGCGCTGGCCATGTTGGGAAGGACGGTAAAGTTACGAAAGAAAGAAATTCAACGACGTCGTTAAGGATGATACACTGAAAAAAGAGAAGAATTTGCGTAATAGAGCACTGAAGAAAGAGAAGAAATTGCGTAATAGAACAGTAGATGACGACCGTCGCTTTTTGTCACAAACATCAACATGCTTGGAAGAATTTGAAGCTACGTGATAAAAAAAGAGCGGAGGAGTTGGAAGGGTATTTCAACGGGAATGGAGTTTTTGATAATTATACTATTACTCATCTCAAATAGTAATTATAAAATAATTTAACCATGGTTAAGATAATGACCAATTAAAGTGTAACACATCATGAAAAGTAACTTACATGTTATTTTAAAGGGATCGGGTAGAATTCACCTATATATATAATATGTAAAACGTCAAAATAAAAATGTAAACGGTGGGAAACTGGGAATGCATAAGTAAGATTCATCTACCTGCGCTATAGCAGTTTGTCTTATATAATATTAAATAAAAATATATTTATTTACTCATTGTTGATCCAGAATTTGCTACATTAATTGCTGTTAGTAACAGCAAATCATTGTTAAATAATCGTTAAAAAAATCATTGTTGAATATATATAACAGAAGAAACAAAACATCATTTCCCATAAACTGAGACCTGGATTGATCAACGATTAAGATCATGAAGCTGGCACGGGAAGTAGTGTGAACTGCGAAGGTTATAATCAAACAAAATAATGTAACTAAGACTTTGATATAATCAAATAGATATCTTAAATTAATTTATTTTAATTTCTATATTAATATAAATTTTTTTAATTAAAATAAGTTTAATTAATTCATTTAGGATATTTTTTAATTATATTAAAATTTTAATTATGTTATTTTACTGTTAAAAATGTCATACTGGCATTTTAATATTTTATATTAGTATTGTATTAATATCAGTTAAATTATAAGAATAATAAAAATTTATAATTTGTAAATTTAAGAATTAATTTAATCACTTTTAAAATTAAAATCTATTTTAGTACACAGTAAAAATTTTAAGCATCAAACTGAACAATTACCTCTATTAATAAATGGTGCAACAATGTCTGAGTTAGAGTTAAGAGGAGAATTACCAAAATTTTTGCTTGCATTGCCATAGAGATAAGGAAGAAAAGAGGAATTACCACGAGAAAGAACTAGTAG
The DNA here is from genome assembly GCF_003086295.3 of Arachis hypogaea. NCBI lineage: Eukaryota > Viridiplantae > Streptophyta > Magnoliopsida > Fabales > Fabaceae > Arachis > Arachis hypogaea. The sequence goes on along the minus strand of NC_092036.1, from coordinate 7,150,679 downwards.
GTTATATTCATTAAACATACTAGAATATATAGGGAAAATATATTCATTAAAATCAGAAATGTTAGGCGAATAATATTCTTTTAATTAAGTCTAACTAGCTAAGTTATTATATGTTTAATTTATATACACGTATTTTTTTCTCTAATTTAAATTTTTTTTTCTCTTTTTTGGTCATCATCATCACATCATCACTTCCTCTTTTTCTTTAATTTCTTCTATTTTTTCATTTTCTAACTTTTTTCTTAATTTATTTGTTCATCTTTTTGTCCTTTTTCTTTCTCTTTTATTATCATCATTTTTTTATATGTTTAGCAAAATTATTAAATATAAAAATTTTAGTATATATTACAAAAAATTTATAGTGACCAACACCAACATTTTTAAAAGACCATAAATTCAGAACATTAATTCACTCAACTAATAAAATGTATTATTTAAGGTATCAAGTATTATTAAAATTTAACATAAAACTATTAGATAAAAAACAAATAGTTAGTATAAAAAAAGACAAAAAAAATAACAATAGAAATAATTCTTAAGATGTGCAACAAAACTATTAAGCATAAAAAATTTAGTATACGGCATAAAATTATTAGTGACCAAACACAGAAAATTTTATATATCAATTTCAGAATTTTATTTTCTATCAACTTTTATGTCTCGGAATCACTATTAAATTTTATTAATTTTGAATTTTTTTTGGAGGAGATTTGAATCATTTTTTTTATTACTTTAGCTATTTAGTAAGAAGGGGGCGAAATTTATTTATTTTTTATTTTTTTATATATATATATACAAATATTCATGTACTATATCGATAAATTTTTGGGTTTTTTAACAAGAAACTATGTGCTTTTGCTTCATTATTTTTTTCTTATTTTATTTAAAAAAATAAAAAATATCAAACAAAAAAAAGAAAAAAAAGAAAAAAATTAACAAAAAAAAGAACGTAATAACAGTAACAACGCAGCAATACAAAAAGAAGGAAGAAGAAGAGAAAAAAAATATATACCAAAAAAAGAAACACATAGTTCATATAAATGTTATATGAGTAATATTTATTAGGCTTAAGTCAATTTAATTAAATATAATTATTAAAAATATTTATACGTAAACAAAAATGTTTTAAAAATATATTTTCTAGTAATATAAACCTTTTTCTTTTGAAGTCATGCATTTGAAATCTTTGGTTTGAGCGAGGTGCATAGGCAAGAAAAATTGCATCTTTGCAATCTAAAGTCTTTTTTTATAAGCATTATAAGATTTTGTAGGTGGAAAACATACAAATTCTTATTACTTTAAAATTCTTCAAGATTTATTCTAGTAAGTCACATTGATACTTTCATCTTTTAATAAAAAATTTTAATATGTGTATTATTATATAAATAAATTCTTAATTTTTATTATAAAATAATTAAATTTCAAAAAATATGATTATAAGATAATTTAGTTCTAATTATGAATTATATTACCAATTAGTAGTCTAAAATATTGTTAGAATAATAAAAATTGTCGATGATTTAAATTTTAATTTATTTAAGTACACTTTAAATGTTACTCTAAAATAAATTATTGACGGCACAAAATATTACTCCACCAGCCTGGCCAATGATTCAGCTTAATTATTGATGCAGTCTCCAGCTACCTATAATTCATGAATCAATTTTTGCTTTTTTACTAAAATGTGAACCAACCTAAACTTTTCTTTCTTTCTTTTTTTTGGAAAAAAAAATTCAACAGAATGAAATTTGTTACTGTTTTATTTAATTTTTGGTAATAAGATGTTAAATTAAGTTTGTATCAAAATCTCAATTCGAGTAGTAGATACGACTCTTTTAAAAAAGAATAAGTTCAATTCGATCCAAAAATTACTTAATATTTGTATTGAAAATATACAAAATACTCAATAATATTAAACTGTAGTAAAAATTGTAATAAAAAGGAGATAAATAAAGCAAACTGCTATATAAAAAATAGTTTCTTATTCTAAAAAAATAGTTTTAATTACTTTTTTTAATTAATATCATTAATTTAAAAAACTAGTTTTATATAAAAAATAAACTGCTATTAACTAATTAAAAATTAATTTCATATACATATTCTAAAATTTTAGCGAAGATGAAGATAGCGAAGCATGCTTCCAAGAATAAGAGACTTTGAACAGAGTTACTATTATTACTACTATTATTATTGAAGGAAATGGGGACGAGGTCGTTATTTTCTTTGATGAAAGATATTTGAGGCCCCCTCTTTTATGAAAGAAATTAAATTAGGCAACGATAATATGTCCAACTCATTATTCATAAAATTAATAAGGACCATATACTTTTATATAAGAAAACAAATCAGCCAGGGAATGGATCAGATCATATTATTATTATAGGGGTGCTTGAATTTCGGCATTCCAAAATTCGGTTGGATCTCAAAACATATTTTATTTTATTTGATATATATGGGTGTCGCTTTCCACTCTATGTTAGGATAGACCAGCTCATCCTCAAGTTATGCATTCATTTAAAATACATTTTTTTTAGTAAAATTCGTTTTCTTTATTATATACATTATTATTTAATGTATATATTATACATCCATTTAATAAAATCTTTATTTCTAAGATCAGATTTAATACTTTGTTAGGTATAATTTCCAAAATTATATATGTTTACTAGAGGTCAAAATTATCTAATTTAAACCCATTTTATATTAACTATTTTAGATTAGTCGAATGATCAATTTACTTGTCCGTTTAAACAAGTATTAGAAATTTGAATTTCGCTTTATATATATAGCAATCTATTGATTAGCAACTAGATTCTAAATAAAATTTAAATTTGTAACAGATTAATTTTTAACCTGTCGAATTAAAAGATACTGTGAATAACTAAAAACAAAAAATCTTATATTAACTAATTTACGTCAAATTCAAATTTTAAATAGTCACTTCATAATAAATTAGGATCGAATTCAAATCTAATTAAACCCCCAACCAATAATCCAGTTGTAACCCTAGAATGAATGGATCACAAAATTTGCCGCGTGAAAAATAAGACGGGCATTCATGTATACAAATTCGGTGATGAGATCAAAGGTACATTATATATTGTTTCTTATATATATATGTATGTACGTAATTGTACTGATGAACATTCTACGTATATCTAACTGTTGCGCCGCTGGCTTTTATGTTTTCAATTGTGTGCGAATTATATTGTTATATTTTATTTTAAATAATGTAGCTGGCGATTGTTTTGTCTTTATTATATTCTTAGAGTTCAAAAAAATCCAAACATGAGATTATATAATTGCAATAATTAATAACTTCGTTATCAAATGTTATTAGCTTTAATTTTTGTTAGTTCAAACAATAGCCTCCGTGAAGAAGAAATTAACTGATGTCTAATATATTACATTATGTGATGTAATTATATGTTACATCACCAAAATCTGCTGAATATTCCTATCAAATTGAATAACAATTTTTTGATAAACAAGTTATAATTAAGTAGGTAATTTAAGTGTATTGAAGACTAAAATCTTGAATTTTATTTATATTTTGTTATTAGGTTTATTAAATTTTAATTTGAAGATTTAACTAAAATAAAAAATATTGATTTCATTAAGGCCCAAACCAATAAATAATTTTGACTTTTTTTATTATTTAAAATAGTAGTGAGATCATCATCATCATCATCATATATATATATATATATATTAAATACAAAATAGTTAATGTATGATTATATATATCGAGCTCACAAAATCTAATAGACAAAAAAATTTCTAAATAAATAACATATTAGAATAAAAGAACATTAATATTAATTTTTGTTTTGATATATGTCATATATAAGTTGGTGATTTTTTTGTAGAAACTAGAACTCGGAAAAATATGAAATGAAAATTAATCTATAAACATACATTACAATAATACAACCAGATAACTAGTAAAATTCATTTCTTCAGTCAATCCATGAAAATTAAAATCCATTAAAATTTAATATCTCATATTTAAAATACAAAATTAGTCTTCCTAAAAACAGCACATTTAAATTTGAAAGAAAACTCAATCTAAATAAAAGAGCTAAACCTTAAGTTCTAAATCCTAAATCCTAAATCTTTAAATCTTAGCTTAAATATTAAGCCACAAATCATAATTTTTAAACCTTAAATTATATATTTTTTATTCTAACATTTACTTTTAATAGTGTGTGGTTGAATAATAATAATAATAATAATAATAATATAGAATGTTAATCAATAATATTATTTATATCATTACTTTTAGGAGATTTTGTGAGTGAGAAAAATTTTAGGAAGAAAAATCAAGTTTAATTTGAGTTGGGTGTTAGTTTTCTAAAAACATTAAAAACAAATATATAAAAAATTAATATATTGATCTTTTGAATTTAAAGACAACAGAAGAATTATTAGTTAAATAACATTTTTCAAAAGGTTAAGTTAATATCTTGAATCACATTTTGAAGACCAACTCAAATGTATTTTATATTTTACAGTTCCTTGGATGATTAAATTGAAATTCTAATCTCTAACCACATTACCATTGAGTTTCGACAAACACGTTGGATCTCTGTGTGTGTATATTAACTATATATACTATATTTCCGTTATGTTGAGATTATGATAAATTATTAGCATTAATTAGTCTTCAAACCGTCATGATTAACAAACGTACAAGTACCTCTTCTCTTTGGTTTTCTTTACCTATATATTTTATTTGATTGAAGAGTTGATGAGAAGAATATATCCAATTATCCATCATCCATTGCAATTTTTGGCAGCTAAGTGTTGGGGACCACATTAGAGAGACGAAGCTTCGTGGAACTAAGGTTTCCGGCACCGACCACAACACCTAAAATAAACCTCAAGCAAAATATTTTCCTTTTTTTTTTTTATAAATTAAAACCATTTGTAATGGTTAGAAGTGATAGAGACATAATAATTTATATTTTTTTATTTGTTTAATTTTTTGGTACAAAAAAATTTATAATATAGTACGTAGTTTCAAAATTTAATTTTTATAATAAAAAATTATGAACTTCAATCTTTATTACTTAAATATAGTGCACGAGCCATGCTGATGCTATTTAGTATTTTATACAAGATTCCAAGTCTACCATTGAATTTGAATATACCAGAAAGAGAGTGATCTTTGAGTTAGTAGCAGTTGGTACTCTACTCTAAAAGCCAAAGTTGACAATTTTTTTTTTTATTGTGACAGGTTAATTTGTACAATTAATAGTTTTGTTTTTTAAGTAAATAAGAGAAGCTCTCTCTCTCTCTCTATATATATATATATATATGGAGAGAGATTATAAGAGAGATGATGCTATATTAATATTTATTTATGAATTTTGTTAAGTAGATAATAGTTTTTGTGAATAATGTAAATAATAAATTTTAAAATTGGCCTAATAAAATAAAATAGTGAGAATTTTATTGTTAGAGTAATTATTTAAATTTGTTTTTGAAATTTTTAAAAATAAATATTTTAATTTTTAAAAAAATTTAATATATAATATAATTTTTAATGTTTATTTTCGTCAGTTAATAATTTTTTATTAAATTTTTCTGTTATTTATTATTAAGTATTAACTACTGATGTAATAAGTTAACTAATATATATCACTGTTAAGTATTTATGTGTAATAAGATAGACAAATTAATTTCTATAAATATTTTAAAAATGAAATAAACAAATCAGTTTTTTTAATAATTTCAAAACTAAAATAGAAAAATTAATCTCTATTTTAAAAATAACATCGCATATTCTTCTGTTGTGTAACTCTCTATTTAAGTAAGGCTAGCTACGTAACCTTATATTATTCTAATTGCATCTTTGTGATGCTGATGCACACTAAAATAACTTCGGGAGTTGCAAACTGTTTAAGTCCACTACAATTTTGATACGATAATCTATGATGAAATTATACAAATAAATATCACATTACAATTGCAGTATATATTAGTTCATTGGAAACTAATTAAAGTGACGGTCTAATCCAATTTTTTTTTTTTTTGGAAGAAGATAAAAAGATAAAAAGAAAATTGGTGAAATTACAGCAAGGCTTGATTTCCGGCACCTTCTCAATCTTAAAATGGTTGGTACGAGTAAGACTGAATATCACTGAATGGACCCTTCATATGAGAGCATTACGCCCTATGGTTATTTATTTATTACATGATCGATAAATAATATTATTTTTTATCAGTATTTGACTAAGAATTTTGCTAGGTAAACAATAAATTTTTGTAAATAATATGAATAATGAGTTTTAGAATTGATCCAATAAAGTAAAAAAATTACTCTAACCCAAATTATTTTTTAAACTCTAACATTAAGATAACCATCCGCACAACTAGTAAATTGAACATCTAGTCATATTAACTGTGTATGAGTAAATCGAATCAAAAGGAATAATCATCCAACTAAAAATTAACATAATTATCTACGTTGTTTAGTATTTTCATTGTCTCCTTATACTTTTCTTTTGACTAATAATAATTTATACATGTATTTATCAAAATTTTATACATAAAAAATTATATAATTTATACATGTATTTATCAAAATTTTATACATATAAATTAATACAATTTATATTTATATTTTTTAAAATTTATATATATAAATTAATAAAATTTATTTATTAAAAATAATTTAATATTTATATTGGCCAAATAATGATAAAAAATATTAAAAATTGTTGACTTCAAAAAAAATTTTTTATTTATTTTTTTTATATTGATTTGTAATGCAAATGTGGCCGTGTGCCTACGGTTTTCTCTTTGATTTTGATATTCCACAAATTGCATCATTTGCTAGCTATAGTTCTTTTTGTTTGTGGTCTAACAGAAGCTACTTTACTAAGATCTTATTGGTATCTCTCACTATATGGTACTCCAAATAACTCCAAACAGAGTGATCTGGATTATTGGAGATGAGTTATTATCAATATATACGTTGAAATAGACTTATCATCATGATTTCGTTTGGTATTATGCATTCAATAATGCTAGAGCAATCACTGGATCGATATTATAGAGATAATAATAAAAGTCTTCTAGGAATTTCCACCACAGACTATAACTTAATTTTCCAGGCTTTTTTATTTTTAGTTATGAATTTTTATAGTTTGGATTTCGGAATATATAAACTAAAAGGATTAAAACATTTATTAACGTCATTTTTTTGTATATATGCACTACAGCAAAACCAATAGATGGCGGCGAAAATTTAACAGCGGATTTTGAAACCACCGCTAAATAAAAAGATGATGATAGCAATTTGAGTCTCAATTTTCATGAAAAAAAAATTAGAAAATTAATTATAATACAAGTCAACTAAGTTGATTTTTTTATTTTTATTTTGAAATTAAACAATTAGAATAACAAAAAAGTTTTTTTTATAACAGATTTATTTTTTAACTAATTGACTAAAATTAACTTCACCCCTAATTAATTCTCTAACAAAACCATTTCATGAAATGCATTAGTTGCATGTTCGATATAATAAATAAAATGCATTAAATACATGTTTTGGTTGGTAATATTTTCTTTTAAATAATAGTTTCATGTTATATTTATACTTTATTCAAAAAAGTGTTCACTAAATTAATTATTTTAATAATATATATGTTAGAATAAAAAATATATACTGAAATAATATATGTATTTATATATATAAATATATAATAATCAATTTATGATTAATTTTTGTGTGTATCCATGATATTTTGAATTGAATAATCTTATTTTAAACATAGTTGATAGAAAAACAGAGGAGAAAATATCGAAGAAGTCTGCAATGTAATATAATGTACGAATGCATCTCTAAGTATATATTGGACACATTTTTTAGTTGAATATATGCATGTCGTAGTTGGTAATTAATAATAGGGAGATTGATTACTACATTGTCTTCCATACTATTATATATCTGACAACAATAATGCTAAACAGATAAAAAGAATAGTTAAATATTGTTTTATTTAATATTTATTAATTATTATAATAATTAATAAATATTAAATAAAATAATAAATTTTAGCTAATTTTGACTAATTTTTATTATTATTAAACATTTTCGATCTGACAATTGTGCACGTAGATTAAATATTTACCTAATCATTTTCCAACTCTCTCACATTGTCGTAATAACAACCAAATCTAAATATATTTTTTTTCTTAGCATGCACTACTGCTTCTTGTTTTGGAACAGCAAATGAGATCTTGAAAGAATAGAGAGATCAATTTAAAGCATTGGTATTAACTGGCAAAGACTTATAAGAATTATTTTTGCATATGATATACATGATAATAATGATATATTTCCACGAGTGGGTAAGTATCATATCAAATCAAATCTAATCTAATATAAAAACCTAAGCTCTTGGTCCTAGATAAATTGGCAGATAGCCATCCATAATATGGGAATGGTGCATGCACGGGTTCAAGTGGCTCTAATAAATCAAGTTGATTGAAGATATTGATTGGGGTTAGTATTAATTATAATATAATAAATTACTTAACTAGCTTGTACATGTTGAATGGTATCTTCTATATATGTCATGATGAAAAATGTGACCTAATGGATGTATAGAATATATTGAAAAAATATATATACAATATTTTTGTGTGCGTATTCTTTCTACATTGAAAGTAATAGATAAAAAATATAAAAAAAATTGAATTTTTTATATAAAGAATATATATATAAAAAGTCAGTCAAATTCATTTCTCTTGTATATTCGACCATTCATAGGTTTAATTTATGAAGTGGTCGAAATTAAAGAGGCCTCGAAAAAGAATAATAAGTGCCTAACTTCTTTATGTTAGATGCTTAGGAGTAGGAAGGTCTTGAAGGGTCATGGCTTAGGGAGGTTACATAGGAATAATGGACGGATTTTCTCATTTTTTTAATTATTGGTTAAGTGTGAATTTTTATTGTATATTTTTTAAGTTGAACAAAAGAAATATATGAAAAAATATATTAAATGGTATAAAATCATATTTAACAAAATAAATGAAGAAAAAAAATTAAAAAAATTCACTTTCATACAATAAGTGCTGAGTCAACAAAGTGGAAAAAAAGCATTGGAAGTCTCTTTTTTTTATTTTATAGTCATTTATTTTACTTTTAACAGAAATAAAAATAGTCGGTATTATATTTTTTGGTAATTAGATATTAGTTATCTTATACTTTGTTGTTAAAAGGTTTTAATGGCAATTATACTATTTTCAGTAAAAATATTTCTAATTGTTGCAAAGAGTATATATAATTACCATTATAACATATAAAAATAACGGCAGATATATAATTGTTGAAAAAACATAAGTTAAATAAGATATATAGTGATCGTTATGTTATTGCCATTAAAATTTTATCAATAAAAATAATTTTTATTGTAGTGATGTATTATATTAAATAATTTAATTAAGTATATCAAATTATCTAATAATTTTTAATTATTATCTTATATAAAATTTTTCTACGTGATTAATCACCTTAATTTACTCCAAAACACCATCCTAATTGGAGTATTTAATCACCTTAACATCCATGACTGACCTTGGAGTATTTAATCACCTTAACATCCATGACTGACCTTGGAGTATTTAATCAATTAGGTATTAAAAAACAGTAGTATGAAAATAAATATTCTAGGAAACACCACAAAGCGTTTCATTTATTTAATGCTACAATGAAGTTTTTGGATAAAAGTTTTTTTTTTTTCCTTGTGTAATATATAGTTTTTGGTCGGTCTTTTGTGTTTCATCTAATGAGATCTATTTTATAATATATTTTTTTTGGACTTGGATAATATTTTTCTGTTATAGGTGAATATTTGTCGTATGTTTTGGACCTTAGTCAAGTTTTTCGTTAGGCCCAAGAGATAGTGCTAGATCACAGAATGAAGCAGAAGCCTGCGACCCAATGGATATTGAATGAATAAGGAGTTAGCAAAGCCACTATTAATTTTCCTTCACAAATCAACTTGGTTACTCGAGTGGTCAGGTTACTCGAGTGAACTAGAGATATTGTGAAAAAAAAACCCTTCACATATTAAGAGTTCGAATTTCATTTATAATTATTAGTCTTTAATCGGTTCCTTCACATAATTAAATTAAATTAGTTTAGTGGTTAGTTCATTAATCTGTTTAAATAAAGGTGAGAGTTTGAAAAATCCAAAAAAAAATAAAAAAGGATCCCTTCACATGATTATGGAGCTAATTAGTAGCTTCTCTACTGATGAGACTTGTCTTTAAGTTTGATGCTGATATAATGCTAAATTGGTAGATTATTCTGAAACAGCATCTTATTTTAGAAATTATTTTGTTAAAATTTCAGGTTATTTTTTATGGTATACTTCTGTTTCATGGAAGCTAGCTTAACAGTTCTATATCAATGTTGAATATTTTACGTTAGTTGACTTTGAATTCTACTTAATTAAATAGTTTATTGCTCTCTGGAAATAGGATAATGCAAAAATTTGGTCCTTTTCGTGGGAACTCTCCTCAGATAGTTCTAGTTAATTTTTATTGATTGATTTATTTATTTACTTATTTTATGTTTGTTGAATTTTGTCTCGATTTATAGTATACACAGATACGGATAATCATATAATCAGAATACAACTGATTGACTCGATCCAAGTTAATTAATCTAGTATTTATTGGATACTCGGATAAAACTCAGTAAAATCTAACTTTAATCGGCTTAAGTATTAGATTCATAGTTACAAATCTAAATCCACCCGATTAGATTAGATTGTATAATATAATATAATATACATTAAGGTATGTCAAATTGTGAATCTTAAATGATATTTATTTAAGTACGAATTTGATGATGTATTATAATTTGTAATGATTTATTTTCTTTTTTTTTCACTATTATAATTTATCGAATTTTTTTTCATTTTATTCTTTTTTTTTAATTTAATTTTTAAGTAAATACTCAATTATCCGAATAGATTCAATCTGAATTCAATCTGTTCGAATTAGTTTGAGGACACTCATCTTCAAAAAAAAAAAAAAAACTATTACTTAATCCAAATTAAACCGATTAAATTTTATTGGTTCCATTCTTTTTCTGCTCCAATAAATTTAAACCAATTTGATATGTGTACTCCCCTAATTTATATGGTAATTAAAATGCTTCCCACCAAGAAAAGGGAAATAATAGAATAAGTTAAGTTGATTAATTAGATGTAGACGAGCCCCTATTGCTTCACGCAGTGCAAATCATGAGACCCCGTTAGTTGGAAACGATATACAAATGATTGTAACTCCTTTAATAATAATAAATTATAAATATGTCTTACTTAAACTAATATTATTTTATACAAATATAAATTGTTTTACAATATTTAATTTTTCTAAAGAAATAATAATAATAATAATAATAATAATAATAATAATAATAATAATATTCGCTAAGAAGGACTCAGCTATAGATAGACTTTAATTTATAGATTTCGTAAGTTTTATTATTTAAATATTAAATCATTTTTTGGCGATTTAAATATTAAATCTGTTCCTGTGTGAAAGTGAACTCCGAGGTATAGCTCGTTCTGTTGATGTTTGAACCAGCTTTTCTTGGAGTAAAGGGAGTGGAATGTCGTCTTCTTGTGGGGAGGCGGTGTTGGATACCTGCAAAGGGACTCAAACGCTCAAGTAAGTATGAGTATGAGAGAGTTCATAGTAGAATTAGAATGAATTGCGTACCTGTGACTGAGTGAGTCACTCGTATATAATGAAGTTATTGGAGGACCGTTATCTACATTGTTTGTTACTGATTTAACTACAGTATTTGCTGGTAGCCCGATATATTCGGGACATGAGTGGTTTTGGAGAGAGATTTGCAGGGGAGTTGTGTGCTGATCCTGGTTCCGAGATTCTTGTTATGACTCGGTTTGAGGCTAACGGATCATAGCCCCCAAGGTTGACCTGTTTCGGGAGTCGAGATATAAACAGGTTAACCTTTTTCAAGTGTTATAACTCGGAACCAGGATCTGAAGTGGGCGGCTTTGGAGTATGGTAATTTAAGTGTGCCGAGTTATAGCTCGGAGCCCCCAAGGTTAACTTGTTTATTGTCGACCTCGAAAAGTGGGAGGAGGTTATTCTTTTGAATTTTCGCGCTAGTATCTTTCGTGTGTCTCCTAGGGAGGAAAGAGAAATGTTGGAAAAGACATTTGCTTTTAATGCGCGTTGGGGATTGAAACGATTGTTGAGATCCGGCCATTGATTTATTTTTTTGGTTTTCGTTTTGAACGGCTGGGAATTGTTCTGGAAGATGTAACATTTACAGGAAAGGTAGTGGGCTGGTGGGTGGTTTTGGACTCTTTGTGTATCCAGTTTTTGTGCAATTTTGTTTTTCTTTCACCTGTGTTTGCGAAAGATGAGTAAAGGTTAGTTATTTTTCTCTCTTTTTGTCTCTTGTTTTCTGTGTGCATTGTTTCTTTCGGAATGGAGAAAGGGAAAATGATTGAGATAGGGACAGTTGTTAAGACAGAGGTTAAACTTGTGGAGGATGTGTGGGTTTGGGACCCTGTTAATCCATTTTCCTGGGTGGCAGAGTCAGTGAAGGAGTATGTCTCTATTTTCAACGATGAGCAGAGTGTGTCACAGTTAGGGTTGGCTTCTTCGTGGGTTAGAGAAGGTAGTGATGTGAAGCTTATGTTTGTGCCATGCGGTGCTGGTGATCGTGTGTTTCATCGCGGGGAGGGGTTTGAATTATTTTTTATGTATAGCTGTGTCTTTGTTGACTTGGGCGTGAAGTTCCCTTTCTCTGAATTTGAGTGTGGCGTGTTGATGCAGCTTAAGTGCGCACCGTCACAGCTGCATCTCAATTCCTGGGCATTTGTTAGGGCGTTTCAGATTCTAATGGATTATTTAGAAGTTGAGCCTTCCCTGGAAGTATTTTTTGCGTTGTTTCAATGTAAGGGGGTTAGACGGGGTTGTTGGTTGAATCTTTCCAGTGATCTGGGCCGAGCTATTTTCAGTTTGTATAGGTCTTCTTATAAAGGTTTCAAATCTATGTTCTTGAAAATTGGTGTTGCTGAGAGTGAGTATCCCTGGTTTGTTGATGAATGCTTGTTAGAGAGGTTTCCTTTATACTGGGTTTTCGAGTCCTAGGCAGATACTGGGGATGGATGGAATGGAGTATAGGAATGAAATGATTGTAAAGTTTTTGGTTAATCATATTTCATCTTCAGGTTTGTTATCGGTTGTTGGCTTCTTGAGTTGGAAATTGATGGGGATGCATTGGCTAGATATATAGGTAATTGCTCTATTTGGTTTGTTTATGTGTGGTTGGTTATAAATATTGATTTACTTTTCTGTGTTTGTGTACAGTTGAGAAGGCTCCGAAGGTGACCTCATCTAGTTTGCGAGCTTATTTCCGAACAAAAAACGTCGAAAAGCAGGGCTCTACTAGTCATATAATGGCGGAGAAAGGTGCTGAAGTTAATCAGCCGTCTCTTAAGAAGGTTAACTTTAAAAGAAAAAGGGGTGAGGTAAAGAGGGATAAGCCTGTGGGTGTGGCCGAGAATAAGCTTGGCGGAAAGGATGTTGATCTGGAAACGGTTAAGCGTTTCACCGAGAACCAAAAGGCGCTTCACGGTTACCGCGGTGATGAGGACTTGACATCACTCTAGAGTGAGCACTTCCCTTTGAGTATGGTGGCGGATAAGCATTGTCAGAATCCGGCCGATGTCAAGCTCGTTCAGGAGGTTGGTGATATTGGTGTTTGTCAGTTTCTGCAGGTATGATATGTTTACATGACTTTTCCCTAGTAGTGTTTGTTTGTGTAGGTTTTTACTTGTCATCTTGGTTTATTGTAGGTGATGGGAATTCGGCTAATATCTATTGGCCAAACATAAGAGTTGAAGCATGCAAGGGATTCTTTGATAGGGCTGCTATTGATCAGCTAATGCAAGATAACTTGGAGAAGGGAAACAAGCTTCGTACTACTTTGGATATGGTTGATTCTTTACAGGAGAAGTTGACAGCTGCTGAGGATGCTGGGAAGAAGATCGGTGAGGACAAAACAGTTTTGGAGGCTAGGCTGATTGTTCTTGGTGTTGAGAAAAAGCAGCTTGAGACTGAGAAAGAGGATCATGGGATTGAAATGTTTGCTTCTAGTTTCGAGAGAGCAGTTGAGCAAGCAAAGTTTCTGGCGCTTGCTACCGATTTGTCGATGATGGATCCCTGCAAGGTGGTTGTAGGGGACGAGTTGGTGGAGGATGATGATGGTGTTGAGGGTGAAGGTGAGAATCCTGGTGCCTAGTTTGTAATAAATTAGTTGGATTTCGTAGTTTGTATGTTTTTGTATTTTGAACAATTTGCATTTTGGATCTGTGTAGTTTCAACGCTTGTTTGACTACTTTTGAAAAAATGTTAGCATTATATTTCCTCGTATGAGGTATTTTGGTATTGTAGTGACTTTCAATTTTAAAAAAATAAATATAAATAAGTTATAATTTATTTTATAAATTAAAATTTTCTATTTTTAAAAATTATTTTATTATCAGTAATTGAACTAATTTTATAACTATTTGAATTCAATCAAATTCATATTCTTAAATATATGTATACTTTATGATGAAATATTTTATATAATTAAAACTATAATTCTAGTAATTTATAAGAAATGAAACTTATATGTATATTTTAATTTGAGTAATTGATATTTTAATTTAAAAATAGAGTTTAGTTAATAATATTATTATCGAATTCGATATCTGCCGATATGAGTAAATATCGGTACTTTTTGTTGAGTTTAGCTTTGCTAATGTTTCACCAAATATCTTTTACCTTTAAGTTACTAATATTATTTAGATTAATAACTCATATATTATTAATTTTATATATAAATTATTATTATTATTATTATTATTATTATTATTATTATTATTATTATTATTATTATTATTATTATTATTATTATTATTAACATTGGGTATAATTATCGTGAGTATTATATCTATTATAAGTTTATATAATTTTACTTCCTAGTATTATATATTGATTGTTATTAATATATTCACTAAGTTACTATATTATTACTATTATTACGTTGTTTATTATTATTATTATTATTATTATTATTATTATTATTATTATTATTATTATTCATAAAGCACGGAAATAAAAGGCGATTTTGATGTTACATTAAGTTACATATATATTAGTAATATCATTATGCATTAAGTTCGGCGTATATAAGTTACATAAACGGCGAGAGAGAAGAGCATGATCGACGTAAATTCAACAAACTTCCGACTTCGATTTTTTACAATTCGTAACTCTAATAAAAAAATCTAATTTGGTAAAAGTATTCGTATCTTCCTTCTCTACATGTTGGCACCATTTCTGATCAGTGAAGATTGACGGTGACGTAGCTCTTCTACCCTTTAAGTTCGGCCAACTGGAGTTTTAGGAGACAAAGACGATTCTGGATGTTTTCTTCTTCGATAGTTCGGTCAGAAAGCTTCATCGGAGCTTCGAATATTTTGATTCCGTACGAAGGTATGGTTTTGGTTTTTCGTAGTTAATGTTTAATGTCACGTGAAAACTTAGGCTAGAAGACCTTAAGATAGGAATGAACTGAATGTATAATTGATGGATTGTGTATATGGAATGGAATGTGTGGTTTAGCTGTTGTTAATAATTTGCTGCTGAAGTTGGTTGGTTTTGGAAAAAGATTTAATATTGGTATTTGTTTGATTTTAAAATAATTTGTTACTGGAAATGATTTAAAGGATTGAGAGGAGTTTGATTTGATAGTTGGGACCCTTGAAGGATAGCAGAAATTCGAGTTTTAGAGGAGATACTGCCAAAGTTTCTATAAGAATTGGAGGTTTGGTTTGAGGTGTTATTTTAAAAAAGAAAGAGATTATTATGTGGCTTGTGTATTTGAGACTATTTGTTGACCCTCTGTCACAAGATGTGATCGGGCACTTTAACTCCCCGGATTCCCCTATGGGCATGCATATATATATGAATATTGAATATTATATTTGAGCTTGGAGTTTGACTCCATGGAATATTATTGAGCTTGGAGTTCAACTCCATGGAATACTATATTATTGAGCTCGGAGTGTGACTCCATGGAATATTATATTTGAGCTTAGAGTTTGACTCTATGGAATATTATTGAGCTTGGGGATATGCGCACAGAGGGACTGTCCAATAATTAACTACCAGGACATGTCGAGTTGGCTATATAACCGACAGATGAGACTCATCAGCCATAGGACAGGCACGCATCATATGCATTTGTTTGTTTGCTTGAGTGTGCATTGTTTTGGTTTGCTTAACTGTTTAATTCTGCTTATCCGCTACTTGTTCTACTTGCTGTAAATGCTTCTCTGTCTGTGTTTTTCTTGCTTGAACTGTATGTGTATGTTTTTTGAGAAATCCCTCTTGACGAAGGTGTGAGGGGAGAGGGTTGTTCCACGAGTGATTCGGAGGATTGGAGGAGACAGAACGTGAAGTATTAAGTTAAAGTTAGATTCAGAACTAGAATACCTTAGATAACTTACCTAACTTTTGGTTTAGTTTATTTTCCTTAAGAATGATTCTGAGTGTCGGAGTTCTAGGAATGCCTCTGGCTTTCCCAGGACCTTTTATATTAACTATGCGGGCTCCTTTACCATACTGAGAACCTCCGGTTCTCATTCCATAATATGTTGTTATTTTTTAGATGCAGGTCGAGAGATATCTCATTAGGCGTCTGGACACCTAAGTGAAGTGGTTACTGGGTTATTTTGTTATGCAGTGATGTATATACATGTACTTAGCTTTCTCTCCACATAACTTATTCTTTTTGATCCTCTTAGAGGTTTATGGAGAGGCAGGATTTTGTTTATATATATATATATACTCCGGCCATCCTTGACTTCGCGGACTGAGTTAGGAGCTTGTTATTTTGTACCTTTGGCTTTCTATTCCTACTTTTATTATCTTACGTTTGATAGTTATAGTTTTACTCACACGCAAGTTGTTCCATTTTCGGAGCGTGGCGCTTTTCATTTTGCGATTTTGTTTTACCCATTTTTCAAGACTCCTAATCTATTATATTCTTTCTACTATTATAAGTATGTGTTTTAATTTTTAGAAGTCGTAATATCTCGCCACCTCTATTTTACGACTTAAGCGTAAATTTTTGGGTGGTAGGGTGTTACAGGTATAAGCTTGCGAAGGTTTGTTCATATTTGTATGATATGTTAGGGCTTTGGTGGAATCTGATTGAATACTTCCTTGCGTTTTTCGCAATGTTGGGAGAGTTGTAAGATGGGATGTATACTATTAGGACTGTTTTGACTTATAGTCGTTTGGCTTTGTTTATTTTGAACTGTTGGCTTTTAGCCTAAGGAGTTAGAACTTGGTTTCAAGATCATATGTCATGTTTGAGTACATCAACGAGTTGTTGTTTTTTCGAAATAGTCGTGCGGGTGGAATATGAGATAGGTCATAGATAGTTGTTTATTGTTTAGATTGTGGTATAATGAATTGAAAAAAATGCGGGGTGGTGTGCTTCATTAAAACCTTTCCAGCAAAACCCTCCTTAGGGATAAAATTTGGTAGTAGAAAAAAGAGCGCATCACCATGTCCGACGTATAGACTAACTAAAATACATTCGTAAAGAGGATATATTCCAAGTATTTGGTAAGATAGTTCCATCAAGCTTTTGTAGTTTGTAGGCTCCTTTGCCGATAGCTTTATGTATTCGGAAAGGTCCATCCCAGTTTGCGCTGAGCTTACCGTGTCCTGGTGGTCGTCGTACGTCTTTTATTTTTCTGAGGACGAGGTCCCCTTCTGATAGTGCCCTTGGTTTGAGTTTCTTGTTGTATTTCCTAGCTATAGCTCGTTTAATTGCTAGTTGTTGTATTACTGATTTGTTTCAGCTTTCTACAATTAGGTCAAGCTCGGTTCTTCTATTTTCGATGTTGTCGCTTTCGCTGACGTTTGTGGTTCTGGTGTTTTGTAGGGATACCTCAATTGGTATCATGGCATCGCATCCATATACCAACCTGAAGAGGGGTTTCCTTGGTGGATGATTGCTCAGTTGTGTTATAGCTCCATAGTACTTCAGGAATAAGCTTGGCCCATTCTCCTTTTGAGTCTTCTAGTTTCTTTTTAAGGCCCTGCAAAATGATCTTATTGGCAACTTCGGCTAAACCATTAGTTTGTGGATGTTCGATGGAAGAGAACTGTTGAACTATTTTGAAATTTTGTAAGAAATTTGTGAACTTTTGATCTATAAATTGTCTATCGTTATCGGTGATAATGAATTGAGGAATACCAAAGCGGCATATTATGTTTTTCCATACAAAAGAGATCATTTTTTTGGAAGTGATTTTTGCTAATAGTGTAGCCTCTATCCATTTTGTAAAGTAATGTATGGCGATAATTAAAAATTTAACCTGTCCTGGAGCGGGTGAAAACGGTCCGAGGATATCTAGCCCCCATTTGTTGAACAGCCAGGATATCTCAGATGTATGTAACTGCTCAGCTGGGTTATGAATGATTGGTGCATGATGTTGGCATTGAACGCAATGTTTAACTTTATTCATGTAGTCTTGTTGTAACGTCAGCCAGTAGTAACCAGCTCAGAGGATTTTGGCGGCTAGACTTCGACTGCCGATGTGTGTGCCACGGACTCCTTCATGGACTTCATCTATTGCCATTTGGGATTCTGCTGTGTTTAGACATCTTAGGAGAGGTCTTGTGAATCCTCTTTCGTATAATTTGGTTCCGAGCATTGTGTAGAAACTTGCTCTTCGTTTGAATTTTTGTTGATTTTGGATGTTGTGGGTATGTTACCTGTTTGCAAGTAAGTTATGAAGGGTGATCTCCAGTCATCTTCCTGCGAAATGCTCGAAACTGATGTTAGCATAACACTAGGTTCTTCGAGTGTTAGTTGAGATAATGTAGGTGTCATAGTTTGACTTCTTGTTGTTGCTAATTTTGAAAGAATATCTGCCCTATTATTTTGTTCTCGAGGTATATGGGATATACTAAATTTTTGAAAATTGTTGATGAGGTTATTGACGATAGTATTGTATTTTTCTAATAATGGGTCTTTTACCTGGAAATTACCTATTACTTGCTGCACCACAAGGAAGGAGTCGCATTTGACATTTAACTGTGTTATGCCCATCGTGTTGGCCAATCGCAGTCCCGCTATTAGGGCTTTATATTCTGCCTAGTTATTGCTTGCGTGGAAAGTAAATTGCAAGGATTGTTCTAATGATGTTCCTTGTTCATTCTCAAGTAGTATTCCCGCTCCGGAACCCTTACTGTTATAGGCTCCGTCGACATATAGTGTCCATATGTTATTCCCGGGTTCTTTTTTGTCCGAAGTGAGCTCCGCAATGAAGTCGGCCAGTGCTTGCGATTTGATGGCCTTTCTGGACTGGTATTGGATGTCGTATTCCGACAGCTCGATTGACCATTTGATTAATCTTCCTACCAGTTCAGCTTTCGTTAATATTTGTCTTAGGGGTTGTTCGGTTCTGACCACAATTGTGTAGCTTTGGAAAAAGTGCCTCAAACGCCTGGCGGTTGTTACAAGGGCCAGAGCTAGTTTTTCTAGCTTTGGGTATCTGACCTCGGTATTTTGGAGAGATTTGCTCACAAAATATACCGGATGTTGTTGCTTTCCTATTTCTGTTACCAAGACAGAGTGGATAGCAAGATTAGTGATAGATAAATAAAGATAAAGTGGTTTACCGACTTCTGGAGTTCGGAGGAGATTGGGGGTGCTGATAGTATGGTTTTGAGCTCGGTGAAAGCTGCTTCGCATTCTTCTGTCCAGTAGAACTGTTCTTGTTTTTTGAGGCTTTTGAAAAAATAGCGTGATCGGTGCACTATACAAGGCAGGAACCTGGCCAACGCTCCAAGTCGGCCACTCATTTGTTGAACTTCTCGAATTGTTTCTAGGCTTCTCATGTTTAGGATTGCCTGGCCTTTCTCGGGGTTGGTTTCTATACCTTGGCAAGTGAGCATGAATCTGAGGAATTTGCTGCTTTGGACTCCGAAAGCACATTTTTATGGATTGAGCTTCATGTTATATCTTTGGAGTTGTTTGAATATTTCCATCAAGTCATTGACGTGTTTTGTTGTTTGTTTGGATTTTGCTACTATTTCGTCAACATAGACCTCGATGTTTCGCCCGATTTGGTTTTTGAAAATTCTGTCCATGAGTCTTTTGTAAGTAGCACCTTCATTTTTTTAGTCCAAATGGCATAATCTTATAGCAAAAGTTACCACTGTCAGTGATAAAAGCATTTTTATCTTGATCAGCCTCATGCATTTGTATCTGGTTATAGCCAGAATATGCATCCATGAAGCTTAAACATTGAAAACCAGAGGAACTATCAACAAGTTTATCAATACATGGGAGGAGGTATGCGTCCTTTGGACAGGCTCTGTTAAGGCCTGTATAGTCCACACACATCCTCCACTTACCGTTGTTCTTTTTTACCATTACCACGTTGACTAGTCAGGTGGAGTATCTAAGCTTCTTAATGAAGCCGGCGTTGAGTAGTTTTTGGGTCTCCTCCAGGGAGGCCGTCCTTTTGTCTGTGCTGAGGTGTCTCTTTTTCTGGGCTATAGGTCGGACTGATGGGTTCATAGCTAACTTGTGACAAAAGACGTTGGGGTCTATCCCTAGCATATCTGCTGGAGTCTATGTGAACAGGTCGTTGTTTTGTCTTAATAGCTCGACCACCTGATCTTGTTCATGATTTTTTAGTGCGTTGCCGAGGTATGTGTATTTTCCTTCCTTGGGTGCTAACTGAATTTTGGTGAGGTCATCTGTTGGCATTGGTCGTTCTTGATGGTTGGTTCTAGGATCCAGATCAGCCAGAGGAGGTGATTGTTCCGAGTTATATACTGCTTGGACATGTTATTGTTCAGGTTTTTTTGCTTGGTCATTTTTCAAGCTGGCATTATAGCACTGCCTTGCCTCTTTCTGATCTCTGTGGATAGTTACAACTTTGTTGTCTTATGAGAGAAACTTGACACACAAATATACAGTAGAAATAATAGCGTTGAATGCATTTAAAGAGGGTCTACCTAAGATGATGTTATAGGGACTTTTGCAATCCACGACGAGCTATTGTATTTCTAAGGTTTTGTTGTTAGGATAGTCTCCGAAAGTAGTTTGTAACCAAATGTAACTTCGGATGGATACTCGCTCAACTGAGAAACCTACCAGTTCTCCAGATGAGGGTTGGAGAATCTTGTCGCTGAGTTTCATCTTTTAGAATGTTGAGTAGAACAGTACGTCCGTGCTACTCCCTGGGTCCATCAGGATCTTCTTTACTAGTGGCTCACCGACCTGTGCTGTAATGACGATGGGGTCATCCAGGTTTCGATCGGTCGCGTTATAGTTTTTGGGGAGGAATGAGATTTCTGGTTTGTCTTTGTTGATGGGTTGGGATGGGGCTGACTCTGTCATTGTCATCATTGCTTGGTATGTTCTTTTTCTTGCCGAGTTTGTGCATCCGCCACCTGCAAAGCCACCAGAAATGTAGTTTATTATACTACGAGGTGGTTTGATATCGTTTTCTACCTTTTTCCCTTTATCTCGGGAATTGTCAGTTGTTTTGGATGGCTGGCCGAGGTCCTCTGTGTTCCGCTTTCGTCCGCAGCTGTCGATATATTTGTCCTAGTCCTTGGCGGGCCATTTTTTCGACGACATCTTTAGCTATTATGCAATCATCTGTGGTGTGGTCGTATTTTTGGTGGAAAGCACAGTACTTGGATTTGTCCACATATCGTTGGTCTTGATATGTACCAGCTCTGTTTGGAGGTTTGATAAGCTTTGAGTGCAGGATATCTTTTATAATGTCCTCCCTTTTTCTGTTGAGGGGGTGTAATTGTCGAATTTTCGTGTCAGTCGGAATGGTCTCTAGTCCATCCTACTGCTCGGTTGTTTGTTTCTCCTGTCCTCCTCCCTGTTTGAGGTTTGTCTTTCCGCTCTTCGTAGTGCTCGGAACTCTTCGACTTCGATCTGGCTCGTTGCTTTTTCGCAGAACTCGGCGAGGATTTTTGGTTTTGCAATGACTATGGACTCTTGGAATTTTCCCGGCCGAAAGCCGCTCTTTAAGGCATGGAAGTGGACTTCGGGGTTTAGGTTAGGTATCTCATTGGTTGCTTCGACAAACCTGGTCATGTAATCTTTTAAGCTTTTGTTCGGCCCTTGTTGATGGTGCTTAGGTAGTCAGAATTGTAAACGTATATTTTTGATGTGGCGAAGTGGTTAACAAACTGGTCATCCAGCTCGTCAAAGTTTGAGATGGAACCTTCAGGGAAGTTGGAGAACCAAATCAGGGCGGCTCCATCTAGGAAGGTCGGGAAGGTACGACACAAGATCGGGTCAAATCCTTTGTTTATAAACATCATGGCATGAAATTTGGTGACATGGACGTTTGGGTCTCCTATTCCTTGGTAGGGTTTTTGGGTCGATGGTAGGGTGAAATTTTTGGACATTTCGAAGCTCATGACTTCCTTTGTGAAGGAGTTGGTTCTCTTTTCGGTTGTTTTTGTGGCTTTGGGGATAGTGTGTTTGGTTTCTGAGGTATGCTCATCGTTATTGTCCTTGTTTTCAGTAATCTTGCGTTCTCCTTCTTTGCTACGGTCATGTTCCATCTGACGCAGGAGTTCAGCCATTCTCTGGTTTTCGGCTCTGAGGGCCTCATTGATCGCTAGGATTTCGGCTTGATTGGTGCTCGAAGGAGCGTGGTTGTGCTCGTCCGCCATTGTGGCCTGCAAAAAAGAGTTGAAAAATATGTAGAATAAAGGGTTGTGGGGTCAGAAAAGTCTTCGGCCCCACGATGGGCGCCAAATGTTCCTGTGTGAAAGTGAACTCCAAGGTATAGCTCGTTCTGTTGATCTTTGAACCGGCTTTCCTTGGAGTAAAGGGAGTGGAACGTCGTCTTTTTGCGGGGAGGCGGCATTGGATACCTGCAAGGGGACTCCAACGCTCAAGTAAGTATGAGTATGAGAGAGTTCAGAGTATAATTAGAATGAATTGCGTACCTGTGACTAAGTGAGTCACTCGTATATAATGGAGTTATTGGAGGCCGTTATTATATTGTTTGTTACTGATTTAACTGCAGTATTTGCTGGTAGCCCGATATTTCGGGACTTGAGTGGTTTTAGAGACACTACAAGAAAATGGAACATTTGTAACAAAAAAATTTGTATCAAATTTAAAATTGTTACAAATTATAGTTTTTTTGTAACAATAATTAGTTATTGTTACAAAATAAGAATATTTTGTAACAATAAGAAAATTTGTTACAAATTATGTTGGCTTTCGTATCGAATTGTTGTTTCCTAGTTTGAGTATTTAAGTATTAGATTTTGATATCATTATGAATAAAATTTATATGTTTTGTTTCTAAATATCACTTGTGGCAATGGCTTCTGAGCTTTTCGAGGCAAAAGAAAATGTTACATGATCATCACTCATTTGAACATCATTCAGTGTTGTATAAATATTATATTAACAATAATTTTATACTAACTATCTTTTTATTATCACATTCAATTATCTTATAATAGAAGATATTTCACTATTACCTTATTTTTTTCTCTCCTGCAGCTATTCCTTAAACTACTTGATTGTCTGCTAAAATACTACTTCTATGTATTGTTTTACTGGTATTTGTGGCTTCACTAACTTCTATAAGGTAATAAATAAAGGCAAAAAGTAAAATGTTCCTAAACGTCTTGATTATTGTTCCATTGTTTTATACTTTTATGATATTTAATAAATTTCTTAAACTAAAATGCATGTTTAGATTTGAGTCATGATTATTGATGGTGCATTAGGGCATTTGCCCCATTCTTTTTTTTAAAATATATATATATATATATATATATATATATATATAATATGTCCTATTTTAAATTTAAATGATCTTATTATAAATAAATTTATTCTAATTATTTAAAATCTCAAATTTATTTTATCTTTTTATCATTTTGACTATTAGTTAATTTAATTAAATTTAGTCTTCTCTCATTTTTAAATTTCAGTCGTCATCACTTTTTTATTTTCTTAAATCCTCTTCTTAATTTCAACTTTCGTTTTCTATTTTTTTTAGTGGTCATTTTTTCTTTATCAAAAGATAAATTTTAACTCTATTTTTTTAATATAACTCTTTATAATTCTATATATCTTTCAATTTCGTTGTTTCTCTTTTTGATATTTTCAACTGCAAAATATAATTCAAGCAATTATAATTTAAATATTAATTTTATTTTTTATTATCTTTATAAAATTATATATTTTATTTTATTCTCAATTTAGTGATCTTATTATTTATTTATTTATCTTTCGTTCTATTTTATTATATGTAATTATGTTGCATATAAATTTTTAAAGTCAATTGATCAATTTACTAATTTAGAATATATATTTTTTATTATAAAAATAATAATAAAAAATATTTTAAAAAATATCTTTTGTTCAATTTTATTATATGTAATTTTTTATTTTTTTATTTGAATAATTAATGTGCATTTTTATGTTTTTGAATTTAGATTAATATATCTTTTGATAGTAATATATATTATCTTTTTTTCCAATATAAATTTTCTGGAACCATCACTGAACACATAATATTATTGATGAGAGAAACTTTCGACTCAAATATAGAGTAAATTTTGTTTGATAATTGTTTACAATTTCAACCCATTTGTAGGAGTTGAGTAAATCTAAGTTAATAGTTATTGAAGGATGAATTTGTTATAGGAGTAGAGTCTTATACAAGAAAAGAGAAGTAGATCGGGATATAATTATTTATGCGTTTTTTTTATCAATTTAAATTTTAGTAAAAGTAATATTATGATATGATATTAAAATTTTTATGACTTAATCGTTTAAAATTCGATTTTTGTTATATTCCAAAAAAAAATTAGTATAGGACCAATAAAAAATATTTATGAAAAAGAAAATTTACACAAATTCAAATAAAAAAAGCTCTTGTTCGTGTCTTTTAAGTGACAAATTAAATTTAAATAATTAATATACTATCATTTCAATATATAATATTTATGTAACGTATATATATATATATATATATATATATATATATATATATATATATATATATATATATATATATATATGCTCACTCTAAATTCATGTTCTCACTCAGCGTAGAGAACGCTCAACAACCAAATTTTTAAAAGAGAAATGCTATTTATTTTTTAAATTTTTAATTTTTAGTTAGCTTTTTAATTTAAATAATATTATTTAATTAATTTAATATCTACTTTTATAGAAAATTATTTATTTTTTATGAAAAGTTATTTATTTTTTAATTTATCTTTTTTCTAAAAACAGAATAATGAAAATTTTTAAAAATACCTAATTACACTGTTTTTAAAGTATATAAACAAACAAGTGCACTATTTTCTCTAGTTCTAGATAAAAATCGGTCAAAATAACACCTCTTTTATCTATTAACTTACCTATCCTAATTAGAAACCACATATATTTAAATTAGTTACTGATTTGCATATAAAAGATTTCTTACAATTTTTTTTCTCTCATTTTCATTTCATCACAATTTGAATAAGCTTTTCAACAATTCAAATAACCAATAAGAAAAAATGTCTACTACTACATTACTAGAAACTTTTGAGCAATTTGGTACACTAAAAAAAATTGATTTACTATGTTATCTAAAAGTTTGGTGTTTGATTATAAAAAAATTAAATAATTATTTAATTTAAAAGTATAAAAATTAATCAATTTTAAATATTTAAATTTTGGTTTAAAGAGTAAGTTCGATAAAAATTCGACATCAAGTAAAATGCATCAAAAAATTGTTCTGAAGAAAATTAAAAGATAAATTATCTTTAATTTTATGATATATTACATTGAAAAAATTGGTTTTTACGGTGATTTCTTCAAGTAATTAAAATAGTTGTATAATTGTCATTATATATATATATATATATATATATATATATATATATATATATATATATATATATATATATATATATATATATATATATAGAGAGAGAGAGAGAGGTGAATTCTACTCAACTCCCTTTAAAATAACATGTAAGTTATCCTTCATAATGTGTCACACTTTAATTGAACATTATCTTAATCATAGTTGAGTTATTTTTTAATTTATGGTTTGAGATGGGTAATGATATAATTTCTTAAAATATTAAAACTTCACTCCGGTTAATTGAAGCATATCTTCACTCTTCCATTCTTTTTTTCATCATGTAACTTCGATCATTCCAAGCATCGCTGTCGCGGTGTGATAAGAAGCAGCGCCGACATTGTTGCCATCTACTGCCCTCTCACGCAATCTCTCTTAAATGCATCATTCCTTAACGACGTTGTTGAATTTACATCACCCGTTCTTTTTCGTGATCGTTATCTCCTGTCTCACTCTATCCCTCTTTTTGTCGTTGATCACTTTTTACCAACACATTAATGGTTAGTTTAGTTATTAATTTTTTTTATTAAAAAACATATTTTTATTTAATTACATGATAAAATATATATTCATAGATAAAATATAATATAATAAAATAAATTTATTTAGAATACTTAAAAATATAATTAAAATCATGAACATATAAATATAATAATAAATTTGTACTCTAAACAAGTAAACACTTTTTTATCATACATAAATTATTTAAAAATAAATAAATTATTAAAATTAATAATACAAATTTAAAATGATAAAATCCAATTTTCTTACCGTATTCTTTATATAGTATTTTTATTCTTTTAATTTTTAATTTATTAGTACTTTATTATTTAATTAATGATTAAAAAAATTATTTTTATGAGAAATTATTTTTTGTATTATTTTAGAGAAGAGATCAATATAATCATTTAAAAAAAACCTAAAAATGATATTTTAAATAAAAAGTATTTAATATTAAAATTTTTAAATACAAAAATAAATTGTATAAATATTTAAGAGATAGATATAAAATACGTGCATAAAATAAACAAAACAGATAAAATGGGAGTACTCACAAAAAATAAAAAAATTATTTTTATCTATTTTATTTATTTTAGACATACTCACGAGAAATAAAGAATTATTTTTATTTGTTTTATTTATTTTAGACATGTATTTCATATTTATATCTTAAATATCTATACAAGTTACTTTTGTATTTAAAATTTTTAATATTAACTATTTTTTATTTAAAATGTACGTTATTTTTTAAACTGTTATACTGATCTTTTTTTTAATATAATACGAAAAATGATTTCTCATGAAAATAATTTATTTAATTATTAATTAAATAATAAAGTACTAATAAATTAAAAATTAAAAGAATAAAATACTATAAAAATATTGGTAAGAAAGTCAAATTTTATCATTTTAAACTTGTGTTATTAATTTTAATAATTTATTTATTTTTTAAATAATTTATGTATGATAAAAGATATGTTTACTTATTTTGAGTACAAATTTTATTATTATATATGTATATTCTTGATTTTAATTATATTTTTAAGTACTTTGAGTAGATTTATTATATTATATTATATTTTACATATGAATATATGTTCTATCATGTAATTAAATAAAGATATATTTTTTAATGATAAAATTTTTTTAAGGAGGAATTGAGTGAGAGGATAGGAGATGACGTTGGCGCTGGTTTTGTTGGGAAGGACGACAAAGTTATGGACGAAGAAAATTCAACGACGTCGTTAAGGATAATGCCCTGAAGAAAGAGAAATAGCCTGATAGAGCAGTAGATGATGACGATTGTCGATTCTTGTCACAAACGTCGACGACATGCTTGGAAGAATTCCAAGCTACGTGATAAAGAAAGAATGGAAGAATTGGAAATGTGCTTCAACGGGAATATAGTTTTTGATATTTTAAGAAATTATATCATTACCCATATCAAATAATAATTACAAAATAATTCAACTATGATTAAGATAACGACCAATTAGAACACATCATGAATGATAATTTACATATTATTTTAAAAGGGATTGAATAGAATTTATCATATATATATATATATATATATATATATATATATATATATATATATATATATAAGAACAGCATTTTCAAAAAACATCATAATCTTAAGCGCTATTTGAGATATTACAAAGATTTTTACGAAACTATCGTAATTTTTATCGTTAAAATGACGAGTTTTTACTAACAGTATTTTAATCATTTGAAATAGATATTTAACATCTACTTTTACCAAGTAAAAAAAATAACAGTTTTTTATCGTTTAAAGTGATAATTAAAACTGTCATTTTTATTTTATTAAAATAATGTTTTATGCTGTTTAAAATAATTAATTTATTTTTATTCAATTAAAATAATAATTTTTATTCGTTTAAAATAGAAATTTATGCTGTTTAAAATATAGTTAAAATCATTTTTTTTATCAGGTTAAAATTATATATAGTTTTTACTCGTTTAAAAGAGTGGTTAAAATTTCTTATCTCATTTGCATATCGAATTGCCAAATACAAGGTTCTAAAGCACTAGTACTAAAATTTAGTAAAAAAATAAGTCATTTATATAATATAAGTATCAATATAAAATACACATAAAAATATCTAAAATAATAATATATTTAATTTAAATAAATATATGATAATTAATTTGATAAAAAAAAATTTATATAAATAATATTTTTGAAAAAAATGATTTACATAACAATTTATATAGAGATACTCTTTTAATTTATTATTCAAAATTTTATTCACCCCAATAATAATTTATTTGATTGATTTAAAAATGTTTAATATCTCATTTCTTTTATACTATTATTCATTAATTATATATACATATATAAAAATTTTTAAAATTTTTTTTGTGCTATGGCTAAAAAATTTCGATATTATTTTTCTGTATAAATTTTATATAATTCAAAACTCTCGATTCTCTTTTTTTCTTCATTGTCTTCTTTTTGTTTTTCTTTTTCATCTTCTACTTTTTGTTTACTTACTCATAATTCTTTTTGTTTCACCTGTTAATAATAAGAATAAAAATAAAAAAATATTACAACAACTAAAAAGAAGAGAAAAAAAATGTAACAATAACAGTAACAACAAAAGAACATTGATAAAAAAAATGTGCAAAAATAAAAGTGATTCACACATATATTATGTAAATAATTTTTATTGAATTTGAACCAATTTAATTAAACTTAGTTAATAAAATTTTTAAAAATATAGAACAGAACCTTATTTTTTAAGATATATATTAGTTAAACTCTTAATATAAATACTCTTAATACATAACCAACTAACTAACCCTCCTAAGTCACTTTCCTCACGCGGAAACTAAATATTAAGTTCGAGAATGAATAGTTGAAGTATTAAAAGTCTACGTATAATATTATTATGATTAAAATTATGGTAGAAATTCAGGTACAAGTCGACTTCATATGAAGTTGATATTTGAGAGTCGTTAGATAATTTGACTGATTTGACTAAATTTTTATTTAATAACTCTCAAATATCAACTTCAAATCGACTTCACTTGAGTTTTCACTTAAAATTATTTAATCTCAAATTCAAATATATAAACCCCCTAACACCACTCACTCAAAATATCACAAGATCACTTCGGAAGGGAAAAAAACACCATGGAGCACCTCCGTCGCGACGTACAGAACCAAGACTGGTCAGAACTCATCAACAACAATGAAGGAGCCATGACGGCTCCCACAGACCTTAGCGTTGCGACCTATCGAATCTGGAACAACGGCAAACGCTTCCGCGCCCAATACACCATCGTCATGGCCGGGATGGTGGCAGTGTACCTCGTCATGAACCATTTCATGCTCTCCATCCTGCTGGCTTTGCTCGCCGGCGCATGGCACCACGTCCTCCAGTTGCAGCCAGGGCAGCAAGTTCAACTGATTGGGCGCGCGTTCATCCGCGCCGAGTCTCTCACGTGGCTTTGCCCCATTATCATCGCCGTGATTGTGCTGAACAACTTGTTAGCAGTATTCGGTGCTGTGGTGGTGGCTGTGTTGGTGGTTTGTGTTCACGGTGCTATTCTGGATCCGGGTGCTGCACCAAATAGGAGGCCATGAACTTGCATGGTGTACCTTTTCTATGAGATGCTATAAGTTATTAGAATATATACTTAAACCAAAATATTTTAATAACAAAAATAAATTAGGCAAAAACAATAAGAATTTATTTTATTTAATATTTTATTAATTATTATAACAATTAATAAATATTAAATAAGATAAATTTTGGTTATTTTTTTTGTCTTTCTAATATCATTGATATTAAATATATAGGTTCCTAAAAAATTTTATGTCGAATATTTTTATTCCTAAAAATTTTTATTATATTAAAATTTTTAAATTTTATAAAAATAAGACATAAATTTTTATTTTAATTAAATTAGTTATTTTTATTTGAATAAATAAATCTCTAAAAATATAACCAAAAAATTTATATATTTTATTTTTATAAAGTTTAAGAATTTTAATGTAGTAAAATTTTTTTTGGATGAAAATATTTGATATAAAATTTTTTAAGGACCTATCTAAATATATGAAAATTCATACGCAGTCAACTTCATATGAAATTAATAGTTAAAAATTGTTAAATAATTTAATTAATTTGATTAAATATTTATCTAATAATTTTTAATTATTAATTTTACGTGAAAGTTAATGCATAAAAATGCATGAGTATTCACGTATGCATGAACCGGAGCCTCTCACTGTTGACATAATGTAACATGTATGATAAAGCCCAAGCCCAATGGATATAAAGGAAGGCACTTAATAAAAGAGAGGAACAAGGCCTAGACCATGTTGTAAAAACCAAATCTAAAAATTAAAAAGACTAAGATACACCAAAACACAAATAATAAAATATATATAGAGTAATGAAAGTCGAAAATTGGTTAGTTAATTAATTAGTAAAGGATGTCTTCAAATTTTAAGATAAACCGAGTTCAATATAAATTATTATTAATAGAAAAAGTCTTGAAAATTAACACTACACGGTCAACATTACAATCAATATTCAATATAAAAAAGAATTTAAAATTCTAAAAACAAAAATATCTAAAATTTAATTAAAAAAATTCAAAATTTATATTTAACAAAAACTCATTATTTTTAATAGATTTTCTATTGAACTTTGTTTTTTTTTTTTGTCTTGGCTCAATGCCATACAAACTAGAAAACCTAGGTCAAGTCAGAAAAACAGAACCCTACCCTAATCCTCTAACACACCTGCATCATCTCTTTGTCTTTCTCACTTTCAATCTCATGGCATCCGGCAGTTGCGCGGCCATCACCACCGCCTGTTCGCCGTTGATCTCGGAAGCTGCGTTGACACCCTTCCACCCCACCCCTATGCCTCAAAACATCGGTTCTTCTTTGTCCTATTCTGTCTCTGTTACCGTTACAACCGACTTCCTCCGCCGTCGTCTGATGCCCATGTCCGCACCTGAAGCCGCCGTCCACCGCATCCCCGCCGATACTCTTTGTCGCCAGCACAGTTTCCGTTGGCTCCTCGTCTATGTCGAGTTTCTCTTTCCCTGCTTGGCTGCCTTGCCTGGGTGTGTTGGTGATGTTTACATTGTCGTTTCTCCTCTCCAGCGATGCCACACGAGCACCGTTGATGACTGAGAGGGGATGTAGAGTTCCCGAATTTGGCATTAGGTCTCTTCGCCGCAGTGATTCCGCAAAATTCATATTCCCTTGCCTCTGAAACTTGGAATTCATTGTGTTTTGAGCCTCGCCCAGTAAATGGATTCGATTGGAACATCTCTTCTAGTTAGTAGCTTCCCTCCTCAGTTGCTCTGCTATCTCTCGTGGGGGATTTCATCTCCAGTTTTCTTCCAATTGACCTGCCAGGGAACATTTCGCCACTCCATCTGTAATTTTGTTTCCCTGTCTAGGAACCCATGTGAAGCCACAATTAGAAAGACTCTCGGCCAGAAGAAGAATATCTCGAAGAATCGGTTCCACCTCTGCTATATAAGTTTTTGATTTCACTGCTTGCACGAGAGGTAAAATATCCGACTTTATTATGATTTTCTCCAAATTAAAATTTGTAGCTAAAATCAGCACCCTTCTCATTGCTTCTGCTTCTGCTTCTGCAACTAGGCTGGAGTGAGTTATGATTCTCATTGATTCTCCTGTTAATAACCGCCCTGAGTTATCCCAAATTACAACTGCAGTTGCTCCCTCCACTGTCGCTCTTCTATACGCAGCATCTACGTCGGCCTTTAGCCAGTTTTCCGGTGGAGGTCTCCAAGTAATGCTCCTTCTGCTTATACTCTTGTTCTGGTTTTGTTCGAGCTGCTCTTTTCTTTGCATTGCTTCCCTGATTTCTGAATCTAGGATTTTAGCTCTGATAATGGTAGCACTAGGATTGGGAATAGTGTTTTAAAATATAGTATGGTTTCTTGTTTTCCAAATCTCCCAACTTAGCACTCCGATTCTTCCAATTAGATCATCTGCCTCTTCCTTCTCTTGTCCTCTAATTTTTCTGCACATTTCAAGCAACCATTTTGCAAATGACTTGACTGTCTCAGGTGTTGGTAAACACTGACTCTGTGCTCCAAACCACGCTGCTCTGGTCCACAGACATAAGAGAATTGCGTGTTCCATAGTCTCTATTTCTTTCCTGCAGATTCGACAGATAGGAGTATTATTTATTTTCTTTTTAAATAGGTTATTATATACTGGTATTATATTATGTGCAGCTTTCCATAAAAATATTCTTATCTTCGACGGAATGTGCATTCCCCATATCTCTTTCCAAAGATCCGCCATATCTGTGCTTGTTGAAGGCGCCGCTTCCTCACTATCTTGTCTTTCCTTCTTTGCCACATGATATCATGTTTTAACAGTGTAGCCCCCATCCCATCTGAATGGCCATATTAATCTGTTTTCGCTCCTCAGTAAACTTATGGGCATTTGCAGAATTTTGTTGCTAATATCCCTATGAAATAAGTCTGTTACCTTTTCTTGTTTCCACCCATCTCCCTCGATGATTAACTTCTTTACTCTATCCACTGAATGATTTCTGCTCATAAGGATCTTACCCATATCCATAATTCAGTTGTCTTCCCATACCTTTACTTTTGAGCCCTTTCCAATACTCCATCTCCCATTCCTTCTCAAGAAATCCTTGCCCTGAATAAGACTCCTCCAAGCCCATGATGCCTCACTTCCAACATTTGCATCCCAAAAATCACTATTCTCAAAATTATAGCTTTTAAGATTTTTACCCATATTGCATTTGGATTCTCAACCATTCTCCATGCTTGCTTGGCCAGATAGGCTAGATTCTGATACTGTAAGTCCTTGAAACCTAAACCGCCATCCCTTTTGCTTTTGCAAACTTTGCTCCAGCTCTTCCAGTGTATCCCTTTCTCTCTTTCGGGATTCGCTCACCAAAATCTAGCAATCTTTGATCCTATTCTTTGGAAAAAAGTTTTTGGGTAGCACCTTGCATAGTTGGGTATGGCTTGAATTACTGCTTTAATCAAGGTTTCTTTCCTTGCCTAATTAAGCAGTCGTTCTTTCCACCCTTCAATTTTGTTGTCTATCCTTTCTTCTAGCCATGCCAACGCTTTGTTCTTTGATCTTTTCCAATGTGCCGGTAATCCCAAATATTTTCCCAAATTTTCCCAAGATTGCATGCCCATTATCTCTTCTATGTTTACCCTTGTCTGAATTGGTACCTGCTGTCCAAACACTATACCCGATTTTTCGAAATTTATCTTTCGTCCCGATGCATTCGTGTATCTATTCAGAATTAAGATATTTTGATATAAATCCTCTTCTTTGGCTTCTGCAAAGAGAATGCAATTGTCTGCAAACAGAAGATGGGTGATGACTGGTGCCGTTGGGGCAAGTTTGACGCCTGAAATACGTCCTTCCCTTTGTGCTTCCTCCATGAGTGCTGTGAAAACCTCTGCTGCCATTATGAAAAGGTATGGTGATAATGGATCACCTTGCCTTAGACCTCTTTGAGGCTTTATCCTTTTAGAGAGTTTACCATTTATTTTAAATTTATAACTTGCACTTTTGACACACTCCATAACTAATTGTATCCAGCACTGTTCAAAACCAAAAGCACGCAAAACATTTTTCAAAAAATCCCACTTTAACCTATCATAAGCCTTGTTCATGTCCAATTTTACAGCTAAGTTTTGAGAACCAAACCTGCCCTTTTTGTTTAAGTTGTGGAAGGCCTCCTAAATGATAACAATGTTATCTTGTATGAGTCTTCCTTCCACAAAAGCGCTTTGGGTAGGAGAGATTAATCTATCCAAAAACTTTTTTATCGGAGGACAACAATTTTTGTCACAATCTTGTAAATGTAATTACAGCAACTAATGGGTCTTAGTTGGTTTTGGCGTTCTGACTGTTTAACTTTGGGGTTCAGGACCACCGTAGTCTCTCCCATGTCCTCTGGTATTCTCCTACTAGCAAAAACTTCCTTAATCACATCACAGACCTCTCTACTTATGATATTCCAGTACTTTTGAAAGAATAAACCGTTTAGACTATCTGGTCCAGGCACTTTCAGGCTTCCCATTCTAAAAGTTGCATCCCTTATTTCCTTATCCGACACTTCCTTGAGAAGCTCCCTGTTCATTTACGTTGTGACCTTTTTGGGGATAATTCGGGTACATTCCTCTACATTGCTCCTAGTGGTTGTAGCAAATAGATTAGTGAAATGTCTCTCCACCAATTCCATGATGTCCTTGCTCCCTGTGATCCAATTACCCTCTGTGTCCTTTAATCTCTCAATCTTGTTCAAATCTCTCCTTTGAATTGTTGTTGCATGAAAAAAGGAGGTATTTTTGTCCCCAAAACTCAACCATTTTAATCTTGCTCTTTGGCCCCAGTACTTTTCTTCTTTCTTCCATAACTGTGATATTTCTAACTTTAAAACCTTGATCTTTTCTTGCTGTTGTTCTGAAAATTCCGGATTCTGTACTTTTCAGATTTTTTTCTTCAGTTGGTTAATTCTCTTGTCTGGTCTAGAAAAGGTTCTTCTACTCTATTGCTCCAATTCTTTCTTGCAACTCTTGAATTTTCCTTGTAGTTTTTCCCATTTATTACTGTTCATACCCTGGGTTGAGCTGTCTGACCCGAGATGTTCTACCGACAAAGCGACCGACCTCTTCAGGTCAGGACAATCCGACCTCTTCTCAAAGAGCTCGGCCAAGACACAAGAAAGCCCAATGAAGGGCCCAAACAGAGGAACACGTCCTGAATCCAAAGGCAGCCCAAGCCTATAGAGATAAGGGTGGTTCCCTTGAAGATACGATGACCTCAGTCAAAGATAAGATAAGATAAAATAAGATAACTAACTTATCTTATCTAAAAAGATCACTCCACACCATTATAAATACGCTTGAGCACTCAGGTATAACTCATATTCTGATTCTACTCAATACCTGCTTAATACCCTTGCTAACTTAAGCATCGGAGTCCCTCACAGGTACCCCCCACCCTCCGGGGACGAAGGATCAGCACCACTGCCAAGTCCAACAAGTCAGGCACAGCAACTCCGACCAGTATAGAAGATCTCTTCCGAGATCGACCTACAGTTTCAGGTGACCCTCGAAACATTGGCGCCGTTGTTGGGGACCTGGAAGTCATCCCATCACCATGGCGGATGACCATGACAACGGCCACACTTCAGATCTAGAGGAAAGAACGCCGCATAAAAACACAGACACCACCCTAAAAGATACTTCCCAAATCAACAACAAGAAGAACTCCCCAAACGAGGAAGCCATGGATGCATTTCAAGACCGGTTAAAACAACTCAAAGAAGAAGCCCTACGTCAACGAGAGGCCGAGAAAGACCTACAAAGGGAAATAAGGCGACGTTGGGAATTGGAGAACAAACTCCTAAAACTTGAAGCCGATGTCAAGACTAAAGCCAGCAGATCCACTCCCGAAAATAGCTTCCGCAAGGAACAAGACCCATTCACCAAGGAGATCATGAAGACGAAAATCCCAAAGGACTTTAAACTCCCAGACATGACCTTATACGACGGCATTACAGATCCTGGTCAACATTTCAGTAATTTCAGAAGCAGAATGTACCTCACCGACGCCTCAGATGCAGTTCGTTGCAAAGCCTCTCCAACTACTTTGACAAAAACAGCAATTAGATGGTTCGACAACCTCCCTCCTAGGTCCATTTCAAGTTTCGACGACATGGCTAAAAAATTCCTGACCAGATTTTCCATCCAAAAAGACAAAGCTAAACATGCTCCGAGCTTACTAGGAATCAGACAAGGAGAACGGAAAACCCTTCGCAACTACATAGAAAGATTCAACAAGACATGCATGGACATACAGAAGCTACCAACAGAAGCCATTATTATGGGCCTCATTAATGGCTTGCGAGAAGGGCCCTTTAGTCAATCTGTATCAAAGAAATACCCCACATCTCTAAACGAGGTGCAGGAATGAGCAGAAAAGTACATCAACATGAAGGAAAACTCCCGATTAGGAGAGACCTCGAAGGCCGGATTCACCCCCCGGGATAAAGACAAAGATTCCAGAAAGAAGAAAGATCGACATGGAGAGAAAATAAAAAATACCACAATTACACCCCTCTTCGGGTATCTCTTGTGGATGTATACAGAGAGGTTTGCAACACGAAAAAAATACCACCAGCTCGGCCACTCAAAGACAAAAAAGGAGGAGGAAATCGGGCCGAATATTGTGAGTACCATCGGATCCGCGGGCACTCCACCAATGAGTGTTTCGACTTAAAAAATGTCATAGAAAAACTTGTAAGAGAAGGAAAGCTAGATCGATATCTGGCCACCCATGACGATGAGTAAAGAAAAAGAAGAAGAGCAGAAGATGTCAGACAAACTGTGCGATCATCACGTACACCCGAAAGACATGTCCACATGATACACGGAAGATTTGCCAGGGGAGGAATCTCCAAATCATGTCGCAAAAGACATCTCAAAGATGTATATCACGTCGCAGGAAAAGAGGAAGCACCCAACATCCCGGCGATTACTTTCACCAAGGAAGATGCATCTGGCGTCACATCAGGACATGATGATCCCATGGTCATCACTATTATACTGGAAAACTCAAATCTCCACCACACGTTGATAGACCAGGGGAGCTCCGCCGATATCTTATTCAAAAATGCCTTCAACAAACTTGGCTTGGAAGAAAAAGAACTCAGAGCATATCCGGACAGCCTGTTCGGACTAGGAGATACCCCGGTTCAACCGATAGGATACATCTCACTACACACAACTTTCGAAAAAGAATGTTAGTCAATAACACTCAAGATAGATTACATCGTAGTTGACGTAAGTTCAGCCTACAATGCCCTAATAGGTCGGACAATGTTAAATCAGCTCGGCGCAATAGTCTCGACTCCGCATCTATGCATGATGTTCCCAACTGCAGGAGGGATAGCTACAATAAAAGCATATCAGAAGATGGTGCGCCGCTGTTACAACGAAAGTCTGAACCTCAGAGGCAGAGGAGAAGAATTCCACACAATTGAGCTCGGTGGAGTTCAGAGGCGGGAAGAGCTCCGCCCACAACCTGAAGGTGAAATAGAGACAATCCAGATCGGGGATACCCCGAACCAAACGACCAATATCGGCACACTCCTGAAAGGAGACATAAAAGAATCACTCATACAGTTTCTACAAGACAACGTCGACCTCTTTGCGTGGAAGGCTGCAGATATGCCAGGCATAGATCCCAAGCTAATGTGCCACAAACTAGCAGTCTACCCATGATCTCGGCCGGTACAACAGAAGCGTAGAAAGCTAGGACCAGAACACTCTCAAGCTGTGGAAGAACAGGTACGAGCTCTACTGGAGGCAGGTTTCATAAGAGAAGTCAAATACCCGCTATGGCTTGCTAACGTCGTATTGGTAAAAAAGTCAAACGAAAAATGGCGAATGTGCACTGACTATACCGATCTCAACAAAGCCTGCCCAAAAGATCCTTATCCACTCCTAAATATCGACGCACTGGTAGATGCCTCCTCTAGATATAAATACCTCTCCTTTATGGACGCATACTCGGGATATAACCAATTCCCAATGTACCCACCCGACCAAGAAAAAATCTCATTTTTAACCCCAAAAGCCAATTACTGCTACATTGTCATGCCCTTCGGTCTTAAAAATGCGGGAGCCACTTATGAAAGATTAATGAACAAGGTTTTTTTGGATCAAATCGGAAAAATCATGGAAGTTTACGTGGACAACATGCTAGTAAAGACACAAAACGAAGAGATGTTATTATCCGACTTGACCCAAGTATTCGACACTATAAGACGACATGGCATGCGACTCAATCCCACAAAATGCACTTTCGCAATAGAAGCTGGTAAATTCTTGGGTTTTATGATCACACAGAGAGGAATCGAGGCAAACCCGGATAAATGCCGGGCCATACTCGACAAGAAAAGTCCGACTTGTGTCAAAGAGGTACAACAACTCAACGGGAGGTTGGTAGCCTTGTCCAGATTCCTGGCCAGATCAGCAATAAGATCTCTCCCCTTCTACGCCACTCTAAGGAAGGGAAAGGAGTTTGAATGGACAGCAGAATGCGAGCAAGCCTTTCAAGACTTCAAAAGATTCCTGGGACAGCCACGGGAAGGAGAACCACTTATATTATACTTCCCGGTAGGAAATCGGGCAGTAGCCTCAGCACTGGTCCGGGAAGACGACAGCGGGCAACAGCCCATATACTTTATCAGCAAAGCATTACAAGGATCTAAGTAGAAGTACTAGAAAATAGAAAAATTTACTTACGCTCTCATACTAACATCACGACGACTTCGCCCATACTTCCAGGCCCACACCATTAGAGTTCAGACCAACCAGCCCATAAAAGGGATCTTACAGAAAATAGACCTGGCGGGTAGAATCTTGCAATGGGCAGTCGAGTTGTCCGAATTCGATCTTCAATACGAAGCTCGGACGGCTATCAATTCACAACACCTAGCCGACTTTATTGCAGAATTTACAGACACACCGGAAATCCCCACAAAATGGAATCTCTACGTGGACGGTTCCTCAAATAAAACTGGAAGCGGTGCAGGCGTGATAATTGAAAGCAACCAGGGAACCCAAATTGAACTCTCCCTCAAATTTGGGTTTCCTACCTCAAACAATCAAGCAGAATATGAGGAACTACTAGCTGGTTTGAAGCTGGCCAGGGAAATTAGAGCTCAAAAGCTTATCATCTTCAGCGACTCGCAGGTAGTTACTTCACAAATAGGAGGAACCTATCAATCCAAAGACCCCATCATGAAAAAGTACTTGGAAAAAGCCAGCAAACAACTCGGACAATTTGGAGAACATGAGATTCGTCACATACCCCGAGAACAGAATACCCAAGCCGATGCACTCTTAAAACTAGCCAGCACCAAACCAGGGGGCAACAATAGAAGCCTCATCCAAGAAATTCTACAGAATCCATCAATCTCATAAGAAGAAAAAGTCATGACTATAACATGTCAGGATCAAGGATGGATGACCCCCATAATAAACTACCTCAAAATAGAAGCACTCCCCGCAGAGGAAAAAGAGGCAAAGAGGTTGAAGCGGGAGGCACAATATTATACTATCATAAATAATACTCTATACAAAAGAGGTATTTCAATACCACTGTTAAAATGCATGCCAACTTCCAACACAAAAGACGTCCTAGAAGAAGTACACAGTGGCATTTGTGGCAATCACCTCGAAGCGCAGGCACTCGCCAAAAAGGTACTTCGGGCAAGATTCTATTGGCCAACTCTACAAAAAGAAGCTGTAGAATTTGTAAAGACATGTTCATCATGTCAGAAACATGCTAACTTCCACATCGCCCCACCAGAGAAACTCATCAGCGTGACCTCACCTTGGCCGTTCACAAAATGGGACTCGATCTTCTCGGACCCTTTCCTCAAGGATTGGGACAAGTCAAATTCCTCATAGTGGGAATATACTACTTCACAAAGTGAATTGAGGCAAAACCCCTAGCTAACGCCACTGCTCAAAGAAGTCGAAAGTTCCTATATAGAAACATCGTCACAAGGTTTGGGGTTCCATACTTCATCACCACAGATAATGGTACTCAGTTCACAGATGCAGGCTTCAGAAAACTAGCGGCCGACTAGAATATAAAACAACAATTCACCTCTGTTGAACATCCCCAAGCCAATGGACAAGCTGAAGCTGCCAACAAAGTCATACTTGCTGGGCTGAAACAGAGGTTACAGGATGCAAAGGGAGCCTGGGCCGAGGAGCTCTCACAGGTTTTATGGGCATATCAAACAACGCCACATTCTACCACAAAGGAATCACCCTTCCGATTATAATATGGAATAGAGGCAATGATCCCAGTAGAGATTGAAGAAAGGTCACCTAGAGTGATCCACTATAGCGAAGAAGCCAACTCCCAACTTCAAAGGGAAGAGCTCGACCTACTTCTGGAAGTCCGAGAAAGAGCTCGGATAAGGGAAGAGACATTAAAATGACGAATGGCTTCCAGATACAATCAAAAGGTAATACAGCAAGCCTTTGCTGAGGACGACCTCATTCTAATCTGAAACGACATTGGAACAACTCGACCTGGAGAAGGAAAGCTGACAGCAAACTGGAAAGGACCCTACCGAGTCATAGAAGTGATGGGAAAGGGCTACTACAGGCTTTCCGAACTCGACGGGAGAGAGCTTCCTAGGTCATGGCACGACTGCAACCTAAGAAGGTACTATAGTTAGGGATGATAAAGGACCTTGGGACAAGGCATACTCTTTTTCCTGAAAAGGTTTTTTAACGAGGCGCCAAGACCAAGACCTAAAAATCACCCGACTTAGGAAATTAACCCCCGCATGTATATATTTGCATTTTCTTTTAATAAAATCTGTTCAGATTTTCTACAAACGCTGAAGCCGTATTATTCTGAAACATTCATCGCCCGATTATAAAGCTACAGATCGATAGAAAGTGAAAACCAAATTCACTGCGCGATCACGATAAAGACAAAAAATGAAAACCAAATTCATTAAAAGGTCGACCAAACGAGGGTTAAAACCCGAACTCTATGAAATCGGCAAAGATGAAAATAGAATAATGCAAGAAGTTATAGAAAGTGATCCATAGAAAGGACCTGACGAGGTCCTAATAAAATGGATTGCTATAAAATAACTTGAAGACTGGCCGGCACAAAGAAGTCGGACCAGCCACAACAACCCAAGTTATAAGTAAAGCCCTGGAAAGAGGTCTGGCCAACCCTATAAAAGAGGATTACTATAACTTAGAAGAGCCCGACATGACGAAGTCGGACTCCTACAAAAAGTTACAAAAGGTAATCCCTGAAATAGAACTGAACAAGGTCCAAGAAAGAGGATTACCAAGTAACTCGACAAGGCCCGAAATGATGAAGTCGGCCCAGGATATAAAGTTACAAAAGGTAATCCCTGAAAGAGACTTGAACAAAGTCCAAGAAAGAGGATTACCAAGTAACTTGACAGGGCCCGACATGATTAAGTCGGCCCAAGATATAAAGTTACAAAAGGTAATCCCTGAAAGAGACCTGAACAAGGTCCAAGAAAGAGGATTACCAAGTAACTCGACAAGGCCCGACATGATGAAGTCGGCCCAAGATATAAAGTTACAAAAGGTAATCCCTGAAAGAGACCTGAACAAAGTCCAAGAAAGAGGATTACCAAGTAACTCGACAGGGCCCGACATGATGAAGTCGGCTCAAGATATAAAGTTACAAAAGATAATCCTTGAAAGAGACCTGAACAAGGTCCAAAAAAGAGGATTACCAAGTAACTCGACAAGACCCGACATGATGAAGTCGGCCCAAGATATAAAGTTACAAAAGGTAATCCCTGAAAGAGACCTGAACAAGGTCCAAGAAAGAGGATTACCAAGTAACTTGATAGGATCCGACATGATAAAGCTACCCCCGGAAGAGACCTAAGTAAAAGTCCAAAAAGGAGGGTTACAAACAAACAACTCGGGCAAAAGCCAAGTTGAAGAAATTGGCAATCTCAGTATTATAATTCCTAACAAAGATCTGAACAAAAGTTTAAAATTGTTGAAAGCAGCGTCAGGCAAAGGAATCAAGTTGATCATCCCAATACTCTCAAAGACTACGAAGATACCAAGACAAGCGCAAACAGATATGATATAAAAACTGAAAGTCATAATAATAGTCAGCTTCAGAGGCCAACAAATTCAGCCTACAAAGCCGGGAAACTATTTTGTTTATCAAAATAAAGTTGCTAAAACCATCAACTAAAAAGGTCTCAAAAGTCAACAAAATAAAGAGTTCAAAAGCCCACAAGTCGGGTTATTTACACAAAAAAGTTACAGAAATCGATTAAACACCCGAAGGCTTCTCAACATCATCAGCACGGGGTGAAGGAGGGCAAGGTTGGAGAGGCACTGCGTCCACTATTCCGTAATCCCGATTCAATATCTGGTAATCAGGATCTGCTACGGAACAAGCAAGAGTTGAAGAAGCCAACACAACAGAAGCTTTGGCAACAGGCTCAAAGGGAAGCTCAACATCATCATCATCAGGATCATCAGGAACGATCTTGCCATCCTTCACGACATTATCCAAGCTAAATAAA
Organism: Arachis hypogaea; assembly: GCF_003086295.3. Taxonomy (NCBI): domain Eukaryota; kingdom Viridiplantae; phylum Streptophyta; class Magnoliopsida; order Fabales; family Fabaceae; genus Arachis; species Arachis hypogaea. The sequence continues at coordinate 7,108,003 of NC_092036.1, read as the reverse complement.
GCAAGGTCGGCCTCTGGGGCAATAACCCGAACCTGCTCCTTCAGGTTCTCATAAGCAGCAGTTACACGGCCCACAAGGTGACCCTGGAGCTCCGAATAATCAATCTGGACCGACTCTAACTCCCCTCTAAGACGCATCACTTCTTGGTAAGTCGTGACATAGCTGTCTTTGTGCTTTAATGCCACATCCTCAGCCAACCGCACAGAGGCCGCCAGGGCAACAGAGCTGGCCTTCTCTCCTTCTAGCTCCTTCTTCAATTTAGTCACCTCCGCTTCAAGCTCCTCCTTCAAACCCTTCATCTGATTGAACTCTCACTTAGCTTCCTCCATAAAGGCTTTGGTAGCATGCAAAGAAAGATTTTGAGCAGTCTGATACAGAGCAGCCCCCATATGAGCCACCTTAACACTGCTTCGAGTTATAAAATCCAAGTGATGAAGCAGAGAAACATCATCCATAGAGAGGGCACCATAAGGGGCGATCTGCTGGTCGACAAAGCCAATAGGGTCAAAATCCGGGGCATTCAGATTGAAAGGTTCGACGATGTGAGGTCTTTTAGGAGGAGGAACGGCCGAAGAAGAAACCACGGCAGCAGTAGAAGATTGTGGGGGATCCACTAAACGAACCCGAGGAGTAGGGATCATTCTCCTCGGGCCAGGAGAACTCGGCACAGACGGCTTCAATGGGACCTGAGAGGACCCTTCCCCATCTACACGGGCCGAGGTGTTTTGAGCTGCAGTAGCTTTCCTCACCTTCTTGAAGGCCTTCATTACATCATTATTCTTGGCAATCTCTGAAAAATGGAAAACAACAATTCATCATACTGGGAAGAAAGGGAAAAAACAAAAAACAAGAAATAGTATACATCGAGTAATACCCAATATATCTCGGACAAGGGAGGGGTCTCCTAAACATTTTTTGGTATCTAAATGAGGAGGTTCCCCCCAAAGATCCTCCAAAACCGTCACAAAGGTCTGTTCGACCTCATCAAGCATCTTCCACGTATAATGGGACACTACTACATTCTGCTGCTAATGTAAAGGGAAGGATGGCTCCCCATTCGCTTCCAGAAAAAAGGGACGAGCTCCCTCAACAGCTTGAACCTTGAAAAAATAATTCTTGAAATCCCTAAAAGACTCATCGTACATGGTAAAAACCTTATTTCCTTGTGCAGACTAAAAGAAACCCACGAGGCTTTCTTTTTTGAAGAGATTCCGGGCTTAGTTGAAACAAACAAGTAAAGGAAAAGAGTTTGAGAAGGGGTAACATTCAATTCTTGACAAAGAAGTTGAAAAATCTTAATAAAGCCCCAAGAGTTTGGATGAAGCTGGGACGAAGCTATATTACACGATCACAACAAAACAGTCTCAAACGAGGTAAAAGGAAAAGTGATATCCAACTGGCTGAAGAAATACTCATAGGCATAAAAGAAAAGGCGCTCCCCTTGGGTCAGGACAGGGAAGCAAACCCTCTCCTCGGAGTCAAATGCCACCAACTCATAATTCTTCTCTTGATCCCTACTCTTACAGAGACGGTGATGCTTCCTAAGCTCCACACAGAATTCAGCATTAACCACAGAAACACACATCAAAACAAGGGAGTCCAACCAATCGGACATACCCTCAGGAACCTTAGAAGACGTCTCTACAATATTTTTGCGAGAAGACATAGCCAACTAGTCCTACAAACAAAGAAAAGGAGAGTGGATTACTAAAAACATCTCGGACGAAATCAAAGCAACTCAGCTAGCACAGTCCAAACACGGCACAAACAGCAAAAGGAAACCCTAGGATCCACACCAAGAAGGTCTAGGGGCATCCTTTGGAGGCAATCAGGGAATAAAGATTCAGAAAAATCTACAAGACTAATGTCCCAATAGAAACCCGTAGCAAGAACAAAGAGAAACCCTTTCCAAGAAAAAGGGAACATCGCAAGAAGAAACACCAAGAAACGTAAGTTTTCAGAAGAAAACAAAAGGAGAGGAGAAAAAGGGAAGTCATAGCAAAAGCAAGAGAAGAGAAAAACGTTTTTTGAGAGTAAATTTCAAAATAAAATCCAAGAGAAACGGAGCATCAAAAACCAATTAATGGGGCATTAAAAACCCTCGCACGTTCCGAAGGACAGGACGCTAATCCAAAAGCGCGCGTTTTCAAAGGAAGCAAAACGTTCTGCATTCAAAAAAGGGAACCCTACAAAGATAAAATCGACGAAATGCTCGAGTTCGGCCTCACCCGAGAAGGATCAAAGTATTAAAACTAAAGACTCAAAAGGAAGACCGAGCTCGAGCAGAGGCACTGTTCATACCCTGGGTCGGGCTGTCCGGCCCGGGATGTTCTACCGACACAGGTCAGGACAATCTGACCTCTTCTCAAAGAACTCGGCCAAGACACAGGAAAGCCCAATAAAGGGCCCAAACAGAGGAACACATCCCAAATCCAAAGGCAGCCCAAGCCTATAGAGATAAGGGCGGTTCCCTTGAAGATACGAGGACCTCAGTCAAAGATAAGATAAGATAACTAACTTATCTTATCTAAAAAGGTCACTCCACACCATTATAAATACGCTGGAGCACCCAGGTATAACTCATATTCTGATTCTACTCAATACCTGCTTAATACCCTTGCTAACTTAAGCATCGGAGTCCCTTGCAGGTATCCCCACCCTCCGGGGACGAAGGATCAGCACCACTACCAAGTCCAACAAGTCGGACCCAGCAACTCCGACCAGTACAGAAGATCTCTTCCGAGATCGACCTATAGTTTCAAGTGACCCTCGGAACAATTACTGTCTTCCCATGCTTCTCCCATCTCTGTTTAATGATCTTCTCACAATCTTCATGATCCTCCCAGTATGCCTCAAACTTGAAATGTCGCTCAAATTTTTCTCTCGGTTCTAGCCTTAAAACCAAAGGGCAATGATCAGATCCTATTCCCGGGAGGGTTGCGAAGGTCGCGTTTTGATATAATCTCCTCCACTCCCAGTTGACAAGAGCCCTGTCTATCCTCTCTCTTATAACGAAACCATTCCTAGGATTGCTAAACCACGTGAATTTTTTTTCTTTGAGATCAATATCCATCAATCTATTGCCATTCACAAAGTTGCTAAATTCTTTCACCTGCTCTCTTGGCTTTGGATGCAGGCCCACATTTTCTTCTTGATTCAAAATATCATTAAAATCCCCAATGAACAGCTGTGGTTTATTTTGATTCTGATTTTAAGCTATCAAATCCCTCCATTGCTTCCTTCTTTGCCTAAATTTAGGTCTCCCTACACAAAACAGTAATCCCACTTATTTCCTTTCCTATCTATAATATAAGTCTTAATAAAATTATCACACCAAGAGTAAATATCAAGATTCATATTTTTATTCCATAAAAAACTTAAACCTTCGAACAAGGTCTGGAGTTCTACACAAAAGGATTTCTCAAAATGGAGATATCTCTTTAACTTCCTGATTTTGCATTTCTTAGCTCTTGTTTCTATGAGGAAAACTATGGCCGTCTTGATTTTTTTGCAAAGATCTTTTAATTTGGAAACTGTCGTGGTTGCCGCCACACCCCGACAGTTCCAACTTAATATACTCATGGCTGGGTTGGGGCATGTATGGGCCCGCCTCCTCATCCATTGTGCTACTAAAAACAATTTGCATTTTCCTCACAACCCTGTCTCTCTCTGTTACCTATTCCTTCTTGGTCTTCTTAGTCTCGGTGTTGTTTTGAGGTAAATCTTCTTCTTCTTCATCTCCGGCAGCTTTTATCATCAGAGTGTCTTGCTCAGCCCTTTTTCTTTTGATATTCAATACAATCAAATGTCTCTCTTTCTATGTATGTTACTAAACAATCATTTAAAAGTTCATCTCCCATACAGTTGCGAAGCCGACTCTTTATAATGTTCATAGCAGAAAAAGTTCTTTCAACTGATGCAGTTGCTACAGGCAAAACTAAAGCTAACTTCAAAAGAAGAAACACTAATGCATAAACAATATTTTTTCGAGTCTCAACCAATTTCTGAGAAAGAGCACCAATCCTATTTAAGTTTGAGAATTGATCATCAGAACGCACATCTAGTATGAAATTCTCAAATTGACTATCAAGTGCCAAAAGTTGAGTAGAAGAAAATTCTAATGGATAGAATTGAGCTAATTGGATTAACTTCTCCTTATCAAATGCAAGAAATGAGTATCTTGGATTCAGACAAGCTATACAAAGAAGTAATTCAGTATTCACTTCTGTAAAATGATTGTTGAGTTCTTGAAGTTGTCTATCAACTACTTGATAGAATATGTCAACTTGAAAATGATGTAAATTTGAGATCTTTTGAGCTTTGCGTCTTGATCTTCCTTGTGACACAAATATATCATCCATTTTTGGAACAGTAATATTATATTTGTCACAAAATAATGAGACTTCGTAAGTAAAAGAGACCAACCATCATCTCTTATAGTTTGCAACCGTTGCTTAGACACTTTAACCAATGCCATAGCATTTACAATGTCTTGATCATTCCTTTGTAATGCTTGAGATAATTCATTAGTATTCCCAAGATATTTTTCATCAAGTGCAAGTTGAAAATGAATTCAAAGGATTGAATGGCATTCAATAAATGACATGCTTCATCTCTTTGTTCCATCTTCCTCAACATATTCAAGAACATTGACCACGGAAGGAAACAAAGAAATTAATCTAAGTATAGTTTCATAGTGTGATCCCCATCTAGTATCTCCATCTCTTTTCAAAGCTATTTCTTGATTCAAACCACATCCACTAGCAATTTTTCCATTTTGTAATGCTTCAATTGTCTTAGTCATCTGACTATCACGAAGCATATCTCTTCGTTTACACGAAACTCCAACAATATTGCACAAATTGGTTAACAAATTAAAAAGCAAAGCAATTTTAACTTGTTTTTTTGCAACCGTTACAAGAGCTAACTGAAGTTGGTGAGCAAAGCAATGTACATAGAAAGCATAAGAATTTTCTTTCAATATCAAAGTTTTCAAACCATTAAATTCTCCTTGCATATTACTTGCACCATCATATCCTTGGCCACGTACTCTTGATAAACTTAAATGATATGTTTCTAATAATGACTCCAATGCTAATTTTAGAGATAAAGCATTAGTATTAGAATTATGAACAAGACCAAGAAAATGCTCCCTAACTTGCCCTTCTTTATTCACATACCTTAAACAAACTGATGTTTGCTCCTTAATAGAAATGTCGCGGGCTTCATCAACCAAAACAGCAAACAATTCATCCCCAAGATCATTAACAATAACTTTTGTCGTTTCACTTGCAACAGCTCTTACAATATCTTTTGAATTAAGGGAGCTCTTAGTTTAAGATTCTCACGAGCATGTTTTAAAGCACAATCAATCTCTTCGTTATGTTGCGCAAGAAAGTTTAGAAGTTTCAAAAAATTTCCTTGATTAACAGAATCATCTGTCTCATCATTTCTACAAAAGGCCAATCCTTGTCGCAAAAGAAATCTAATACAATCAATTGTGGCTGTCAAGTGAATTTGATAATTCTTTTTAGCTTGTTTAGATTATTTTTCAATAGCAGCACTAATGTGTTGTTTTGGTTTCATAAGTGCTTCATATTTTTTCCAAGCTTGATTATGAGCACTATCATGAATCCCAACATGAGTTTGTAATCTTTTCTTTTTTTTCCAATTTGAAAAGCCATTGGTTACAAAAGCATCGCCACTTTCAGTCTCAAGTTTTATAAGATAACAACAAAGACAAAAAACATCATCTTTTGATATACTATACTCTAACCAATTGCCATAATCATCAAACCTATTAGGATTAAATCTTCGAAAAGAAGAACCACAAGCAGTTTGCGGAAAATCATGAGTAGTCCTTGGTTGACAAGGACCTTTTTACAAATATGCACATCTAACTTTGTCTCTATCATTCGGATGATAACTTGAAATCTTTGGTTGTTGTCCTGGATCTGCTATGAGACTCTCTACTTCGAATTCTAAAAACCTCCTCTTGTTAGAAGAGGTCGATGAATTGTTTTGGGATCTAATCTCCAATGATAAAGTTCTTTTAAAATATTTCTCCATTACTAATAGAATAAAATTATAAACCTAAATTAATTCACAATTCTATACAAATTGAGAAATTCAGTATAAAATTATAAATACAAAATTGATCAATTAATAAAATTAATGAAACCTATATTAGAACTCCATCAAAACACAATTACATCAGAACTCCATTAGAATTTCATCAGAACACAATCACATCAGTCATCAGAACACAATTGTTAATTAACAAAGTAACAAACAGTTACATTAGAACTCCATCAGAACACAATTACATCAGAATAAATTCAATCACATCAGAACAAATTAATGAACTATATCAAATTGAATGAATTAATAAACTATATCAAATTAATAACAATGAAGCAAATGAGAATAAAAACTGAATGAAGCAATTAAGTGAACTAACTATATGAATTATGAACTACGTGCTAACTATTGAATATTATTCAATCACATAAAAATATAACACTCCAATAGAACTTGAATCTCAATGAACATAATGGATTTGCTTAGTTTAGTTGCTCATAATTTTTTGTTTCAACTTAACAAGAAAACCAACACAATACCACCTAAGAGGCTAAGACCTAACCAATGCCATGTTACACAAACCATTCCTTTATTCTGAATCTCCATTCGGCAATTCCCCACCCCAAAGCTTATTTATTCATAATATACATGTGCTATAATTATTTAGTTACATGGTAGACTTGAGAATTATTTGGTATTTACCACTCTTGATAGGTTTATTTGGGTTCCTAATTATGTACCAAGACTTCAAGAGGCAAGAGTATAAGATTGAACTCCAGAAGAGGAACGCAGGTACGCAGCAGCTGAACCACACAAATCATAAGTAGTACCCAACGGCAGAACCAGCGGCACCCAAGACCCAGGCACGGAGGCACCTAGCGGCAGAACCAGCGGCACCCACCGGCAGAACCAGTGATACCCCGCTCCCTGAACTATTGAAGACAGAACCAGATCCAGACGTCAAAGGAATGGAAAGACAGAACCAGACGAGGATTGAAGCTGTGAAGAAGAAGAAGAAGAAGAAGAAGAAGAAGAAGAAGAAGACCTCACCAGACGCTGAAGGAACACAGTGGCAGAAGCAGACACGGGCATGCAATGATGCAAGGAGAAACCGACGGAGGTACAGAGCCGACGCGGGAGAAAGGCTGAACGGGACAGCGACAAAAAAATTGGCGGAGTGTGCGAGTGGTGGCAGACGGCAGTAACTCTGGAGGGCTGGAGTTTGGAAGCGGAGGTTGGAGGCTGGAGCAAAGGAACAAAATTAAAAATGGGGAGAAGGAGAAAGGTTAGCCGGTTAGGGATTTGGAGGGTGGGGAATGGGGTCAAAATTAATTGGATGGTGAGGGAAAATTAGACATTTCACTAAGAACTACTAATTAATTTTTTTCAAATTCACTGGGGGCAGTTGCCCTCACTAGCTGCTGAGTAAATTCGTCCCTGCTCTTCTCCTTGTTGTTTTTTCATCCAGTTCACAGCTTCTATTCCCTCTTCTATTGAGCTTGGCCCATTAATTTTCCTTTTTCTTCTGGCCCTGATCTCATTTAAATCAGTCATAATTTTCTCTAGTATCTTCTCAGTTTTTTTATTATAATTTTTTGGATTTTTTGCCATCCCCAGCTGACGAGGGATTTCCTTCACCTGCTCTATAGCCCTGATTTCTTTTTGCCATAACTGCTCCTGATTTTCTGCTGCTACTTTCTTTTCTTTTTCCTTCCTCCCCTCTTCTAGATTTCTACCTACTTCGTTGGCCGCAGATTCATGTAGCTCTTCCACCCTCTCATGGTTGTTCTGGATGTCACGCGCCTCCATCTCTTCATCCTCTTCTTGTGATTTGCTTTGCTTCCATCTTCTTCCCTTTTCTGTATTCAGTGATTTGGCTTGGTCTACACCTAACTCAGGAGTATATCTGGGTACCTCTAGATTCCACGAAGCCATGACCATCTCTTTGTTGCATTCTTTTTCGCTGTGTCCTATGATCCCTCATACAGTAACTATCTTAAAGGCGCTCATATTTAAACTGAACCCAGACATTGGGGAGCTTCTCCCTTACCATATAGAAACCTGTGGGTAATGGCTTGAGAATATCCACGGCTATCCTTACCCTTAGGAAAGTTCTCATGAGCACATGGTTCCTCATCGGGTCTTCCACATCTATAACAATCCCCATCATGTCTCCAATGATCCTGCCAGTTTCGTTGTTCATGTTCTCCAAAGGTAGTCCATGTATCTGGACCCAAAATTCTATGTATTAGTGGCTGGCCTCCGATATTGATTCATTATGTGACCATAGTTAGAGATTTAGAAGCTGGCTTTTTATGCTCTACGGTCTCCCTTTCAAAATTTGCCGACCTCTCCACATATTCTTAAAGCTTATTAGTATTTTGTCACGTCCCACTTCAGAGATGAAAACTTTTTCTAGGTTCCTCCAAATTCTTAGAATGACATTTTTGTCTGTTTCTAAAAGAATTTCTTTGTTTGATATGATTTGTCCAACTAAATTGATGTTATCTACTTTCTATTCCTTTTGACTATTTGGTTTGATAGTGATTGTTTTTTCTTCCATAAGTTTCTTCTAAAGTTGGGTATGCTTTGTGACATTTTGTGGAAATTTATGCATTGGCACTGGTGGATGTGTGTGGTTATTGGCTTATGGTCAGCGAGATAAACTGGTTTGGAAAGAAGAAAGGAAAGTGTGATCAAAGATGTTGGATTGTAAGGTGGAGGTGAAAAATGGTTAAAGTTTTATATGATTTTTAATATAACTGCGTTTATGGTTATTCCCTGCTGAAGCTTCTCCCTGTTGGAGTAACCCTGTAGTGGTACTCTCCCCTAGAGAGAAAATGTTTTGAACTTTGTTTTTCTAAGTTATATTATTTTATTTCAAAAGGATAACTAAAATCAACTATGAACCCAGGACATTATAAAAAGGGTATTCTGAAAAGGCTAAAATAGACAAAACCATAACAAAACATTAGATAAGGAAAATTAAAAAAAAATTAACCGGAACTAAAGTCTAAAACTCAAAGAAGCGGGAATCAAGAGAACCATGGTCTTCTGGCTATGGCGGAAACAAGAAACATTAGAGGCTACAACGAAGTTGCTCGACGACTGGGGAGGTATCGGCGGTACTCTTCTTCCGCTTGCATAGCCCAAATCAGAATTTTCTTGGGGGTTCACTTTTCCTTGTTGAAGATAGCTTCATTTCTGGCGAGCCAGGACTGCCATAGGAGGTATGTCATTTGGTACTTCGAATCTGGTAGTTCTCCCTCTTTTTTAGTTTTTCTATCACTTGATTCTACCAATTTCATACTTCCAGAGCTGAATTTTGACACTAGCCAACAGTGACAGGTTCCAAGCTGCTACTGTTTCTGGGCATTATACCACAGCGTGAATTGGGGATTCTGGTACTGTCGAGCATCTGGGGGCGATTAGGGCTAATTTGGGGTAGTCTTCTGTGTAATTTTTTCATTACTGTGAAAAGGGAGATGATCTCCAACTCATGAATTATCTCTGATTTTAACTCCACCTTGAATAGTGATATTCCATTTTATACCTTTCTCTAATATCTTCCGTCCTTCTAGTAAACTCTGTCACGCTTATGAAAGTCTGAATCCTGCCTTAATTTCCATAAAAGATGTATATCGAAAGTATTTATGCTTGAAAATCTTTGTAAAACAAAGAGTAAGGCTTGCTAAGTAGTCTTCATCCCTACTTTGCCAACATGGTCAGATTGAAAGTTTGAGATCTTTAAATCCCAATTCCCCTTTCGCGTAGTTTATGTTTAATATACTCCAGCTGATCCACTGCATCCTTTTTTTGTTTTCTTTTTGACCCACCAAAATTGCATCATCGAAATGTAATTCATCCAAGAGAGAATCTGGTAATTTAAAGCAATTGAGAGTATATACTGAAATGATTGAGTCTACCGCCTTGATCAGCACTTCTCTGTCACTGGTAAAGAGAAAGAAGCATTTTCAGTGTGCTATTTTTTTTGCTACCTTAGCTTTAATAAAACCAAAGGTCTCTTTCTAAGATCTTTTAATAATCGATGGTAGGCCTAGGTACTTGTCCTGAGCTCCAGCATTCAGTACACCTAGAACAGTACACAATGCTTTTCTTATATGCTGCTCAATATTCTTGCTGAAGAAAACAACGGATTTTGTGAAATTAATCACTTGTTTACTCATGTTCCCGTACTGATGGAGTATCTACAATAAGTTGAGATAATTTTGTTGGTTTGCTTTGCAAAAAAAGAGGGAATCATAAGCAAATAGCAGATAGCTGATAGATGAGCATCTGATATTCAATTAAGTCCCTAACAAAATCCATTTTGTATGTTTTGTGGAGTAGGTGGGATAATTCTTTTGCATAGAAAAGGAAAAGATATGGTGAGGGGGGATTTCCTTGTCGGAGACCCTACTTAATTTAAAGAAATCAGTTGATGAGCCGTTCACGATAACAGAATAGGTAATAGTTAACACACATGCTTTCATCCATCCAATTTATTTAGACAAAAACCCAGCTTTTACATCATAAATCGGACAAAAGACTATTTCACTCTGTCATACGTTTTGCTCATGTCTATCTTTAATGCTAAATCTTCTTCCCCCATGTCTTTATTTTTCAAAAAGTGCATGTATTCATGAGCTATCAGGATATTATCACTAATCAACCTTCTTCTAATAAACGGGCTTTGATTATTGCTAATTAGTAGGTTCATAAGAGGTTGTAGTCTGTGCACCAGTATTTTTGATATGATCTTATAGAAGGTAATGCAGAGACTAATAGACCGAATTCGTTGCATTGTAATAACATTTGGTACTTTTGGAGTCAAACATATTTGTGTATAATTAAAACTCTTTAAGATGTTGCCACCTCCAAAAGAACTTTTTGCTACTCTATACACAACCATTTTGATAATCTCCCAATAAAACTGGAAAAACTTGACCGTGAAACTATACTCTCCTGAGGCTGTCTCGGCATTAATGGAAAAAACTGCCCACTTTATTTCTTCTTCGAAGACTGGTTTGGTAAGCCACTAAACCCTCTGTTCATGTCTGAGCTGATATTGAACTAGTTTGTTATAAATTTATAATATTAATTTTCTAGCGTTACTTTTGTGAATGAGAGTCACCTTAATGAGTGATATCTGATATGTAAATATTCCTCCCTCCTCAACTGGCGGATTCACTCTAAGCCATCGCTATCAATGAGGAGTGTGATGAGGTTACGGAGGGCTTAGCAGAGGAGAGATTAGTGATAAGGGAGTAAAAGTGGCTAGGATTCAATGGAGTTGAGATGGAATCAGCAAATAAAGTGAGGAATTTACCATTTTGGACATTTCACAGATCATGAATATTTTGGACTTCTCATAATTCTGTTAAGAAGTTAATGAATGTCATCCTCATAGTAAAATTGAAACCACAATGAAACATCACATTATTCAATATCCAAGATATAATCGAATCCAATCAAGCTTAACAGATAATATTGAAACAAATCTAAAATATTAAGGTATTTTCAATAATTTACCCAATTAGGTTATTAGTAAATAAACGGAAAATAAAGTAAAACGGAAAACCTATCTAGCCCTACAAAAATTTAATTACCCTAACTAGGTTAAAAGAGAATTTGGATATACCTCGATAAAGACAGAAACCAACTTGCTATTAAAGTAGCATCCAATAGAAGATAACAGAAAAGGCTCAAATTATGATGATTTTATAAAAGAAAAAGTCATGAATGCAATCCATAAAGCAATCATTAACCAAATCAATGTCGTATTGCGATTGTAGTTTACACAAACACGTTCAGAAAAGGGGGAAAAAAAATTATACTCAAACTTGATCAAGCTTCCATTCTTCCTCCTTGTGACGATCTTTCTTGTCCTTTACCTTTAACTCATCCCTATATAGTTAACCAACTTCGTTTATGGATATTCCTCCTCTTAACTAGAACATAAAAGAATAGAACATTTCTCATGCCTTTCAGCTTTTGACCCAAAATAAAAAAGATTATAGTCACAGTCATGTCTGAACATTTTAAATTGATCCAAGAAAACTAAAACACTGAATTGTGGTCAAGCATGCTCCTACTTGGCTACTTGTATATCAGTTAAAGGAAATGACAAATTAGAACACAAAATGATTATTGGGTTGTCTATGGAGATCGGTGATGATAGAGAAACTCGGTTTTGGGAGGATGTATGGCTGCGTGGCGGCTCTCTGAAAAATCAATATCCTAGGCTCTTTTCGGTTTCAACCCAAATAGGATCCGTTATAGGGGATTGTGGGTTTTGGGATGGGATAGAGTGGAGATGAAACTTCCAATGGAGGCGAGAACTATTCCAATGGGAGTTGGATCTAGTGAACCAGATGCATGATACTTTGAGAGTGATAAAATCTTGCTTATGACAGAGAGGATAGAGTTGTATGAAAATTTGATAAACAAGTTTTATTTTCTCCTAACTCCTTTATGCAGGTGCTGCAGGCAGAAATAATTCCAGAGGACATAGCGAGTTATAGCTTTATTAGAACAATTTGGAAAGGTCTAGTTCCACCAAGAATTAAGCTGTTTGTCTAGTTTGCTTTGACTGGAAAAGTCAATACGAAAGAAAGACTAAGTCGGTTAGGGGTGGTGAACCAGAAAGATGTTGTATGTGCGTTATGCAGTAAAGGAGTTGAAGATGGTCACCACTTGTTTATTGGTTGTGAATTTTCTTGGCAGGTTTGACGTGCATGGTTGTCTTTTGTTGGTAGACAATGGTCGTGCCCGGGATGCTAAAGGAACATTTTCAAAGTTGGACCGAGTTACCAACTTGAAAGGAGGAGCGAAAGAGATAAATAGTGTGTTTCTGTGCAATTATCTGGAACATTTGGTTGGAAAGGAATAAAAAGATCTTTTAGAATAAAAGAAAAGGAGTTGAGGACGTTATCTATTGATCCTTTATGAACTACAAGGAATGACTAGGTATAGATCTTTTCTGTTGTTGATGGCAATAGCAAAAATGACAGCAGGATATCTTATAGTGTGATTGCTTTAGTTGTTTTCTTTTTTAACGTTAGTACTTTATGTTTGTTGTCATGCTCCACTTGTTGTATTGAACTCTTCCTTTCAAAAATAAAAAGAACACAAATTTAACAACAGCTGTGTTTTTTTCAACTCAAGATTGTAGCAACTTCATATTTCATAATATAATCTTTATGAGAAATATAATGTATATACAATAATTTCTGAGCAAAAAAGCCAACAATGGTATATTAGTATACATGTATGATGAGGTCACAAGTACTCTAGGAGTCTAGGACTGCAATTTGTGACATCCAAAACTTTGTATATCTAATTACACTACCAGATTCATACATACATAAAAAGGTCACTCCCTCTATTTAAACTGGACTTGCTCATAGCCATATCTTAAAGCGATGTGAAACTTCTAATACGCTGTTTTCTCCCTGAAACAAATCGTTAAGCCGATCTCCAATGTCATCCACCCCATACTTTACATACTTGTCAACGTACTTGCCGAGTTCCGGAACATTATGGAACCTTCCAATGAAGCTTCCATAGGCAGGCAACAAGATCTTCTCCAGTGCAATTCTGATTTCCTCCCTAAGCTGCTCATCAAACACAACCCAATGAGATTGAACCCTACAAATCTCCTCAAAGTGCAAGTTGAACATCTTCAGCTTCTCCTTCATAGCCTTTACCTCAACAACGACACTAGACCCTGCTGCCATTGTCACCTCACTTGTCTCAACCTTCAAGAACCCCACCACCTTGCTCCATGAACTCCTCTGGTAGCTCACATGAAATCTCCGAATTTTCGCAGTGTGCTTTCGGATCCAATCATCACCTAAAACGGAACCCAATTCGCTGGTTTTCGCCTTCTGAACAATGTACCTCAAATTATTCATCATGAAAACAGAGCACAATGCAAGGTCCTTGTAGATTTTGGACTTGGCTTCCAAATTGCTCTCTAACAAGTCCATTATCCCACACAATTGAACACAAAAATGAGAATCAGATTTATGCTTATTATCATCAACCATAGTGATGAAATCCTTCAATGGAAGAAAATCGCCTTGGAAAACTAGTTCCAAGGTTCGCCGTGACTGGGACGCGGCCACAAGGTAATTCACTACATATTTAGTGATAGGGTGAAGCCCACCGCCGTGAACTGCCGCCTTTGCCGGATCATGGCGAATCAGGTTTTCCAATTCCACAAAAATTTCCTTGATCGCTTCCCCCAATCGCTTCCAAACTTCAATTGCTTCCGTCTCACATTGTGAATCAGAGAAGAGCGATGCGAATTCAGGAATTAGTTCACGCATTGTGTCGAACACGTGGAGGATTCGGAACAACTGATCCGGCGAGCGGCTGTGACTCGCGACGGCGTCGGCAAACCTCAGCAGTTGTGTCACAGGTTCGCGGCAGACCTCACCGAACGCGATATCGGCGGCGGAACCGCCGGAGAATACGCGATCGCACAGCCGGCGCTCGCTGGGGAAAAGGATCCTGAGTGAGACGTTGGAGGCGTTGATCCAACGCTCGATCTCGTCTTCAAGAACCTGCCATGGCATCTCCTGAATCTCCGAAGCGCAAAGATTCCGAAACCCTAACCTCGAGAAGCTCTCTTCTAAGAACTCCCTCCGGCAACCACCGTACACGCGCGCGCACGAGTCGCCGAACCCCGCCGCCACCATGCGCGTCGCTATCTCCCGGAGATCGATCACCGTACCTGCTGGCAACACATCAATCACCACATCGTCCTCAGAAACCCGTTCTGCCGCTGGAATTCGATGATCCTCAACGCCGTTGCCGCAACTCTCATCGTCTCTTTCAAATTCGCCTCCGTCGTCCGAGTCAAACGACGTGTTCCGAATTGACTCATCCATGAGTGAGCGGAACTCGTCTTCTGCTAAGACCATAGCCCGACGGAGCATCTCGTCAGCACGTGAGAGGCACGCGCCTACGGTCTCATCCGCGGCGAGAGGCTTCCATCTGTTGACGGTGGCGGTGAGCTCGTCGACCGAAGCGAGGAACGCGGCGGTGTTGACGGAAAAGATTGCCTGGCTGTTGTCGTTGTTATTGCGTGAGGACACGTGGCGCGAGATGCGTTCATCGAGTGAGTTGAGGGTCTGTTCCAGTGCGGCGCAGCCCAGTGGATCAGAAAGCTTCTCCTTGGAGAATCGAGCATCGAAGTTTGAGAATATTTTGAGTATGTCTTCTGCAACGGTTCGATTGTCGTTCCCCAGCGTCTTCGCTATGTGGCGCGCCACAGCAAGTAACTTCTCTTCCCCGCTGTCAGCCATTTTAGTGTCTGGAATAAAGCTTGCTATGTAGATATTTATCTTGGTTATAGCTTTGCAACGCTAACACAAAAATAATAATAAAAATAGAAATAGTAATAACAATAATAATAATACATTAAATGCTAGTCAAATAACTAATATCAGAAAATGGAGAAGGATAATTAATACCATGCAAGAGAAGATAAGAATGTAGAATAAGGGTGGCGTCGTCTTTGAAACGGGGGGCGAGTTTGAAATGACGGAAATGCCCCCAAGAAAACGCGGTTTCTGGTGGAAAAAGAGGGTAGAGTGAGGGGAAGTGCATGGAGTCAAGTGTGTGTGTATATGGTAGTTAGAAGGGACGAGAAGCGAACGTGAAAAGCGCTTTTTCTTTTATCTCCAAGATGTCGTTTTGTATGGGTGATTGGCAGCTTTCCTTTTCAAGGTCATTTTTTTATGGTGTCATGGAATTGTGGGAAACTTCATATTGTGGTTCTGTCTTTGTTTGAATGTGGATCTAATTGATTTTCCGTGTATTGAGTATTGACATTTGACACTCAACTTGTTTGGTACACTTAGAATATTGCAAACAAATTGGCGGCGACAATAATATTTGATTTCATTTCATGCAGCTTTAGTTTCTAAGTTTTCTTAATACAAAATTATACTCGGCCCAATCTAATTCTAATTCTTCACGAGCACATACAGAAACAAAAGTGGCATAAGCATGCACTAGCTACAAGTTAGAGAGGGTTATACTGCTAGTTATTTTATTAGCATGGTTTGGTTTATGATATATACACTAAAAAATCACCAGTTGTTAGAATGACAAGACCTACGTAGGTGGAAGTAGTATTACGTTAGAAATTAAATCATTTTGTCTTGTAATCTTGTTGATAAATAATCTTGTGCGCGTGGTTGTATCAGTAGAGAAAATCAATAAAAAAAACATGCTGTCAAGTAGTACTAAATTATAGTTGAGTAAATATCGCGGTGTTAGTATTGTTAAATGGTACTAATTAATGTGTACTTGACATAGAATATTACAGACATTTGGCATATATATCTCTTTGATATTAACGAATTTATAAATGTGTCCTGATATAGTGATACTATTATATGTGGAGTAAACACACACGCAGCAGCTTAAAATGGATTGCTCGAGTAAATTTAATATAATGAGACACTCAATATAGTGGTTTAATTATTAATAATACTCAAGTGCATGTCCAAGATTGTGAAGTATAGTATGCCTATAATACGGTGATTGCGATAATTATATAAATATTATTAAAATTAATATTTTTTATATTTTAGTAGTGTTTTTTAAAGTAATATTTTTTAAAAATATTATTTAACAATAAAAAATATTATTTTAATTTTAATAATATTTTTAAAATATTATAATCTCTTTTTTTTTATCAAAGGTAAAGTCATTTTATTCACTAGAAATAAATTTACGATCTATATTTGGACCAATTGAAGAATAGTATTAGAAATATTCTACTAAAAAACAATTGAACTTACAATAAGAAGAGTAAAGGTCTCAAGATTTTCCGTGGCACTTGGACAAATAAGTACTATTGTTTAAAATTTTTGTCTCAATTTCTATTTTACAGTTAAATTCTCATGCATAATTTTTCATAGACAATTTTTAATCTTCGGTTAACATCTGAGTTTTCAAATGACTGTTCATAATTTTTTTTTTCTGCAATTCTCTAAAAGAAAATCTATTGGATGGTAAAAAAATTGAAAAGCCACACCATAATCAGAAGTTATTGTAAATGTCCCAGATTTTTCTTTCATCCAATTATTATATTCTCTTCTTGGTGAATTGTTGAATTTAAAATAGCATTTGTAATTACTGGATTGAATGCCTCACGAATTAGTGTCTGGTTCCATGTTCTATCTGGTAGCATCAAATCCGAGACCCATTCTAGTCTTCGACCCTCTGGGTTATTAGGATTAGGAGTAATTGTTTGAAAATTTCTTAACTATAGGTCCTGTTGAATCCTAATCATACTGCCTTTGCTAATTCGCTATAGGATTTTTTTTCTAGCACTTTTCAACCTCCAAAACACTTCGCCAAATTCAAGATGGGTTGTTCCCGGCCTCCGCATTTAAAAAATTTTGAGAATTTAAAATATTTACTTTTGTACACCTTATAAATTAGAGAGTGTGACTTAGTTATCAGTCTCCACTCTTTACTTTGCTAACATTGCAAACTTAAAGACTTTAAAATCTTTGAAGTTAAGACCCCTTGAGATTTAGGTCTACGAAAAATTCTCCATCCTATCTAGTGCATCCTTCTTTCCGAGCCTCGTTGTCCCACCAATATTAGAACATGAGCTTTTGAATTTCATCAACCAACGTCTCTGGCAGTTTAAAACAACTCAGATTATAGATTGAAACTACTGTTGTCACTGCCTTTATTAGTACTTTTCGGCCGCTTGAGGATAGCAAGGCCCTTTTCTAGTGTTACAGTTTATGTGTCACTTTATCCTTGATATACGAAAATGTAGCTCTCTTAGATCTCTAAATAACCACTGGTAGCCTAAGTTGCTTGTTCTGGTTGCTAATGTGAGAAATATGTAAGATGTGAGATAGATGATCACGAATGTCCACAGGAGTATTTTTGCTGAAAAATACTGAGGATTTATCCAGATTCACTGCTTGACCGCTAATATCTTCATAAACCTATAGGATCCGAATCAGATTTTGACACCCTTCCTCTGTAGTTTTGCTGAATAAAATTGAGTCATCTGCGAAAAATATATGGCTGACTTTAGGACACTTTTGATTAAGTCTCAAACCTGTAATCTCCAGTCTATGTTCTCCTCTGTGGAGTAGATGAGACAATCCCTCTGTGCAAAATAAAAATGGATAGGAAAAAAGAGGATCGTCTTGATGCAACTCTCTACATGGCTTAAAAAAATCATGAGACTGGCAATTCACAGTAACAGAATATAAAATTGTCGTCACCAGTTCCTGAATCCATTCCATCCATCTCCTGCAAAAACCCAACTTCCTCATAATCTCTCAAACGAAGCTCCACTCCACCTTGTCATACGTCTAACTCATGTCTAGTTTCAGAGTTAATTTATAATTATCGTATCTCTTATTCTTTCAAAAATGCATAAATTTATGAGCAATTAAAACGTTATCATTAATTAACTGCCCTTTAATAAAAGTACTATGTATGTCACTTATGAGTCTATTCATCACAAATTGAAGCCTGTGCACCATAATCTTTAATAAGACTTTATAAAAAACACTACTCAAGCTTATAGGCCGGCTCTATTTCATAGATTTTGCATTTGGATCCTTCGGAATAAGACAAATATAAATGTGATTAAAGGATTTTAGGATTTTACCTCCCAAGAAAAAATTTCTAATTGCCTAAAAAACATCTTCTTTAATCATTTCCCAGAAAAATTGAAAAAATTTAGCAGTGAATCCATTTTCTTTTGGGGCCGAAAAAACATTTATAGAAAAAACAGCAGTTTTTACTTTTTTTTCTGTGATCGGTCTAGTTAGTGCATGGTTGGTAGCAACATTGATTTTTTTTTGGATATCCTTAATTTTAGTTACTAGGTCTCTTAGATTACTTGATGTAAAGAGCTCTTCAAAGTATCATTGACCGGTTGATGCAATGCCTTCAGTGCTGGTGGCTTCTCTTGTGCATCTTCTAACTCTTGTACCTTATTTCTTCTACTTCTAGTGTGAAATTTGGAGTGAAAAAATTTTGTATTGCGGTCTCCCCATTTCAGCCACTGGACTCGAGATTTTTTCTTCCAATATCGTTCTTCTAATTCAGCCTTCCATACTCTGATAGCTGTTCCATTAGCTTGATCGCCCTTAATTGCCTCCCTTAATTGTCTTGAGTTTTCTAGCTAATTTAAACATAGATGAATCTCTCATGTCTAGCACCTAATTATGTTTAATTAATTTTACCACCTTTTTATTCTCACACTATCTCTCTTAAAATCGAAATCTCCTCTTTGTTCTCCTCAATTCTCTAACCGAATCAATAAAAAGTGGCTTGTGATCTGAACCCATATCATCTAGGTGTTTAACATAGCCATTTAAAAATTTTGTCCTCCAACGCATTGGCACCAATACTCTATCCAGTCTTTCTTTGATAAAATTGCCATCAAATTACCTATTCGACCATATCATAATCTCCTTAGTCACTATAATATAATTATATTAAAATGACCCATATAACATATGTGACTTGAGAGGTCACTCAGAAGTTCTAAATTGGCGGCTTGAGGCAGAAGTAATGCCTAACACCGTTTGAAAGATTGCACATGAATATGTAAACTAAAAATTAAACAAAAAACATATAGGGTTATATATAGGTTTTGCTCAGGTAGGTGTTATATCTGTAGAGTTGTTAATATACCAACCTAAGCCTAACTGAATCTAAAAGAGATTTTGATTATATATTGATTTTGTATGAGACCCAATATATTTTCTTTATCAATATATCATAGGTTCATCAATGTCTTTCCCTATACGATATGGCATGCCTTTTAATCTGTGTAGATGCATTATCTCTTCAAAAGTTTAATTTTCCAGGAGTTGACGATTTGATCTAATATTACAAAAATGTTTTAAGTTATTGCTTTTGACGTACGGAAATCGTTTAACAAACTAAAGCATTTTTGTGGTGCTCAAGAAACAAAATAGAAGAATCATACGCGTGCAAACTTCATTAATTATCAAACTATACAAAATTATTGATATCTAACTGTTGTATATAATCATTAATCCTTGAATTTGCAGGAATTCGATTTTCTTCCAATTAATAATTCTTGTATTGCACCCTCTAATAAAATTCAATGAAATAAAATGTTAGAAAAATTCAATCATGTATAGAGAGTAGAGACTATAAACTTAGACAACCAAACTTCAAACTTCGAAGGCCATTGCAATTTACAATGATGTTCTAATAAAATGAAATAAAAATTCTTTCGATGAAGTATTATGATTAAATAATGAGAATTTGATATGCTATACTTTTTTTCCCTTATGAATTGAGAATGGTAAAATGGAATTTCAAATATATTAAAATAACTGAACCAATTGGTTTTTCAAATAATGAATAAAACAGTTGATATTGATTAATTGTATGTTTTTATCATTAACTTTTTTTATTTTTAAAAATTAATAAATTCAGTTCATTTAGTTATTTTCGATTTAATTATTTCAGGTTAAAAAAAATCACATTTAACTAACAATAAAATCATGCCACATGCAATGTTGCTTAATTAAAGTTATGTGATCATTTATATTTGAGTCTCAGACAATTTAACTTGTTCGATTGCTCGTGTATCAAATGAATTGGGTGTGCTAAATGTTTAGGAATGATTGGAAACTGAATTCGGACCATCTTTATGTATCTGGACCTTTAGAACCAATGTGTAGAGGAAAAGGTCGAAGCTCAAGGTCCTTCCGAGTTGATGATGTGAAGGGAAGAGGGAGATGTCTCCTGTAAAGGGACTCCAACGCTCTAATCAGTATCCATACAAAGGCGATAGTTAGGATAAAGGATAAGTGACGTGACGTCCCTTTGGAGAAGGGTAGGGCCCTCCCCTTATATAGTCTGTGCTAGGACAGGTCCCACAGGAGTAGTAGACCCATCTTCCAGAAAGCTTCCTCCCCAGCTATCAAATACCTCGCGATAAAAGTGGCGACATTCGGGCCGCCTCCTGGTTCGGGTCGTATGAGGCCGGCGGGTCGGCCGGTATGTCAGGTTCAGACAATGGGCCAGTTAGGCTAGTCGGAACACAGCTCATATTCAACCAATCAACCTAACAACATCTTTTTAATGGATTGTGCTGCTTTTAGAGTCGGAATTAGGATAAAATTTAGAAAAAAAAAAATCAAAGTCTAATCCTTTAATATAAAAAGACTAAATTAAAATTTTAAGAGGGTTAAACCAAAGTTTAGCCATAACGTATAAAAAAAGTTAAAATTTAGAGGGAATTATTGCTTCTCTTTATGTATGAGTAGTTCTGCCTTTTACTGCTTTTTCACAATTCGACCCAACTATAAATAAATCTTATCTTCTCTTTCACAATTTGACCTAACTACAATAGATCTTATCCTCTTTCATCAGATCAAAATGAGTCGGATCGACCATGTAAAATCTCGTGATCTAGTATCCGATCTGATTTGGGAAGTAAGTTAAAAGTTCCTCCATTGTTTTTGTATTTTTTTCATGCAACTCATATTTAATTTATTAAAATTCTTATTAATTTGAGTACTAATCTTTTTTATAGATACTTTTATTAGCATCCAAGTGAAAATATCGAAAATAATCCAAAAAGTTTAAACCTCACGTCTAAACTAAAAAACACTATCCTGATTTTAGGTAACACCTTAAAACAATAACCATATAGCAATTCTTTGATACATCTTATATTTTTTTTATTGTGACTTTTTTTGTTGCAATACACGTAAAATTTATGAAAAAATATAAAAATTAAGTGTCTAATCAGACAAAAATTGAACAACTCAATTAATTATAATTATTAATAATTAACTTCAAATTTTTTAAATTCAAAATTTAAAAAACTAAAACTGATTAAGTAAACCTAATTAAAAATTATAAAAACCTTTTCCTTCTCTTCCACATTAACCTACACACCTCCAACAACAACACATATAGACTTCTCTCCTTCACCATCAGGCCCTTTCCACCCCTGTCCTCACCCAAGACGACTTTAAGAAACTCGTCGTCGACAAGGCCGTCGAGTATATCAAGTCCGGCATGGTTCTCGGCCTCGGCAGCTGCTTCACCACCACCTTTGTCGTCGCCAAGCTCGGTCATGTCCTTTCCACCGGTCAACTCTCCAACATCATTGGCGTCCCTACTTCCAAGCGCACTGAGGAGCAGGCACATTCCCTTGGAATCCCGCTCTTTGTCCCTGCCTCGATCTCGCCATCGACAGCGTCGTTGAGTTGGACCCGATCTCAACCTTGTAAAAGGCTGCGGTGGCGCTCTTCTTTGCGAGAAGATGGTGGAGGCCGCCTCTGACAAGTTCATTGTGGTGGTCGACGAAACAAAGCTCATGTCAAGACTTGACGGTAGCGATCTTGCGATGCCGATGGAGGTGGTGCAGTTTTGTTAAAAGTACAATCTGGTTCAATTTCAGGAGTTGTTTAAAGAAAAAAAAGTGGTGGAGCACGGGCTGTTCTTGAATAATTGTAGAAATATATAAAAAAACACTCATTTAATATAAAAAAACATCTTAATGCTTAACAGAAGAAACGTCCAGCTATATTTTGGTAAAAACAATCAAATATCTATAGAATTTAAAACAAAAAATATACAATTCTTAAAAAAATAGAGATATCTACATTTGCAACACAAAAAAATTTAAAAAATACATAAAATAAATTTATTTAGTATAAAATAAATTTTCTTATACTTAATAAAAAAATATTCACGCATATCAACTTACTTTTATTAAGATCGATTTCGAAGTTCAACCTATTAAAAAATTAACTGACTAGACTTTTATTAATTATCTAACGAGATTAAAAATTTATATAAAAATGAGACATAAATATTATTTTTCCTTTCAATATTTATCATATAAAATAAATAATAATATTCTCATTCAATTAATCACATTCCTCGCAATACAATTAATTCCACGACACACCATGCAGATGCTAGCTAGTTACCGCTAAACAAAGGAATAATATTTAAACTAAGATTTGAGAATTGAGAATCTTCAGCTGAAAGCAATGGATTTCACATGAACGCTATAATCAAATCAAATCAAATATATTAAACTCACATACGTGCGAAATAATGGATCCAATGGGGAAAAAAAAAAACAATTAAGCATTTGTAGGCTTGTAGTTACATGTCTTCTTCGGATAAGCTCTCAATCACCATAGCCATGGAAACACTCCAAGCTTCCCTCACAAGCGTTTACAACCACGCTCACTGCTGACCAAGGCGGGAGCTCACTGACCGGAGCACCATCTCTTTGCCACGCATACATATAAAATATAAAGTATTTTATAGATAAAGTGTAACTATATTTTGATATTTTATTAATATTTAAATATAAATTAAAATTTTTAATTATTTTTAATATTTATTTTAATTATATCAAGTATTTAAAATATTTTTTGTTTTAATAAATAATAATATATGCTATATTTAAATTTATTTTAAAAATATATGTTAGGAATAAGAGTGAATATGTTGACATGTAATAGTATTTAGATGTGTTCAAACGTATCTATAAAAATGATTTTATTTTTTATTAAAATATTATTGAACATAGCAGATACACATATCAGACGAGTGTTAGTGAGTATCGTATCCAAAATTTGTTCTAACACACGAACCCAGGAACTTTACAGAGTATCTGTACTCCATAAAATCTAGACTATACAAAAACATTTACTATTTTTATTATAATTCTTTTATATTAGAAAATAAACTTTAATCCCTTTCTAATTTTATGCTAGCTTCGGCAATGCAAAGAACAACAGCTAGTGATCCTTGGCCGTTTGCCACCGTCATGGCATTGCTGATGACAAGTGTGTTGTTAGAGATCATTTATGCAGTGACGATGGCGGTGGTGATAATTTGTATTTCCGGAACCCTTCGAGCTCATGAGGATATGTTCCTTGAGCAGCAAGAAACAAGGTTATGGGCTTTTTGGCTTCTTGTTGATATCAGGCCCATATCTTCAACTGAAATCTCTAGTAGGCCCAACAATTGTTTAGCAATAGCAATGTATGTTCTTGGTTTAACAATGTATGTTCATGGCCCAGGGTGATTAAGCAATCATATTACGTGTTTATTAATAAATAGTCTGCAAATCAACCAATACATATTAAAATATAAAAATATTTATTAAAAATGACTAAATGAGTTATACACCGAATATATTTGAACACATATACATAGGAATAGGAGTGCACATGGAGTTGGGTGAATTTAGGTTTGCATTAACTAAATCTGATCTTAAATAATGAATGGTCTATTTTTGAGATTCTTATGTCTTATCCAACCTTAAATCTAGTGAAATCACACTACTTTTGGACCATACTAAAATCGGGTTCGATCGGGTGAATTTCGAGTCTTAATAAATTTTATATCAAAAAATTATGATGCACTAATTTATAAAGAAAAAAAATACTTGTTATACAGAGAAGTTGATAACCATATTTAAATTTGAATTTGTCCATAAATTCTAATTTCATACTTCTTTGATTTATTTTTTAATTCAATAAATGTGATTAAAAACAAAACAATAAACTTATAATCAATATAACATAATATTGGAATTAATTTAAAAAATATATATATATCTCTTTTAGTCTCCTAAAATAGTGCACATAGCCAAGTGAAGTCGAGTTCGTTTTGACCCGACCCGACTTTAAACAATAATCGAGTCTATTTTTGAAATTCTTACATAGTTCTAAATCCGGTGAAATCACACCAAATTAACTTCAAAATATTCGAGTTCGAACAATACTTTAGGATGGGGCGAGTCATGTGCACCCCTATAAATATATCATAACTTATTTAATAGATAACTTTCTGTGTGTATATAATATTTTTGTTTGACAAATTGTCAATGTAAAAAAATTTTATTTTATTATTCAATTCTATTCATGAAATTAATAACATAACAAATGATTATGTTAAAATAAAAAATAATCGAGTATATTATCCTTTGACTGTGTTAAGTTTGTTTTGGTAGTTATTAATAAGTAGTAACGATTTCTGAATATATAATAATGAGAATTTTTTGACCAAATTTAATTAATGAGATTTGTTTCTTTATAAGCTGGAGCATTATTAATTAGATGTAGATATCGATGAATGACAAATATTTTGCATAGATGTAACAATGATTAACCTATAACAAGGTTAATTCTTGTGAGAATAACATCAAGTTTATAAGAGTTAAAAGATTCACCCTGACCTAGTACGTAATATTCTGTGGGAAAGTATATTTATTTTTTTGAATTAGGTCAAAGTGAGACTTGGATCTTCATCAAAACCGAGAAACAAAAGGACATGAAAATACTTAGAACAACTCAACTCATGTCGTAAAAATTAAAGGCAGGATTTGACCATAAAAGAAGAGTACATTGTCGGTGAATCTCTATTAATCTTAACAAAAATACTATGAATCTCTACGGTAACAACACTAAGACTTAGCAGAGAATGTGAAATTAGAATTTGAATCTTTTAAATTTTAAATTTTTATTTTAAAAAATAAAATTTAATTTTTTATTTTTAAATAATATTTTTTATATTTTCTTTTGATCTTATTTATAAAATAAATGATAAGAAAAATAAAATTTAAAATTTAAAAGATCAAAATTTGTGAAATTAACATGTAAATTCATCAGATTAAAGATATCAATTAATCATCACATAATGAAATGACTCCATGATATCTTCTATAACGAAACTAAACAAATAAAAGGGATGGAGAAAACCAAAAAGGTTCAATCTAAATCATGTTACCAAATTGGTTACCATCATATATATGATATTTCATATATACATTCAATAGCAGATGGCAATATCGGAATATGGCATCTTATGGTTGATTTAAAGTGACGCATTATCAACAATAACATCAGTTCATTAACAATTTCATCATTTAAGTAAATTAATCTATAAAATGTAATTTAATTGACTTTTAAATTCGTATTTATAAAATTTTATAAAACTAAATGAAACAAGTTTTTAATTTGAATGATAAAATTGAACCGATATTCAATACTTTTGACAATTGCTTTAGTATATTTTTCAACTTGCCTAGGATTTACCTCACATACATCATTTATGCAACAAGTATAGCATTCCAAATCCAAGGCAAATTGACCGGCCTCTCAAACGGTAACATTTATGAACTGATTATTCTTATTACCAATGGAGAAAACTATATAGTTTGTTTTTTAGTTTATTTTATTTTATCTATTTAACCTCAATACAATTTCAGCAACATTTCACACTCAAGGACCATGGGCACAAACCAAGTTAAGAATTTTTTAATCCAGAAAAAATTATGGAGATTTGTGGGTTTTTCCTCTACCCCAATTGCTCTACTTTGTTTTGCTTTGAGTTCCTCTTTCAAACAAGTATTTGGAGAATGGAACTTATTGAAGATTTTCATCTATGCAAGTGTGAGCTCCATTATCTGTACCGTGATGTCATTTGCATACAAGTTCCATGTTTCTTTGAGTCACTTATGGAAAGCACAGGTTAGCTTTTTGGGCTTTATGCTAATTTCTTGTTCCTCATTTTTGTATGATAAAAAAGTCAGCGGAAAACCAGACATGTTTGGTTTGGTCTCAAGTGTTGCATTTGCTATAATGTCCTTGAGTTTGTCAAGGCAAGTTGACTTTGGATTCGAGGTAGATCTCTTCAATTTCTTCCTTGGATACTTTTTAGTTCAACTCATGAAAATTCACATTGCTCACATCATTTTGGGTGCTTCAATATGATATTTTTTCTCGTGTCTTCGCTCTTACTTGGATACCAAGCAACCACTGAATGGGAGTAATGTTGCCCATTCAGTGGTGCAAATCGCATTGGAAATTGAAGATGGGAGAACTACAGTAAATAAAAAAGAACATTTATATGTGATTCTTGGAATAGAAGAGAAAAGAGAAGACATGGTGATTTTTCCCATTGATATGGAAGTAAAGATTCGGAAGGCGATTTTCGAAAAAGCAGGGTATGATGAAGAATGCTACAATGTATACCTAACTTGGAGGAGACAAATCCTTGCTGAAAAAATGAGGAAGATAGATATGCAAAAGCTTTGCATAAAGGAGATCAAAGGTGTTCCATTAGATTACTTGCAGAAAAAGATTCAACGCTGGATCATGTCTTTTGAATATTCTATCAGGATTCTATTCTCTGAAGAAAGGAATCTAAGTAACTCTGTTTTTGTGGAGTGTTCTTCTAGTTCAAACTATGCGGATCTCTGTTTTATGGAGCTATGCAGGACACCAATGATTCTGCTACTAGATTTCGCTAACGCAGTGGCGAACAGCGCAGGCTCGCCATTGCGATTGTTTAGGCTGCTCAAGGTATTTGAGGCATTGAAAGAAATGTTACCTGAGATTGAAACATTGTTCTCTGATGAATGCGGCGGCGTGGCAATAAGGGACGAAGCGATTGGAATCTTGGCAAGGTTGAGGGAAGCAATCAGAAGTGTTTTCGCCGATTTGGAGACTCTGATATGCAAGAACGAAAATTCAATTGGGATTGTTAACGGTGGAGGGATTCATCCAATCACTTATTATGTAATGAACTACCTTGGTGCTGCCTGTAAATCTTTGATGACATTGGAGCAGGTTTTTGAGAACAATAACAATAATCATGGAGTGGAATTTTATTTGGCTAGGATTTTGTTGTTGTTGGAGCAGAGTTTGAAGGCCAAATCAAAAGAAATGTACAAGGATTCAACTTTAGGGTTAGTTTTCTTGATGAACAATTACACCTACATGGTTAACTGTGTGAAACATAGTAAACTAGGAGAGTTGTTAGGTGAAAATTGGATCAAGAATCACATTGTAGCAAAATTTCGCCAATGTTTTAAAATTTACAAAGCAAATTCATGGGATCAAGTATTCAAAGGGAAGCTTATTAGTGAGTTTGTATTGAAGTTTGTGGAGATATGTGATGTGCAATCAAGTTGGATTATCTTTGATGATCACCTAAGAAGGAAAATTAGAAATAACTTGAAAGAAACATTGTTGGCAAGGTTCAAAAGTGTTATGGAAGGGTCACAAGAAGACATTAATATTTGTGGTGACTTTGGGTTTGGGGTCAGAGATATTGTGGCTGGAATAGACAAGATGTTTAAGGGAAGAGATGAGCTCAAAAATCACAGGTAACTTATTTTTTATACAACTACGTTAGCTATGTACCAAAATCAACTACCAAAATTAGATATCAAAATAAAATATATGTTGAAATATAAAAAATATATTAAAAATAAATTAGCACATGTATTTATACGTTAATTCATTTTAGTGGCTGATTTTGATATACAAATTATATTTTTATTTTTCTATAATATCACTCTATAAGTTGAGTATATTTTTAAGTATTTAGGTTGCGTTTGTTTATAGAAACAAGACACTGAGACATGGACAGTTGAACATTGAGACACAAAATCATATTTGACAAATGAGACATGGATAGAGAGATTGTGTACAATGACACCGAATTAGTGTATTTTGTATCTATCACCCTATCCTGACAGGAAGGACACTGAGATACTAACAAAGGATACAATTTATTTTTTATTTTTTATTTTATTATTCTTGTTAATTTTTTATAATTATATTTTTCTTCTCAAATTTTTTGAATGAAAAAAAAGAGAATAAATTAAATTTTCATAATTTGTTCTACTTTATCACTAAATAGAATACAAAAATACTAAATTCTGTGCCTATATCATTTATATCTTTGTTCTCAGTGTCTTGTTATGTCCTCTTCTCTGAAATAAATGTAGCCTTATTGTTTTGTCACCATGGAAATGTATTTCATGATTTGTTGCAGAGAGATTCATCCAACATGGACTACAGCCTTGCATGAGCACAATATCAAGGATTTTCATAAACATTGGAAGAAGCATGGCCAGAAAACATTCCTTGGTTCTTCATATCCAATGTAATAATCATTATTGAACTCTTTTTTTTTTAATTTCTCTTCAAAAAATTACTGACAAAACATAACTCTCAATATCATCGATCATTATATAATATAACATGAAGAAATCTTAATAACTTTTGATAAGAAAAGACTAGTTTCAAAAGGTTGAAATTTTCTAGCTGAAAAATTTAATCCTATGTAGAAATAAACTATATTCTTATATATATTTGTTCTTGTTTTGATTGACAGAGAATACTACTGGTGTATCCACAAGTTTAATCAAGGATGCCATGCAACCATTCAAGTGCAACAAATACAAGAAAATCCATCAATGTATGAGACTAGGTATACTGGCCTTCACACCTGCAACTTACACACGTTCATCTAGAAGTACAATAAATCCGACCCTTGATAAATTTTTATTACAATTTCGATCAATTTTCGATTAAGTGTCTTTGTTTCAGTTTTAAATTTTGTAATCATGTTCAACCAAATTTCTATAGTTTAAACATTTCTGATCAAATATATATTATTCATTTTCAATTAGGTCCCTTTTATTTAAAAAAAATTGTAATAAGTTAAATGCCTAGCATATAAAACTTTAGTGCAACTACACTTTCTATCTATAACTGCATGTAATTTTTTATTTTTGGGATTATGTAATTCTATACTAAAATAGGGTAGGTCTTTACTTCTTTTTAATTTTCCCTATAAACTTGATAAGGGGACACTAGAATTCAAAATCCAAGGATCCTGTTGTGAAATAAATAAATAAATAAATAAATAAATAAATAAATAAATAAGAGGTAACAAACATAAACTAAAAAAATATAATTAGATAATAATATTAACCACAATTACTATCTCAATATAAAAGAGATGATTCATATATATATATATATATGTATTAACATACGAAGAAAGAAAGAGAGAGAAAATTTTGTATATAGACAATATAAATAAAGATATGTAAATAGAAGACTCTAATATTAATATAATTAGCTCAATAACAATAATTCATATATGTATTTACTAATATTAGATATTGTAATGTATATATATAAAGAGAGAAGTATTCAGAATAAAGAGAGAGAATGTTTATTATTACTGATGTGCATCATATGTCTGAGACCCCCTTCTATTTATACTCGTACAAAGTATTCTTTTTCAAGACCTCATAAAGTTCAGTCCTTTTTGAGGAACTGAATTTCTCTATTGGAAAAGCTAGCCGCCCAATGTATTAAATAGGCATCCATTCATGTATATCACAATACTTCCTCTTTGATGGCCATTTAGAATTATTACCTCGTTAAAACCTTACTAAAGAAAAACCCAGTGGAAAAAAACCTTAGTGAAGGAAAGAGAGTATAATATCTTTTTTTATGGGGACTGTCTCATTAAAAACCTTGTCAAGAAAAACACAATGGAAAAAAAGCTGACCAAGAAAAAAAGAGTACAGTCTTCCCCTTTTGTCGACATCATTTAATGTCTCGAAATCGGTGCATCCCAATCTCATATACCAATCTTTCAAAGGAGGATTTTAGGAGTGACTTTGTGAATAAATCTGCCAGATTGTCACTTGAACGGATCTGTTGGACATCAATTGTCTCTTGATTTTGAAGATCATGAGTGAAGAAGAATTTGGGAGAAATATGTTTTGTTCTATCACCTTTGATGTATCCACCCTTAAGTTGAGCAATGCATGCTGTATTATCTTCAAACAGGACAGTTGGAGCTATCTTATGATCAATCAGTCTACATGATGACAGAACATATTAAATCAGACTCCTCAGTCAAAAACACTCGCGACTAGCTTCATGAATCGCCAGTATTTCAGCATGATTAGAGGAGGTTGCTGCTATCGTCTATTTCGTGGACCTCCATGATATAGCTGTACCACCATATGTGAACAGGTATCCTATTTAAGATCTCCCTTTATGTGGATCAGACAAGTATCCGACATCTGCATAGCCAACTAGTTGTGACTTGGATCCATATGGATAAAACAATCCCATATCAACTGTTCCATGAAGATATCAAAAAATTTGTTTGATTCCACTCCAATGTCTTCTGGTTGGATAGGAACTATATCTTACTAGTAAATTCACTGCGAATGATATGTCAAGTCGCGTATTATTAGCAAGATACATTAGCGCTCCAATGGCACTAAGATATGGTACTTCAAGACCAAGGATATCTTCATTCTCTTCTTTAGGACGAAATTGATCCTTTTCCACATCTAAAGATCATACAATCATTGGGGTACTTAATGGATGTGACTTATCCATATAAAATCTCTTTAAGATCTTTTCTGTGTATGTTATTTGATGAATAAAGATCCCATCTTTTGTATGCTCGATTTGCAGGCCGAGACAAAATTTAGTCTTTCCAATATCTTTCATCTCAAACTCTTCTTTTAGAGTTTTTATAATCGTTGGAATCTCTTCAAGAGTTCCAATGATATTTAAATCATCAACATACACAGTAATTATAATGAACCCAGATGCAGATTTCAACACATGGACAGATATCATCATTCTTGAATCCGTTTTTGGCCAGATACTCAGTAAGACGATTATACCACATTCATCCAGATTGCTTCAGACCATATAAAGATCTTTGCAATTTGACTGAGTATAATCCCTGCGAATATTCACTGGATGGTTTAGATATCTTTAGTCCTTCAGGAACTTTCATATAGATATCCTGATCTAATAAGCTGTTACCACATCCATTAAATGCATATGCAGTTTATGATATGCAAATAAACTGACCAAATAACGCAATGTTATCGTATCCACTATAGGGAATACGTTTCTTCATAATCTATATCGGGCCTTTGTGAAAAATCTTGTGCCACAAGTCGGTCTTTATAGCGCACAACTTTATTTTTCTCATTTTGTTTTCTCACAAATACCCATCGGTATCCAATAGGTTTTACATCTTCAAGTGTACAGACTACATGTCCAAAGACTTCACGTTTTGCAAGTGAGTCTAATTCATCCTTCATGGCTTCTTTCCATTTTGGCCAATCATTTCTTTGTCGATATTTTTCGACTGATCTTGACTCAAGATCCTTACTTTCATGCATGATATTCAATGCCACATTATATGCAAATATTCCATTGACAATTGTCTTATTTCGGTCTCATTTCTTTTCTGTAAAGACATAATTTATCGAGATCTTGTCATTTTCACAATTTTCAGGTACCTGAATGTCTTCTGGCGTTAAAATCATATCAGAATTTTGGACAGCTGCATGTGTCTTTACTATGTCTTTTTCAACAGGAATAGTATTAACCTCTTTTCTCTTTCAAGAATTTTTGTCTTTGAAACCGATAGGCCTGCCATGCTTCTGGCGTGAATTTGCTTCAGTGGCTACTTGTCCTACTGGGACATCAATTTGAATTGGGACATTTTTCGCTGGTATATAAAATTTGGTTACCCTCTTTGTATCAAAAAATGCATCAAGCAATTCATTTGCTATTCTTTGCAAATGTATAATCTTTTGAACTTCTAGTTCACATTGCCCTGATCGAGGATCTAAATGCATCAAGGATGATGCATTTCAATTAAGTTTCTTTTCATAAAGTTTATTCTCTCCCCCTAATGTTAAAAATTTTGATTCATCAAAATGACAATATGCAAATCGGGTTTTAAATACATCTTTAGTTTGTATTTCAAGATACCTCACTATAGAGGGAGAATCATATCCAACATATATCCCCAATTTTCTTTGGGGTCCCATTTTAGTGCGATTAGATGGTGCAATGAGAACATATATTGCACACCCAAATATTCTTAAATGGGAAACATTTGGCTGCTAGCCAAAAGCTAATTGCATATGAGAGAACTTATGGTAACTCGTTGGCCTCAAACGAATAAGTGCTGCGGCATGTAAAATAGCATGCCTCCAAACCGAGGTTGAGAGATTTGTTCTCATAAGTAAGGGTCTAGCAATTAATTGGAGGCGTTTAGTAAGTGATTCTACTAACCCATTTTGTGTGTGAACATGAGCTACTGGATGTTCAACACTTATTACATTAGTCATACAATAAGCATCAAAGGCTTGGGAAATAAATTCACCAGCATTATCAAGACGAATTAATTTGATTGGATTTTCTGAAAATTGTGCTTTTAATCGAATAATTTGAGCCAGTAATCTCGCAAACACCAGGTTGCGAGAAGATAATAAGCACACATGTGACCATCTCGAAGATGCGTCTATTAGGACCATAAAATATCTAAAAGATCCACATGGTGGATGAATAGGTCCACATATATCACCTTGAATCCTTTCTAGCAATTTAGAGAACTTAAATCCAATCTTTACTGGTGATGGCCTTAAAATTAACTTTCCCTGAGAACATGCAGCACAACAAAATTCACTAGTTTTAAGAATCTTCTGGTTCTTTAGTGAATGTCCATGAGAGTTTTCAATAATTCTCCTCATCATGGTTGTTTCCAGATGACCCAATCTATCATGCCAAATTATAAATTCATTTGGGCTGGTAAACTTCTGGTTTACAATGGCAGCCATTCAATTGCACTAATCTTGGTATAATACAACCCAAATGAAAGTGAGGGTAACTTTTCTAATATAACCTTTTTATTTAAATCATGAGTTGTGATACATAAGTACTCATGATTTTCCTCATTCATAGTCTCAATATGATATCCATTTCGGTGAATATCTTTAAAACTCAACAAGTTCCTCAGAGACTTGGTAGATAATAGTGCATTATTTATTATGAATTTTGTTCCTCCGGGAAACAAACTTATAGCTCTTATGGAGCCTTCTATTACATTGCCTGAGCCAATAATAGTATTAACACATTATTCTTTTGGCACAAGATGGGTAAAATATATATCACTTTTAAGAATAGTGTGCGAACTTGCACTACCCGTAAGGCAAATATCTTCAGAATATGTCCTTGTCATTTTTCTTCAAAGACAAATGATAATAATAATAAAATGAGTAGAAGTACATGCACAGTAAAATTATTCACATGAATACTTAACAAACACATACATATATCAAACTATTCCATCATTGATCAAATAGCCAATATTCCCTTCAGAATCCTTAAAGAAATTAGATACATCATAATGAGTGGCGGAATTTTTATCATTTGAAACAAAATTTGTTTCCTTTCTTTTGTCATCCCTTTTCAAGGATGCTTGATAAAGATCAACTAGATGCCTTGGGGTACGACAGGTACGTGACCAATGGCCCTTTCCACCACAACGGAAGCATTAATCCTCAATTGATTTATTTTACCCATTGTTTCTTTCTTTATCCCACTTCTGGTGAGATCTTTTCTTGTGAACATAATTTTTTTTTCTTCCATAGTTTTTCTCGCTACTAAAACTTTGTCATTGACCTCTTTTGGGGTAATGATTTACCGCATTTACTTCAGAAAATGGAGCGCGCCCAGCTGGTGCCGCCCCATAATTTCTCAAAAGTAACTCATTGTTGCGTTCAGCAACAAGAAAGCAAGAAATTAACTCAGAATATTTTTAAATTCTTTTTCTCGATACTGCTGCTGCAGGAGCACATTCGAGACATGGAAGGTCGAGAAAATTTTCTCTAACATATTGGGCTTGAGGAAGTATCACCGTCTTTTGATGATTGTACCTTTCTTCAAGGTCTTTCCACAGATCTGCAAGATCTTTTAATGTGGGATATTCATTTTTTTAATCATATGTCAAGATGACGACGAAGAAAAATCATGGCTTTGCCTTTATTCTTCTGGGATGTATTATTTTCAGCCTCAATGGTATCTTCAAGATCCATTGAATCAATTTGGATTTCAACATTTATATCCATGATTAATAATTATTTCGAAATATATTTAGAGCATTAAATTAAGATGAAAGAGTTTCAACATAATGAAAATTTGTTACATAAAGTCTTTCTAAAATTTCGTTAGAGTTTCGTGCTGATAACGTGTTGTGAAATAAATAAATAAATAAATAAATAAGGAAGATGTAACAAATATAAAGTAAAGAAATATAATTAGATAATAATATTAACCATAATTACTATCTCAATATAAAAGAGATGATTCATATATATATATATATATATATATATATATATATATATATATATATATGTATGTATTAACGTACGAAGAAAGAAAGAGAGAGAGAATTTTGTATATAGACAATATAAATAAAGATATGTAAATAGAAGACTCTAATATTAATATAATTAGCTCAATAACAATAATTTATATATGTATTTACTAATATTATATATTGTAATGTATATATATAAAGAGAGAAGTATTCATAATAAAGAGAAAGAATGTTTATTATTATTGATGTGCATCATATGTCTCAGACCACCCTCTGTCTTTCTTGAGGAGCTGAATTTTTCTATTAGAAAAGCTAGTCGCCCAATGTATTAAATAGGCATCCATTCATGTATATCACAACAGATACAATTTTTTTCAATAAAAAGAGACAGAAATAACGACGTTTAATACAACTATACAAGTGATTTATGATGCACGGACACTGACATAAATATAGAATACAACAGGATACGAGACACACGAACGAGAGAGAGAGAATGAGAGAGAGTACACATTGTGCTAAAATAAACACTGGTTTTGGAATTGTCGCTAAATGCATTTTGGGTAACAAGTTTCAACTTTGTCATAACATTTGGTTTGAGAGCTTTAATTAGTTTTGACCCTTTTGGAGTGAAACCCATGTAGATTTCAAGCAATCCAAACTTGTCTCATTGGCTTTCATGTCTTGTATTCAACTAAGAAGTAAGAACTACACCGGCAAAGAGACATTATCTGTTTAGCATTCAAAATTCATATACTATATAGCTACCAACAACTACAAGTGTCCTACACACATTGCCACCTATTTAGTATTTAATTCACAATGCCAGCAATTAACAAATCTGATTATGTCTATCCTTAACTCTTGAAGTTGGTTGGTTTTCTACCTAATACTTTAGAAACAAGGTCAGCAAAAAATTTAATGTATCATCAGTTCATCATATATTGATGAAAAATAGTATAGGTATTGAACAATTAAATTGGGTTTAAATTTCATCTAATGGTGGATAAAATATAATTCACAACAATTTCTTACACTATATATACATAATATAACTCTAATAACATAAGAATAATATCACGAAAAAAGAAAAAACATAAAATAAACCTTGCGTGGATATATTATTATATAGACATATAATACGGTTCTAATAATATATAAAACTACAATTATCATAAGTAGGGAAAATATATAGGGAGTGAGTAAACATATCATCAAACCTGCTTCTTTTGAAATATATTTCAACACCTAATGTGAAAGAGATCGATGTGCTTTAGTTATATATAGATATCTAAATCAATTAATCGCTAGATCGATGATAAAGAGGGAACTAGTTTCTTTTAAAGAAAAACTTTAACTAACCAAAGTTCAATTATCATAATCAATGCAATTATGCAAAACGTCTTTATAGACAGCTTCAGTTATTAGCAGTCAAATAAAGGTGTTATGCTAGTAATACATTACGTAAGTAAAAACAGCGCCAATAATTGCATGCAAATGGAGTAACTCATGTGTCTGATTATATGTGCTAACTGCTAAGGTTGACATTTGTCAAAATGGTTGACTTTGTAACGTGGAAACGATGCTTTTCATCACCAAAACATAATTCCACCTGACCTTAACTGCCCTATTATTTTCTTCTGCTAAGACTTGATATCGGTTATATTTATTTGGGTGTACTAACATACAATTGAAGATAATTTTTTGAGAGATAATAATTTATATCAGATAAAGAATATTTATCTAAATAATTTTGGTTTAAATTTCACTTAAAATAAATTCATCTAACTTCATTTAGGGCATTTTTATAAAATTTAAAGTTATTTTTCGAAATCTTGTTGCAAATAATTAAAATCAAATTTATTTTTAAATTTGACTCTTTAAAATTTAAAATTTGTATTCCATTTTATTTATAAATTGGAGTTATAAAACTATCAATTAGAATTGACATTATTAAAATTATATATATATATATATATATATATATTAATTAGAATATTAGTCTTTCTCTTAAAAAAAGCATTCATAATAAAAAATTTAAAATATATAAACTATAAAATATTTTAAAAAATTATAGTAAGAATGATAAACATTAAAAATTAAAATAATTATCGAACATTTAAATATATTTATTTAGCGAAAAAATTCTAATAATAAAAAGCTCATAAAGAATAAATTAATATTGAGTTAATTAGATAAGTAAGAGTTTACAAAATTAAGAATTTAAAAAAGTTTTATGATTTTTTGTTTATTTAATTGAATGTTTTTAGTTAGTCAAAATTTAAGAAGCTCAATTATCTAAGTCAATCTCATCTATTAATCTAATATTTTTATATTATTACAATTGAGTATAGATTTGAATCCATATACTCTAAGAACTAAGATATTTGATTTAAAAAACCAAAAATATCAATCAACTGAATAACTAATACTTCGTGTAACAAAATTACTAATTTTTTTTTCCAAAACATTTGGGCACCCATTGTCAAAACTCAAAAGAAAGATCTGCCGATGCTAACATGTTCCCTAAGAGGGAAAAAATTTGTCTAAAATTTGGAGATTTAGAAAGTAATAAAATAAAATATGAATAATCATTACATTTATAATTTTTATCATGTGTAAATCTTACTATCTTAATTCAAAGATAATTAGACTTTCATTTTCTTATTCTTACTAACTTTTTCACTTAAAAAGAGTTTGATCTATTCTAAAAATGCATTTTAGAAAAGCTATAAAAAATATTTTACTAAAAATTATTGAAAATATATATTTTTTATATTTTTAATGTATTAAATACATCAACAATTAAAAATTTTCTATTATTATACAATTAAAATGTGCCTTTAAATAAAAGAGAGCTAAATCCTATTTATTTACACTGCCTATGACTTTTTCCTATATATTTTTTTTTTAACATTTTAGATGTCAAAGAATCACAATTTTAACTGTTATCTTAATTCGTTATACCACTTGGTACTTCCTAAAAAGTCATCTTTGGTACTTCCTGAGCATTGCCTGTTTGTTTTTTTTTATTTTCATTTTTAGTACTTTCAATTTTAAATGAAAATATAAAATAATTTTATTATTTGGATTATTGTCACTTTTTTCTTCAAAAAATAAAAAATAAAAAACAAAAAACACTATAAATAAAGCTGAAAACAAATAATTAAAAACCAAACAGACCCTTCGAAAACCCAACTTCTCAAGAAGTATTTTCTATTGTAACACTCAAAAGGTAAAATATCTGTTACTACGTATCCAACTACAAAATAAGATTAAATCCTAATTACTTGTCAGAAGTTCCATTCACATAAGTGTTTAAAAAGCTATTCACTTTTAAGGTCTGTCTTCTGCATGAGTATCAAAATCAAAATGTAGGTCTACTTGGTCTACGAAAATTAAACACAAGGCAAGCCAATAATTCAAACTGTAAAGTATGTGACGTAAATGTAATATTGTTCATTGATTGGTGTTAAGTGTGTTTATCAAACTATTGAATCTACAAACTCTCACTTTGCATGAGAAAGATCCATAACAATAAATCTAGCCATGTAGTTACTTCATATAGAAACCTTAAAGATCAACTTGTCTTGCAAAATTTATAATATCCAATCAAAGCTATACATTAATTCTCATTCCTATAATATATAGTTCTCAAACAAGGTAAAAACTAGGTCATTAACTTTATATCAATAGTGTAACTCTAATCTATACATCTTAATCACAGAATCTAGCTTTGTTACACAGTTGATTGCGCTGGTGGGTGCACCAAATCCTCCACCTTGTTAGACTAATTATCCTTCAATATCAAAGTACCTTGACTAAAACATATCTTTTTTTCCAAGAGGGTTTACTCTACACTTTTCAAGCTTTATTACTCTATATAAGGAGCACTCTAAAACTCAAATAACCATGCAACCCCATTTAAACACAGATTTAGACTAGAATGAAGACTTTCCACTTCCCTAGTAAGATATGTTGCTCCTTGTTCTTACTTGTCCTTTTTGCTCTAATCGCCTCACTAGCTTCGGCAGCACAAACTCATTACCATAATTTTGTTGTAAGTGCTACTCTAATAATCATTAAAAAGGATCAGTAAAGTTTTTCTATTATGTTTCAAAGAAGTTAGTAATTGTCATTGCTACAATAATTGATTGAAACAGATTCAACCTAAGCCAGTGAAGAGGCTGTGCAAAGTTCAAAACATACTCACTGTCAATGGTCAGTTTCCAGGGCCAACCGTGGAGGCCAGAAACGGAGATTCTCTTGTCATCAAAGTAGTAAATGCAGCAAAGTACAACATCTCTATCCACTGGTAAATAACGTGATCATTTATCTTCACATGAATATCATTCAGAGTATTTAACTTAAATATTCTCTGTGCTATTAGTTCACAATGCTAGTGATACATAACTGAAATTTGTCTTCCTTGCAATTTGATCACGTGTCTTGTGCATCAGGCATGGATTAAGGATGCTGCGAAATCCATGGGCAGATGGACCTAGCTATGTGACTCAGTGTCCCATAAAGCCAGGGGGAAGTTACACATACCGGTTTACGATCGTAAACCAAGAAGGGACACTATGGTGGCATGCACACACTGGCTTCCTAAGAGCCACTGTCTATGGAGCTCTGATCATCCATCCCAAAATGGGCTCGCCTTATCCCTTCCCTACGCCTCGGCGAGAATTTCCTATCCTTCTTGGTACTATCCTGCTCTCAACTCAACTTACTAACGATGTCTAAGAAACAGTGATCAAACTAAAACAGCTAATCAATGCTTAAAAAGCTTAACAGATTATGTTGGGATGATGTCACAGGGGAATGGTTTGACAGGGATCCAATGCTTCTCTTAAGGCAGGCACAATTTACAGGAGCAGCACCAAATGTATCAGTAGCATATACCATTAACGGGCAACCTGGTGACCTCTACAGATGCTCGAGTCAAGGTTTGAAATGTTACAAGAGTCATAACTTCCGTTTGGGTTTAAATAGTGTTATGATCGAAAAGAATATAGAAATGGTAGATAACATGTGACTAGCATATAATGCAGAAACTGCACGCATACTGGTAGATGCCGGGGAGACAATTCTCTTGAGGATCATCAACAGTGCACTCAATCAAGAACTCTTCTTTGGGATTGCCAACCACATGATGACAGTTGTTGGCACAGATGCTGCTTACACCAAGCCTTTCCCCACAAGAGTCCTAACTATAGGACCTGGTCAGACGATCAACGTCCTAGTCACTACCAACCAACCACCAGGTCGATATTACATGGCAGCACGTGCCTATCAAACAGCCCAAAATGCTGCCTTTGACAACACCACTACCACAGCAATACTTGAATACAGATCTGCTAGCCGCAGTAACAAGAACAGACCAATATTGCCGGTTCTTCCAGCCTTCAATGATACAGCCACTGCCACCGCATTCACTACTGGGCTCAGGGGTCTTTCTAGGATTCAAGTCTTTACAAAGGTTGATGTGAGTCTATACTTCATAGTGGGTTTGGGGTTGATCAACTGCACAAACCCTAATAGTCCTAGGTGTCAAGGACCTAATGGCACTCGCTTCACAGCAAGCATGAACAATGTTTCTTTTATACTCCCAAGGACCACCTCCCTAATGCAAGCTTACTATCAAAGAATACCTGGTGTCTTCACCACTGATTTCCCTCCGGTTCCACCTGTACAATTTAATTATACTGGCAGTGTGCCGCGGGGACTATGGACACCTTCCCCAGGAACAAAGCTCTACAAGTTGAAGTATGGTTCTAGGGTGCAAATTGTTTTGCAGGACACAAGTATAGTAACTACCGAAGAACACCCCATGCACATTCATGGATTCCACTTCTTTGTAGTTGGTTCAGGTTTTGGCAACTTCAATCCAGCCATGGATCCAGCCAATTTTAACCTTGTTGATCCACCTGTGAGAAACACCATTGGAACACCTCCTGGAGGATGGGTAGCCATTCGATTTCTGGCTGATAATCCAGGTAACACACTATGCTACTGCAAAATTGTCTCTCAGTTTTTGTTGTATCTACATACTTCTGACATATTACATGATTTTCTTACGCTGCTGAAAATCAGGAATTTGGTTTGTCCACTGTCACATAGATTCACATCTAAATTGGGGTTTGGCAACAGCATTTCTAGTGGAGAATGGAGTTGGACCATCACAGTCAGTAATACCTCCACCGATAGATCTGCCCCCATGTTAAGATCAAGAAAGTATTGTTTGTTATAAATTTTGTGTGTTGTTTTTGTTATAGCATTTCTGCTGTGTTTCCCA
The DNA here is from genome assembly GCF_003086295.3 of Arachis hypogaea. Classification (NCBI taxonomy): domain Eukaryota; kingdom Viridiplantae; phylum Streptophyta; class Magnoliopsida; order Fabales; family Fabaceae; genus Arachis; species Arachis hypogaea. The sequence goes on along the minus strand of NC_092036.1, from coordinate 7,066,575 downwards.
GGTTGTTCAAGAATATCCACCAAATAAATTATGACTTTCTCATTTATGCTGCTCCCAAACTAAACTATGGTTAATTGAGCAGCACATTAGAGGTTTGTTGATTAGCTGAATTGTAATTCTCTTAAAAATAATTATAATATAAAATTATTTCTTATCATTATTGTAGCTGTTTCAATCTATCAAGTTGACAGAAAAATACTTCACAACTAGGCATTAAGTGTGTTTTCATCAGCTTATTCGTTCAAATTTCCAGAAAAAATTTCAAAGCAAAAGCTTCCCAAGAAAACTTTTAGCAGGAAAAGTGTATTTCCCCAAAATATGGTATTAACAAACTTTGACAATGGAACTATTTGGTCCTTAAGTGGAAGAACTGACCCCGTTGCAAGTGTACAGGGTAATAATTGTTAAGAAGGCCATTGTAAAACAGCATGTGAAGTTATCCTAATTTGTCATGGACCTCATTTTATGGGAATGCCTAAATCAGTAGAATGCACCAACTGTCAATTATATGGTTTGTATGTATACAACATACATATACATGCAAAGTAAGGAAGAACTATCCCTGTCTCACACTAAGGAAGATAATATTTTAAGATTTAAATAATAAGTATAGCATATTGAAGCAACAGGCCGAGTAAATCAACAGAACACGAGGGGTCAGATATATGGTTAACCGAATTACTGAATACTACTTAATTAATAGCCCAAAACATTTCAAGATCTCTCTTCTTTTCATGTCAAACAGGTGGTAAGTAGAGACAAAGACATGCTTCTTCATAGTAATAATGATATATTACAATATTGCAATTACAGTCTACAATAGCATCTTGCTCAAGAAGTCACATTTATCAAGCTACAAACTTCAAACAACGAGTATCATTGTGCACATTTTGACATCTATAAGAACAGAAGCGCATACCACATCTCACGCATGTGTAACTAGCTGAGAAACCACAAACAGTACAGAAGTGGCGACGGGAGGTTGAACTTGGAGGTCCAACTGCTGCTCTCAAATAAGAAGGAACATGTGGAGGCAATGATTCTAAGTTTGCCTGCATTCATAGAGGGAGTTAATTGGAGGCCAATGAAGAAATTGTGGCAGAAGAAAAAGTCACAAAATAAAATAAAATAATAATAATAATAAATTGAGAATTTCTTCATAATCACCTCGTGTATAAGCTCAAGGAATGTTCTTGGAGCCTTCCTAGCCTCAAGTGCTTTTGCTTGCCGAGTTTTCCTTTTGGTGCTCTTAGATTGCTTTTTTTGCATATACCCTGAAACAACACAGGTCCAACAAGGAAGTACTTAACATAAATCCCATTCACAAATCAATACACCCAAAAGAACCATGAAACAGGTCCCATAAATAAGGGGATCAAAACAAATACCATATATCAACAAAACAAAAAGCAATCTTCTTTTTTCATGGTATGTGTAACGAAATACATAATTCAACGAACAAGCTTCATGCATCATAAAATATTCAATGAAAAAGAAAATACATATAGCTCAAAAGAAAAAAACAATTCAAAGGATCAAAGATCTGTAGAAAACAATTAAACAACTATCTTTGAAGTTTGAACCATATCATGAATATTCAGAAAAAGGTTTTATGCACAAGCCTCAGCAAAACTAAAATTAATAAACCAAACCTTCTTCATCGTCTAGAGAGGCCTCATCATCATCATTATTAGCATCTGCCACCTCAAATCCTGCATTGTCATTCTCCAAAGCATCAAGTCGTGCAATAGCTGCCTAAAAAATGTCACAAAAACCCCAAATGTCCAAATTTTCAGCTATAACCAAAACCACTGAAAATTGATTCCCCCAAATATATAAAAAAAAAGAACTAATAGCTGGAAACCCATTTGATTATAGATGATACCTGGGTTCGGTTATCAGTGCTGGCAAGAGCCGCAACCATTTTCGAAGCAACCTTTCGTGTTCTGCTGGACATGCGCCGAACTCCATCATCCTCCATTTCTTTTTCTATTCTTTAATCCAACCAGATAACAAAAAAAGGTTGGAAACTTGCACAGCAAAAGGGTCTCTATTCCTTTCTATGTTTCTTCCTTTACTAGCAATAATCAATCAAGCAAACAGAGGCAAAATTAGTGTGATTTGCAAATCAACAAAACTGGAGAGTATCACAGAACTCATCATACCTCAACCAAAACAGAAACTATTACAACTAAATTTATCTCCAAATACACAGATTGAGAATTTTCACTTAAATTCATCTCCAAACCTAGCAACATTCATCTACAAGTTTCTCCCAAATTCATTAAGAATTTTCATCTAAGGTCACTCTAATAAAATACATTTGAACATAGCAACATGGCAGCAGTAACAGTAACAGTTACAGAATTATAGCATCCACATTGGTATTAGATTAAAAAAAAATAGCCAAAAAAAAAGGGCAGAAGGATCAGTACCTTTCAGAACAGAGACCGGCAGCAAGAGGAAAAACACAGTGCAGAAGAGCAGAGCCGAGTGGCAGAGGCAGCGAATGGAGAAGAGACGAGAAAAGAGATGAGAGGTTAGGTCAGGGTCTTTTTTGTCTTTTTCTGTTCTATATTTTGGTGGATACCATAGTTATCAAAACCCAACTGGTAATCGAGACTGAGTCACTGGGTCACAATTCAATATAAATATAAAATTAAAAAAAATAAGTTTAAAATTAAAGATTCAAAAGCATGTCTTTACAAACACATTAATAACAATCAAGTATCAAAATTCTAGCAAAAATAAATCAATAAATTAATGATTAACAAACTAATTAAAAACTAAATTCAATTAATTATACCAAATCTATTCTTACAGCAACAAATTCAGCTGATTGATAATTTTCAATTACAAATTCAACTATGATCATTTTCACCAACAAAAAATTTAACTCCAAAGATGATTTATGGCAACAACAAAAAATTGGCTAAGTGATTATTTCAGCAACACAGCAACAAATTCAAGGTTCAGTAATGATAATCAGCATCAAATTCAACTCAGTGATGATTTTCATCAACAAAAATATTAGCTCAGTGATAATTTCAGCAACAAATTCAACAAATCCTAGTTCAGTCATGATTTACAGCAACATTTACATCAGCAACAAGGCAAATTAATTGATTAGCAATTCAGCAACATGGAAAAATTAAGGGAGAAGGGAAATCTGGAGAAGTCAGAAAAGGGGAAGCGATGATGCAGGGACTCACCAACGGTCCACGGCGACTTGGCGATAGGAGAGGACCCGAAACCAGAAGACAACGAGCGACGAGGAGCCCAGGGAAGGCCGCGAGATGTTGAGACGCCGGCGACGAGACGAGACGAACGGTGAGTGTGACTGAGAGGCAGAATCAATTCATATTCATAAACCCTGAAATGCTCACCTGTTGTTGCAGAGGCAGAATCGAGCAGAGACAAACACGCACGCTGCAGTGCAGGCAGCAAAAACCACGCACAGCTCGAGCACTCACTGGCCGAGGGAGGCGCGGCGAGACGCGAGCAGCCGAGCACAGACGGAAAAGAGAGGCGAGACGCGCGGCGGCGGTGGCGGTGAACCGAGGTGAGCTGAGAGAGAGAGATGGGGTTGGGGTGGGCAGTTTCAGAAGTATGGTGGTGTGCCGTTTGTGAGAGCGAGAGACATGGGGTTGGGCTGGGTAGCTTCAGCCTTCAGAACTGTTTTTTTTTTTTAATTAAAAATGTCAAACGACGTCGTATGGGGACGGGGGTTTTTCAGAGAAAAAAAAAGTCTAATCGGTCCGAATTTCTCAAACCTGTCATCAGACTGTCAGTGTATCGATTTTTACAAAGCATGGCCAAGTTAAACCGGATCTAACCGGTTTTGATTCTTTCATCCCAATGCCTAGTCCGGACTGACCTAAAGTTTGTCGGTCTGACCACTCGAGTTGAAAAAAAACTCGCGTGAAGTTTGTAAATTTAAAGGTTGGTTCTAGTATAATTATTAAAATCGGATTGAACCGACTAATAAACCAAATTATAAATCAGTTTGATGTAACATTTTAATTGTTTAAGAAAAAAAATCAATTAAAACTGGACAAGTCAATAATTAACACTAAAAAACTCTTTCTTAAATCTTTTTATATGTGTAATAGTTTAGTTGTAATTAGACCAAATTACTTTTGGATAAATTTGTCCCTTTTTTAAATATATAATATATATAAATTAAATTAAATTTTTAAAATTTATTTATTAATTATAATTTAAATAAATTAACTAATAATTTATAGGTTAAACAAGTAGCTTGATTAGTTCGATCACCAATTTAATTCTGACAACTATAAATTCCAGTGTATCAAAAGTTGTTATGCAGCATTATCTCTGAAGTATGGATTCTAAAAAATTAACATTTATTATAATAAATTTCCGATAGTTAGTTTCTGTGATTTTTTTTTTTGTAATTTTATAGTGAACTGAGTTGTTTTTTTAAAGGAAAAAAAGTGGTATAGACATAAGAAAAATTTCTGAAAGTCTACATATTGTCTTCACTTACTGCAAAAGAGTAAAAAATTATCTACTAATAACTTAAGTTGGTCGAATAATTAGTTTAATCGTACACTTAAAACAAATGTTAAGAATTCAAATCTCATCTTGTATTTACATCAATCTATTACAACTTCTTAAATAGAATTTAAATTTACGATAAATTAATCTTTATATTATCACTAATTTCTAGCTATAGATATTAGGATTAATCTCTACATACAAGTGTTTTGCATTTACAAGTTTTACAAATCTGAACAAAATCCACCCATTAAACGCGCTGCTTATGTTACGTGCCTTTTTAACAGAATTTTAAATCAATTCAAATTAATTAACGCACAAATATATAACTTTCATTTTTCAAAAGATTTCGTTTTTTTGTCCAGTTTCTTGCCAAATTTGCTAGATTTCCTTAGTGCGTTCTCTCTTTGCTTTGTTTTTTTTTTTCGATTTTCATGGTTTCTGAAATCAAGCTTTGAAATCTTTTTGAAGATAATGAAACTTTAGAAATACATCCAAACGTTTACATAAATACACCCAAACAGTTATAGAAATACACCCAAACGGTTACACCCAAAAGATTACAGAAATACACCAAGAAATACACCCAAAACAAGAGGAGACAGTATATTTCTTCTTGAAATCTTTTAATATTTTGCTGGTTAAAGATGAGGCACATGACAGAGACAATCTAGAAGAAAAACCTAGAAGAATAGTAAAATAGTACCTTGAATAATGTTTCTTCCTTTTTTCTGGTGATTTTTTATGAAAATTTATATCTTTTTTTATTGATTTCTTCTACTCTTCGTGAGGAGTTGGAACGTTTCTACAGAATCGTAGTAGTTTGTTTTGAATGTCCCTTTAATCTTGATGGTTTGCGTTTTCATTGAGGAAGAAGAGGAAGAGTGAACATGTTGTGAAAGAGGTACGTGTTTTTTTTTTATGGTTTGCGTTTTGATTGAGGAAGAAGACGAAGAGTGAAAGTATTATTAAAGGGGCACGTGTTTTTTTCTTAAACTTGGAGCAACTTATATAGCTTGTAAGCCTAGATATTAATAGTCTAATACATTCCAAAAAGGAGACTTTCATTAACTTTTTACATAATTTAGTACAACTCTAACACTACTATTTATACTACTTTTAATAAAAGTTAATTCTGCTCTACTAATTCAACTAAACCCAACAAAACAGGTTACATATTATCATCTAAAATTACTAAACTAGCCATGTCAATGTTAAGTTAACAAAGTGCTGCATTCATAACCATTTGACCTCAACTTGTTTATCCTCTTACAATTTGTTGATGTATAACTAAAACAGAACCAGAACTTGGAAAATCTTCAGAAGCAATATAATCTCCTATGAGTCCTAATTCTTCACTCTCACTCCATTCTGATAACCCAGTAAGAAGAACAGGGTTTATCCCTTGTTTTCTTCCAACTATCCAAAGATCATAATCTTCATCACCATCATTATCATTATTATTCATAGCTAGAATACTTGCAATTGTTTCTTCTCCATTCTTAACCACCACTTCTCTGTACCTCACTCTGTTGTTTGTCTCATTCTTAACCCAAAACCATGTCACAATTCCATCATCTAGCTTCTTCTCCCTTTCTTTGTCCCCTACATAGTTTGCGGACAAGAATCGAATCACAGTAAGAGAAGCATCTTGGTTTGCAGCTATCATATCTGCATAAACAAGAGCCTCTCTTGCGTCTGCTCCTCCGAGAAATAGCATAGCATATCGCCGTCCGAATCTACGAAGGGAAGAAGGAGCAGCAGCAATATTTCTTGCTGCAGCCATCATTTCAATAAGATTATTACTTCCTTTATCAACAAGAATACCAACAGAGCAAGGTGCATGATTCAACACTTGAGAGTTTATAGTATGGATCATGCCCTTGTTAGAAACATGTGTTTTCTTGAAAGGTAAGATGATGAGAGAAGCTTCATTTTCTAAAGCAATCAAGCAAATGTCTTGGAACATCATTTGCTTCAGCGAAACAACTGTGAAAAACTTTAGCTCCACAAATTTCCCTTTAAGTTCTTGATAGCGCCTTAGAACATTTACAATGTGCATCCATTGATAATTGGAAGGCATTTCTTGGTTGTCATGGTCTATAAATAGAGGGCTAGCACGGCCAACAAGCTCGAATAATCGAACAGTGTGAACTATGAAGGGACGATTTGGATTTGGATTTGATATGTCAAGAACATTGATGAGACCATTTATGCTTTCATCATCTTGAATGCATAGAACCATTGAAAGCTTAGTGTTTGGAAGGTGATGCTGAATGTTCCTTCTTTGGTTCACAATATATGGCCTTGTTGGATCATACACTATGGAGATCAATGGAGTGAATGTTGCAGTTAGAACTGCTGTCATAAGCACTAATAATGTGAAGCCTGGTATCTTTATGATCTGTGTTTGCATGCACACAAAGAACAAAGATAGATACAAGGAGCTATTTAGTTGAAATGCAAACAGCTATGTCCATATATAATTGAAACAAGGAAAAAAAATGAGAAAATACTTACGTGATGATATTTTCACACGAAGATGGTATTGTAAATTGTTAAATGGTTCAGTCAAACATATTTAGTAATTATCTAACAATTTACAATTTCATCTCCGTATAAAGATGTTACTATAGGAGTATTCATTAAAAAATAAATCTACAATTTATTTCCCTAAACTTCAAATCCTTTATGACGTGAAATTAAATCATTCAAAGTTATTAAATAGTGCAGAAATTGTGATGAAATCCATCACATGTGATGATAATTTTGTATGAAAAGTTGGCCGGAGGTTTTTTTTTAAACCATTTAATAGAGTTAACAAATTAGAAAAATACACATCTAATCACTAGCAAGGACAATTTTGTAAATTTCCTTTTCTTTATATAATTTTAGTATTTTTTTAAATTATTTTTCAAAATGGTACTTGAGATTTCAATTGCACCAATTATATTTTGAAATTCTAATTGTACCACATCGTTCTTAATGACAAGTCATTTGATAGAAAATGACCGGATTATTATGATGCACTTTTGCCAATTTCAAATACCTAATTAGTATAATTGAAATCTCTTGAATTTTTTAAGTACACACAATCAATTTAAAGGGCCATTTTAAGATTTAACTTGTATAAGATATACATAATGGAGCTTAGTTACCTTCTTATCCATGAAATGGACAAACATTATGAGCTCAACTTGTCCTCTCAAGCTCATCATAAGGCTAAGTGCAAGTCCATCTCTAAATGGCAACTGCCAATAGAATGTAGCAACCCAAGTGGAAAAGAATTTGGTCAAGTAGCCAGTTAAAACCATGAAAAACAATGGTTCTAAATGAGACCAATCAATCTCACTCATAGCAAACACATCAGTATGAGTTCCCACCATAAGGAATGAGAATGGTAGTAGAAAATCAGTCATAATAGTCTTACTCTTTTCCACTATTGTTGCTCCTAAAGGAGGCCCATCAGGGATCACAAGGCCCAACCACAAAGGCCCATTAGCAATTGCCATCCCAAGCATATCTGTCACAAAGCCCAACACAAAAACACCCAAAAGAATGACAACAACATAAGATTGTTCCACTGGGTGCCCTTCTGGGGTGTTCTTATGAATCCACATCATCATGGGCCTTACACAAAACATAATGAACATTAGCACCAGTACAAGAGAAATTGTGTACCAAATTGCATGCTTTGTTCCTGTTTCTCCATGTTTCCCAGCCTCAAATACTACAATTGAACATGTACCAATTGCATCACCAATTAAAGCCATAGACAAAGCCATTCTCCCAACATGTGAGTTTATAAGGTTAAGCTCTTTCAAAATATTATGGACAACAGGGAATGTTGTGATCCCAAAGTACGCTGAAATTACACCTAGTGAAGCTATTCTAGAAAGTTCTTTGTCCATGTTTTTTCTCATGTATAGTGACACAAGAAAAGTTAGCATTGAGGGAATGCTTATACCAACTAATGCCGTGTACAAATGCATTTTCCCTGATTTTTTCAACAGGCTTGGGTCACACTTTACACCATAGATGAAAACAAAGAACATGAATCCCATTATTCCAAGATTGTTCACCAAGAATTCAGCTGCTTCAGGCATTACATTACGTTTAAACCATCCATGGCGTCCCAAAACAGAAGGTCCAAGAATAATACCACCCTTGAAATGATAAGATGGAAATTTATTTATATTAATCAGTATCCAATTAGTAAAAGTTAATTCCACACCAAAACATTATATTATTATTTTATTAAAAATAATATTTCTTTTTCATGTGTAGTCAAAATACTCACATAAATACTTTTTACAGAAATGTGCAAAAAACAGCGAAAATTTATCTTATTTTAGCATTCATTATAATTGTCTTTTTTTGTCAACATCACCTTACTTTTTATGCATAAATTAATTTTGTTCTCGTAAATTTTCAAAACTTCGATTTGTCCCTAAGACTGCGTTTAGTTTACTGAGACAGAGACACAAAATCGTGTTTGACAAAAATATGCACAGAAATAATGTGTTCAGAAACATTGAATTAGTATATTTTGTGTTCATCCAAGGACACGAGACACTAATAAAAGAAACAACTTATTTTTTATTTTTTTTATTATTTTTATTAATTTTTTATAATTATATTTTTTTATTATTATATCTTTCATCTCAAAATTTTTTAATAAAAAAATAAAAATAAATTAAATTTTCATAATTTATTCTAATTTATTACCAAATAAAATATAAAAAATATCATGTCCTATCCTCTTCTCATAAACAAATGCGGCCTAAAGTGCTTATGATAGCAAAATCTATATATGTTGGTGCTTATCTATTAGTTTGGCTAAGTTCTTTAACTTTTTATCAACGACTTGAGCTACATTTAGAAATTTGATATAAACATATGGAAAATACATTAAAAGAATAAACTAATGTAGGATTCCTCTTGAACATGAAGCAATGAAATGAATGTTAATAATACTAAAAATTAAGAAGCTTATTACCATCATCTGACAAACCAGTTCAGGTTGTTTGAGGGGCTTAAAAAGAATGCGAAGAATGCGAGTGACGACGATGATAAGAATGAGATCTAACAATAGAAGTGAGAAAATAGAGGCTGTGTGATTGTTGCCACCGCCATTGATGAAGAGTCCCCCAGCGCGAAACTCTTGCATTGATTGGCAAGAAAGGGCCAAGGAAGTTGCAATAGAATCATCATCGATATGTTTCAAGCTTTGTATCAATGTTCGCGAATGACGAATGTGATGATCATGTATTGGGAAAACCCTAGTCATGTGAAACAACGTCAAAGTTTCTGTCTCATAAAACCGTACACATCCAAATCACATTCAAACGTGAAGGAAATGTGAAAGAGGCTGAGACTGAGATAGGATACAATAATTGTGGATATACGTCAAAGTGGGAGAATTAGTGTTTCTCTTTCATTCTAATCACTAATCACTATTTTTTATTATTTTATTGTGAGGTAAATATTTTACATGTTTAGTTTTTTTTTTTTTTTTAATTTCATACATCATTCAAGTAGTGGAATTTTGTAGCTACATTTATTTTATTTATTTGGTATACAAGGGAACGCCTAAGTATTTTCCTAGGTTAGAGCAAAATTCTTATAGCTAATAAGGGAGTAAAATTATATGACACGAAGCTACTTTTGGAAGAACTAAAGTTTAATTAATGTCATATTTTAGCATGTTAGTTGATGATGGTTACATATGGCTTATTTGAATTCTTTTAAGTGTATTCCCAATTTGTTATGGGAGATTGATGGAAATTAATGTCTTTAGTTTTCAACTGATCTGACATAAATCTTCATGAAAATGAAGCTACACAATTAACTAATTTAGGTTGATGAGATGATTAACAATAAGTCAATAATCCTTCGCTTAAATAAGTATTAGAAGTTTGAATTATGCATTGTGTATGTAGCAACTCATTGGTTACCGACAAATCTTTAAATAATGTTCAAATTCATAGCAGATTAGTCCTTAACATGTCGGACTGACTATAATAATTTGTGATTTTATTTTGATTTAGGGGCTAATTTCATGATACAAAATTTGGAAATTAATACATAAATTGCATAACAGAATTGTAAAACTAACAGCACCCCTACTTAATTTACATAAACTCCCTCTGAAGTTAAGCTACAGTTGTAGTTGAAGGGAGAGAGTTTGATTTGATTCACCTAGCAGTGACCTTTGGGGATCCAATCCCATCCTCAGAGGTTTCAAACCCTGCATCATCACTCTTGCAGAGAGCATAGACAACATCCACTATGCTAGGCCTCTTTGAAGGCTCCTTATGCAAACAAGCAATAGCAATCCCCAAAACTCCCAACAAACTATCCATAGAGATTGTGTCCCTCAACATTGCCTTGTCCATCCACTCCCTCACCCTCCTACCCTTCTCTTCATCACTACTTACCCCTTCAAAGGTCTTCATAGCACTCATCCACAGTAGATTCCCCTCCTCGTCGATGGCTTCCCTTCCAGAGATGAGCTCCAGGAGCACCACCCCGAAAGAGAAGACATCCATCTTGGTGGAGACGACGCCATCGGCCAGATACTCAGGAGCAATGTAGCCCTGAGTTCCCACAATGTGCATTGTAATTGCGTTCATTCCTGACTTGGCAAGGCCGAAGTTGGCAATCTTGGCTCTCATGTTTGAGTCCAACAGAATGTTGCTGCTCTTTATGTCTTTGTGCACTACTCTTGGCCTTGTGTGCTCGTGGATGTATTGAAGACCATTTGCTATGTCTATGCCTATTCTCACCCTTGTCTTCCAGTTTAGCTTCTCCTTATTCTTCCCTTCCTCTTCGTGCAGCCACCAGTTCAAAGATCCATTCTCCACGTACTCATAAACTAGATAGCAATTCCCTTCTTCAGAGTCTATGCAAAATCCTTCTAACTTCACCAGATTCCCATGGTTTACCTTCATCCACACAAAACCATCATTTACTAGAGAAAGTGTGTGAAGATATCTTATATGTGAAGATGATATTGTAAACCATTAAATAGTTCAGTCAAACATATCAAATCATTTAACGATTTATAATATTATCTTCGTATGAAAATGTTTATGCTTTTACTATATTCTCTTTAAAAAGTTAAAAGAGTGCAGCAGCATGATTTGTCTGTTATTATGACTTTATGTGCGTACCTAATAATGTGCTTCTTTAATTTTAAAAACTCTGTATAATAAGCTGATTACAATGATCAATCATGAGAGACAAAGATGGAAACGTCACTCACCAAATAACTAAAAGGAACTATTCCATTAACTGCTAATGTTTTATTCTTATTTAAGTGTTCCCCAAAATAGATTAGTTAGCACAAATGAAAAATAATGACCAAAAGAAACCCAATCTGATAACGTTTTGGATCAGAAATACATGTCTGTTTATTTATTTTATGTTATATTTGAAGGAATAATAAGCGAACACATGTAACGATTCCACTGTTTTTTTCTCCGCCCCTAATAATACCTTAAGGAAACATTAAAAAAATAATGATGTGCATATAGATCTAGGCATCTCCAGGTTTATTCCCTTGGCTTGAGTATGCTTAATAAAATAATGGATTTGGAAACACACGACATACATGATAGAAAGTTAGAAACAATAAAGATAATTTGACGAGTGAAATTGATTACCTTCTGTAAGATCTTGAGCTCCTCATAGGCATTCCACTTCATCTTCTTGATTGCATAGGTTTCTCCATCAATAGTACCTTTGTAAACAGAACCTTGAATGAGGCAACTGTCACTGAAGGCATCAGTGGCTTCTACAAGTTCCTCAATTCCAAAGACTCTGTACTTGTCCAAGCAGTCAGACACATTGGCCATCAGCTTCACATCCATCGGTTTACTCACTTTCCCATCTCTCCCTCCCGAAAACACCCTGCCTTCCTTCTGCCTCTGCTCCTCCTCGTCCCTGCCCGCCCACATCCTGCCCTTCAACACACTCTCCCTATACAACCACACCGCACACACCACCATCAGCAGCAAACCAGCAATCCCCAATCCAATTGCCAGCCCTCTCACGGTGCCTGTTCTTATGACTATGCTTAGTGGATTATTCAAAAACCATGACATTCACTAAGCAATTCTAGTTTTTAGAAAATACTCACGCACAGTTATCTTCATGTGAAGTTGATAGCCGAGAACAATTACATTGACTAAATTGTTAAACAGTTCTCAACTATCAACTTCGCATGATTTTAGGTGAATTTTAAATCTCTAGTGGTTATTTTCAATATAGTGAAACAAAAAATATTTAGTTAATTGTTTAGCGAGGTTGTCACCTGTCCTATCATCGGAGCTGCCGGCCGGAGTAGGAGAAGGAGCAGCAGCAGTACTTGTATTCGGCTGTGATAGAACCGGCAGCTTCGTCACCGGGACGAATATGGTATCATAGACGTTGAATTTGTTCCCGTTGACATCAGTGATGGCCTTCTGCTGAGATCCAAACCTGGAAGCAATCGAAGATAGGTTGTCGGACGGTTGGACAACATAGGAGATCATGTAATTGGCTCTTGTGTTGGACACAGTTGTGTTCTTGTCTGGGCACTTGCAGAAGACAGGGAATATAGCATTGTCCCCAATTTGGAGGTTGGTTGCTACAAGGTTTGGGTTAACAACCTCAACAGAAGGGTAGGTAGTGAGGTTCTCAAACTTGATGGTGGAGACTAAGAAGAAGGTATCGTTGGGTTTGATGGTATAGGAGATGTTAGCATAAGACATGGAACCAAAGGTGGTGTTGACGGAGTTGCAGGAACATGTTAAGGGAATAAAGAGTTGCTGGTTTTGAATTAGAGGAGAGGAAACTGAATCAGAGGATATGTTGCTTGGGTTTGCAATCATGAGACGGCTGACTTGGAAGAGGTCTCCAATGGAAGCTAGGTCAAGAAACTGACTCTGAGCTCTGTAGAAAGCATAGGCCTGGCATGGATAGCTTCTGCCACTGCACTGGAACCCTGTGTTGTTCTGTTGGCTCTTTGTCTGGCCATGTGAGGGTTCAACAAGCTGCAACAGCAAGATGAGAAGTACAGGCCAAACTCTCATTGTGGCTTCTCTCTCTGTTTGTTTCTATTTTGACATGTTTGTTTATTATATATAGTGTAGAATTTCAAGTGCTGTGGCTGCGGTTAGAGGCAAGGAAAAGAAGAAAAGAAACAATGGACTTAGTTTCCTTTCAGATCTAACTCGACAGCATTCATTCAAGTCAAACCTGCTTGCTTATGTCTAAGTTTCCCACTCACCGTTCTTGATATTTATCCCCCAACTATGAATACTAGTCAACATGATTAAATTTTCTATGAGTGACTTAAGATGGGGCCCATTCTTTTTCTGTTTTCAATTACTCCAATCACTGGTATACTTCTAGACTAATTCCATGGTTTTTATTAAATAGTATTTAAATTTTTTAATTTAATTTTTTATATTTTTTTAGCAAATTAAAACTATTTTTTAAATACAATAAAAATTACCTAATATTTAATATCAATAGTACATAGAAACTTTGAAGGTTATTGGATCACTAATAATTATAATACACAGCTAAATGACTGTTGAGCATTTTTTGTAGACAATTAAGTAATTAATCATATCAAATGGATTGATTATTTTTTTATGGCTTTTAAAGATATCTTTTAGTCTAATATGTTAAAAATTAATCTATTTGAATTTAATTTTTATTTAAAAATTTATCATTTATCATTTACCAAAGCAAAACGAGTGAATTAGCGACCAACTGAGTTGGTTAATAGATTGATTACTTTATTCAACCATCATTGTAACGTTTGGTTTGGGCAAATAAAATTAAAACGATTGGTGATTGGCTATAGGGTCTAGTTTAGAATAAAGCAATAAAATTTATGAAAATATTATTGGTCCTGCCCTTTGGTGTGAAAATGAAACACAAAAGATGAGAGTACGAGGAACGCATATACTACACAAGAAAGTCGTGTCAGATTTGGTTCCCAATAGAGACTTGAGAGTTGACTACTAAATGCAAACTAAACGTATTGGAGAGGTCATTATTTATTTCTATCTTAACAAAGTCACAAGTTATTGCAAAAATTGGACTATGAACATTGATTGCAAGAAATTTCTATGTCCTGGATAGCAATAATTTCCGTAATTCACACTTTAAGTTGATTATTAATTTGTGCCTATCGCCTAAATAGTGTCACTGTTAACACTGCTCACTTATAGACCAGTCACTTCAAAGTTGAAACCTGAAAATTTCTTCGATAAAAGAATCTAGAAAAGTAAAAAACCCAAGGAGCACTCCAGCCTCCAAATAATTCATGTTTTGTTATTTCATTAGGTTTATATTGATCATACACGTTATTCTAATACTACTTTTTCTAAGTTTGAACTAAGACAATTCATTTGACCGAAAATATATAGTCATGGATACATACATAACAAACAATATTTGATAGATAGAGCCCTAATTCTTGTATATAATACTCCATGCCCATTCTTATTAGTTAAATCACCTCTCCTGTATTTGAAGGTTACGAATTTCCGAAAGGTTGAAATTTTCCCCTCCTCTAAGGTCTAATTGTTTGTGGCATCATCACCAAGCACAAGATATTTTTTAGCATGAAAAATAAGTGGAAGGCTCCTATATGATAAGTGGGAGTGGGAGACTTGAGAATCATGATAATGGGAATAACATTATTAGTATTGACTAAGTTGGATGCTGTGAATTAGTGATCTAAAATAGGTTTGTGGCTAGGATGATTGACATCTATAAAGATTAAAAAAAAAAACTTAATTATAGCAATAAACGATTTTAGAAAAGGTTATAAGAATGTGATGTTCAGAGAGTTCGTAGATGGATAGTATAAAAATGCAATATATCTAAAGACGCATTATATTTTTAAAAAAAGTGTAGAGTTCAATATTAAATAAAATTGACAAAGAATACTACACTTACCATGTAGTGTTTCGTTAGGTCTCTTAAGAATTTTGACCATAAATTTTTTGTTATCATACAGAATTTAATTAGTACTTTATTTTTCTTCAGGAATTAATTAGTTTGAGATCAAAATTCTCAAACAACTAATTAACACTTAAATCTTAAAAATAATATGTTAATTAAATCTATCAAATTCATCACATTTTAGTAACTTATTCTCAAATATCACATTTATAAAACTCAAGATTCATTTGATGGAAGAACTAGAAATTGGAATAATGAATAAGTGAGCAAACTTAGCAGTCATCCCATGATATGAACTTGAGTTAAGCTCCCCCATTCTTCTACGGTTATGGTATGTTTGGTTGGAGAGTGAAGATGAGGAATAAATTTTGCCTAAACGAGTCATTTAAGTAAAGTTTTACTCCACTTTTGCACACCCAAACCAAACATTCTCTTACAGAAAAATGATGAGCATATTGAAAGCATTATTTACAAATTACAATTTACAAGACCCAAAGTGATCTTTACGAAATTTTTTATAAGATAACAATAAGGAATATATATACATAATCAAACCTATTGATTAAATAAAATAGTGAAGAGAGAAGAACAAAATTAAAAGGGTTGGCAAGCCTAACCCTCAATATTATAGAATGATTATCTGTTATCTCTATCTTCCTATATCATCCTTTTTGATAGTAAAATCCCAAAGATCTCCATATTTCTCATTGAAGTCCCAAATGTCCATGGTGTTATAGTCATTGATCAACTTATCTCTAGCTCCCCTCTCCATATTATATATCTGAGGTTCAAAGTGGTGAGGCTTATCCGGCTTATCCATCTCGATTATGCAAAATATGATTGTAAATATACCTGCTCCTATGTATAAGTACTCCCCCTGAAACAAACAAACATTCATCAATGAATGAAACTTAGCATTCATAGTTGAAGTCTTCTTCGTTGTTACCGGAACATTGAAGAAGAATCCGGCAGCAATAGCTGGTGGGAACAGCCATGAAATAAGCCCTGCATACAATATCAATATATAAGAATCAGCCAATTTTTTAAAATTATTTTGAATTTCATCATTGCCTTATTTTCCCCAAGTGAAATTTCAGCATAATGCATATGGAATGAAAAAGAACCTACACAAACATGAATTGAATAGTGTATGATGTACCTTGGAATCCTGTGGGGGGTTCTGCTGCTGCAATCTCTTCGGCAATGGCACTCCAAAATACTCCTGAAAAGGGATGGATGTAAATGGATGATGATGTTTGTGATTATTGAGATGTTGAAAGAGAAAAATATATACCTTTGAGTTCTGCTTCTCCTTCATAAAAAGTGTGGTGGTCATCATAGATTCCATATTGGAACTCTTCAGGGCTGATGCCATTAGTGCGGAATTGGTCTATAGGGTCTTCATTGAGGTCAGGTTCAATCTCAGCAAAACCGGCATTCAACAAGAATGTTCTTCTTCTTCTTCTTGAAGAGCTCTTTGTGAAGATGGCTTGCAAGTTGGGAGATGAGGACTTAGAAGAAGTGAGATTGGAGAATGGAGGAAGAGATGAAAGTGTGAGTGAGGAACAAAGGGCCATCATGTCACTGTGATTCGTTGGTCACCTTGCTTCCTTGCTTCTTATCTCATTAATTCATGCTGCTTTTTTATCCCTTATCTTCTCTTCTCTCCTCTTCTCCTCCAACCCTTTTCTCTTATTTGGATTTACTATGTCTAACCCAAATTCTTTCAACTAAAACATGAGAATTCAACTTAAATTATTCCTTATCTTTGCTTGGTAAATTATATTTATTTATTTATAGTGAAAGTATGAAAATTGAAAATGTATTATTTATTTATAAGGGGAAGTGTTAGTAGTCAAAAGAGACTAAGGGCATGTTTGAGAAGGTTCAAAAGTAATTTTTTTAAACTTTTGACCTATAAAAAATTAGTAGTATTAATGTTTGGTATAATTTTTAAAATTAAATTGTAATTTTTTAATAAGCTATTTAGAAATTTATAGAGAATTTAAAAAAAATGACTTCTCTCATAGTAGTTAGTACTACTAGTTTTTATCACATTTTTATAAAATAAGTACTTTTAAAACAAAAAATCCAAACATAAAATAACTTATAAATAAGTTATTTTTAATGTAGTCATTTATTTCTTAAGTTATTTTTTCAAAAGTAGTTTAATTAAGTTATTTTCTCAAAGTGGGCCTATATGCCAGTGTTATTGGATGCCTATGATACATGGACACGATACGAGACACGCACGTGAATTTTAAAATCTTATATGAAACGTATACATATAAAATATAAAGTAATTTTTAAATAAATCGTAATGATATGCAAATAAAAACTTAATCATAGATGTAAGTCTAAGACATTTGTTAGTGGTTAACATCATTAATAAAAAATCAATTTGATTAATTGAGTAGTTAATTTATTCGCTCTTAATCTAAGTATTAAAAGTTTGAATCTACTTCTGTATGTAATAATTTATGGTCAATAACAAACATTTAAATACAGTTATGATTCACGAGGAATCAATCCTTGAACTGTTGTGATGTAGATCAAAAAAACAAAAAGAACACCGGTTATACATGCTTACTAGTTAACTAAGCAGGGAGATCTTGTGAAAGAATAATTAATCAATTAATTAATTAATTAGAGGTGTCCCCAGCCGGTGGCATGTGAAAGAACAAGGCAGGCAGGGAAGTGAAGTGTGAAAGTCAACAGTGTAATACTAACTGAACTGAACTCAGCAGAGCTAACTAGTCTAAGAATCTTTCTTCAATCTCCAATCATGTAAGTCTTTCTCTTCCTTCTCCTTTTGTGTCTCATGCATACAGATACAGGAAGCATTTTCATGATTCTGTTTGCTGTTAGTTTCAGCCATGGATATGCAGAATCAAATTCCAACCCCTGCCACTGAAGAAGACAACTACGCTTCCCTTTCTAACTTACTTCAAGAATTCACAACTATTCCCAATATTGACAAGGCTTGGCTTTTTAACTCTCATTCAACCAGTAAGGCAGTAACCATCTTTTTTTTATGATTCTTTGTTGTAACTTGTGACATTCACAATCATATTCTCCCACTTCTCTAACATTAGCAACAATATTAACAGCATTGCAGGGAATGTTCTCTATTAATCAACCTGATCTTGTAGCAAATAAGACCAAGAAACTCATGCTATCATGCCAAATCTTTAAAGAATCTGAGAGTTCTGTTAACTTTTTATGGGCTCCATTTCCAATAGAGATTTCTGGAGTCTCCTTGATTATTCCATCACCTTCTGGCTCTAAACTATTGCTAATTTGGAATCCCAAGGATGACGAATCGCCTTGCCGCTTTGAAATTTGGAGTCAGTCTCGAATGGAGAAGGATTTCCATATCCCCCAATCTCTGCATGGCTCAGTCTACAATGATAGATGGTAAATCTTTGATTTTTCATCCTCTTTTGCAATTTTGTAGCAGTAGAATAGAAATGTAGAGGCACTTTTACTAGAGATAGCAATTCGCTTCATATAGGAATCATTCCTTTCTGTTATGATTTAGGTTTGAGGGAGTCTCTTGGAACTTGGATGAGACATTTGTAGCTTATGTAGCAGAAGAACCCTCTCTTTCAAAGCCGGAATTTAGGGATGCAGGCTACAAGAAAGGTGGTGGTTGCGTGCCGGCCGACAAGAATTGTGGTACATGGAAAGGCCAAGGGGACTTGGAGGAAGATTGGGGAGAAACATATGCTGGAAAGAGAAGGCCTGCACTTTTTGTTATAAACATCAGCAGGTTTTGTTTTGTTCTTTTCTTTTTTGCACATCGATTTCGGATGATTTTTTAGCTTAAGGTGTAGTTCTTAGTTGAATTAGTGCTGTGACAGTGGAGAGGTACAAGCTGTTAAAGGAATTGACAGATCTTTGAGTGTTGGCCAAGTTGTGTGGGCGCCATTCCACGATGGCTCGGAACAATATCTTGTTTTTGTTGGGTGGTCAGGTGAGAAAAGAAAGGTTGGTATGAAGTACTGCTCTAACAGGCCTTGTGCATTATATGCAGTTAGAGCACCCCATCATGACTCAAAATCTAATGAACAAGAGATCAAGTAAGTCAGTTTAGTAATATAATCTTCTAAATTCTCCCTCTTTTAAATCCTTTTAGATACATAGTACATATTTCTTTTCATGTAGCTCAACTCAAGAATGGTATATACTGAACCTTACTCGAACCATAAGCAGTGCCCTCTTTCCAAGATTCAGGTATGTATGTATGTTTTTTCTTCTTTTTTTCTTTTTGATAATTGAATAAGGCTCAACATTCAAAGTGAATGGAGCAAATTTTACTAGTTTATGAAACTATATCAATTATGGAGAAGGTAGGTGCCTAAAACTGTGACGATCATTTTGGAATTTCGACCAGCCCAAATGGAAAATTCCTTGTGTTTTTATCTGCAAAAAGTGCTGTGGATTCAGGAGTGCACAATGCTACAAACTCACTACATAGAATTGATTGGCCAACCGATGGAAAACTGCACCAATCTGCCAAAATGTATGATATTGTAAGCTCTTCTTCTTCTGTGTGCAGTTTAATTTCTTGCCATAAGTGAGATGCAATAATAGCCTTCTGAAATGCTACTTCATAACTCAAGTCTTTGTATTGTTGTCACTATCAGTTAATAACTCTGCTATTTCCTCTAAATTTTGAAGCTTCCAGTTGTGACAAGCGCCGAGGAAGGTTGCTTCCCCGGGCTTTATTGTACAACTATCCATAATAATCCTTGGCTTCTTGACAACTCTACTATGATCATATCATCTATCTGGCACAGCAGTGAAGTTCTACTCTCAGTGAATGTGTTGAGGCAAGCATATGACAAAACTAAAATAATGTTCAAATGATCCAAGTTCTTGTAGTTCTTATATTCATTCTTTTCAATTTTCATCATGTTATAGTGGGGAAGTTGCACATATCAGCCCAGCAGATCCTAGTTTCTCTTGGAACCTTCTTACACTGGATGGGAACAACATCATTGCCAGTAACAACAAATGCTCAAGTTATCAATAATTTGGCCTTTTAAAGTAGAGAATCAAGTAGTAATATATATCCTTTTTTTTTCCTTTGTCAATCTTTTTGCAGTTTGCAGCAGCCCGGTTGATGTTCCTCAAATCAAGTACGGAACGTTCACTGAGAAATCAAAGGAAAGTATTCCATGGAGTTGGTCAGATATAAGCAGTCCCATGTTCAGATGCTCCGACAAGGTCGAATCACAGACATATAAATTCCATCTGTTTAGAAATTAGTCAAATGACTCGCCGGATATTTGCTGCAGGTTAGGTCGTCGTTGTTTTCTCTCAAGTGCAGTATACTGAAGATCCCAATCAAGGAGGCTTGCCAAGGCATAGCAAAAGGTATTTTTAAGTTACTTTGGTTCTTACATAGATACATTTTTTACTTCAATGTCCTAATTTATGTTGTCAAATTCAAGCTCTTATAAAGGTTTGGATTTGACCTTATTGTATCTGTCCATTTATTATTAGTAGTAGTATTTCAATTTCAGGTGCTAGTAATCCTTTTGAAGCCATATTTGTGTCATCTAAATCCAAGAAAAATGATCCACTAATTGTTATCCTTCATGGAGGGCCACATGATGTCTCTTTGTCTTGCTTTTCAAAGTCTTGGGCATTTCTATCTTCAGTTGGATACAGCTTGCTGATTGTAAATTACAGGTAATCAACAAAGTACTGAATTTCTAAGCATTATTTGTTGCCAATATTGCTAAACTTGTGCCGAGTTTGATTGAGTTCTTTGGTATTCCAATCAAACTAACTGTTTGATCAAGAATCATAAACAGATTCTGTCATTGGTAACAGAGACACACATACAAGTCTCTTTGCCAGAATGTGGAAACCTGTCAAAAGATTCTGCGTTAGCAATATGGTTTAGAAGTTGGTGATAATTTAGCTTCTGTTCTATTGGTTTGGATACTATCTCTGAGACAGAATTCACAAAGATAGAGACACAATTTTTGTCTTAGGAACACAAATTTCATGTAATTCCTGAAACTAAGAACAGAAGATATATGTCTCTATTTCCTGAAACACAACTAAAGGGTCTTTGATCAAATTAAATAGGAACAAAGAAATGCATACTAATTTGTGTATTTTAAGATTCTTATATGTTGTTGCTTCATTCTTCAGAGGTTCATTAGGATTTGGCGAGGAAGCATTACAATCTCTTCCAGGGAAAGTTGGGTGTCAGGTATTTGTTATGTACTGTAGAAACTCACGTACAGTGTCCTCGTTTAAAGTTGATAGTTAAAAACCGTTAAATGACAATTTAGTCAAACCTGTTAAATTATCTTACAATTCTTGTTTATTAACTTTACATGAAGACAATTGTATGTGAGTATTCACCTTTATATATTTAAAAAATTAAACTTGTATGGGGGAAGGCAAGTTTGTTATATTTTTCTTGATATATTTTTATGAATGGTGCAAGTGTAGGATGTGAATGATGTTTTGTCTGCAATAGATGAAGTGATCAAGTTGGGAGTTGCTAGTCCATCCAAGATAACAGTGATGGGTATCTCACATGGTGGCTTCTTGACAACCCACTTGATCGGCCAGGCACCGGACAAGTTTGCGGCCGCAGCCGCTATCAACCCTGTTTGCAACCTTGCACTCATGGTTGGCACAACTGACATCCCTGATTGGTGCTATGTAGAGGCTTTTGGAACCAACTCCAAACATAGCTTCACACAAGCACCTTCTCCACAACACTTGACTCTCTTTTACAACAAGTCTCCTATTTCACACCTCTCTAAGGTTTGTACACATTGAACAGGACACACATTTCTTATTGCACTACCACCTAGGAGCATGGACACACCAAGGTGTTCGCATGTCCGACATGCGAACCAACAAAATTTATTATATAATGTTTCTCAATCTTGAATATGCACATATACACCGTGTCCAGTGTTCGTGTTAGTATATGTTTTCGTAGACCCCTAGTAAAGAAAGCAAGTTGAAGCATGAAGCTGATATAATATTTTCTAGGTTGTAATTTGATAAATTAAATTGTAAGTGCAGGTAAAAGCACCAACACTTTTCTTATTAGGTGCTAAAGATGTACGTGTTCCAATTTATGATGGATTGCAGGTAACTAATTAAGTGATTTGGTTGTGCCTTATCATTGAGCTTAGTCAAATTGGAACTATATGTGTTAATACAAAAATGCTATATGCATACCAAAAAATCAGTTACCAAATTAGTTATTATATATTTGTATATAATTTAACTCATTTTTAAATGTATATTACTGGTAGTTGATTTTGGTATACACTTAGCATGATTGGTATTAATATCTAACTAATAATAATGATGTTCAAATAAATGTCTTTGATAGTATGCTAGGGCTTTAAAGGAGAAAGGAGTCGACGTCAAAACCATTATGTTCCCAAACGATGTCCATGGACTCCAAAGGTACACTGATAAATCATTCATGTGTGTTTATTTATTAGCTTAAGATTTTGGAATAGAAGGTTCATGACATAAACTTTTGATTTGGAATGCGATGAAATCACTATCATGGTTAACCATCTTATCTTGTTTATGTTATGTTTCTTTTCAGACCACAATCTGAGTTCGAATGCTTCCTTAACATTGCGGTGTGGTTCAACAAGTATTGCAAATTGCAAGTAAAGGATCACACTTGACAACTGTGAAGAGAACGGCTGTTTTGATGATGGCAATTCAAATGTAATGCTAGTTTTGATGATGGCAATTCACATGTAATGCTGTTTTGATGAACGGCTGTTTTGATCCTGCAAGTAAATCAACTAAGACTCAAATATTATTTGATAATATTGAGTCTATTTCATCATTTGTTGCTTCTTTTTAAAAGGTTTTTTGAAGTCATAGGCTTTTTGAATGATTGAGGATCACCCTCTATGTTCATCACAATAAGAATCTTATTTGTCATAGAATTCCTAGTTCTTTCTACTAAAAAAGTGATAGCATGAGAAAAAATAAAATTTGGACTCAAACCCTTTTCTTTTCTTATTTTCAAACTCTTCCTTAGTTCAATCAATTATTTGTCATTTAGATGTTTATTATTTTGATTATTTATTCTTGTAAATGTTAGTATTATTTTGGGAATATTTTGAACGAGAAGTTGAATTATTGATAAATTTATTTTCAATAAATTCTACCTCTCTTGATTCAACAACTATATTAGACAGAAAGTATAATATTATACTTTAGAATTTTGAGCATATCCTATAAAAGTATCTTTTATGGCTCTTGGCTTCAATTTGATTCTCTTTTGATCAGGATCTTGATAAAAGGCTAAACATCCCACACTTTTAGATAGTTCAAATTAGGTTTTCTTCCTTTTCAAATTTCATAAGGAAAAACCTTTCTATGTCTTGATGATATCCTATTATGAATATAACATGATGTCAATAATGTTTCATCGCACAACAAAAGCAATTTTGTATTTAATAACATTGAATTAACTATATCTGCTAAGGTCCATTTTTTTTTTTACCAAACCATTTTGTTGCGGAGTATATGGAGCGGAAGATTTATACACAATACCATGTAATTCACAAAAGTTATCAAATTCATTAGAAAAATATTCTCCACCTCGATCACTACGAAGAACTTTTATTTTCTTATTATGCATATTTTCTACTTCCATGTTATATTTCTTAAACTTTTTAAAAGCTTCATCTTTATTTCTAAGTAAATACATATAAATAAATCTAGAACAATCATCAATAAAAGTTATAAAATATCTTTTTTCTTCTCTAGTAATATTGCCATTTAATTTACAAATATCACTATGAATCAATTCTAATAAATGTGTATCTCTTTCAATTTTAGAAAAAAAATTTAGTAATTTTAGATTGTATGTAAATATCACATTTCCTATTAAAATCCGTGTTATTGAGATAAATATAGTTATTTTTATGCATATATTCAATTGATTTGTAATTTAAGTGTGCTAATCTACTATGTCATAAATCACAAGAATCAATAACATACAAAGAAACATTCACTTTATTGATACTAAGTTTAAACATGTCTTCAATACAATATTCTTTTCCTATAAATACATTATTATTAGGGTAAAAAACACATATATGCCAAGGGGAGATTGATATTACGCAAATCAGCCAAACAAGAATCTCATTCATCAATCAACCAGAGTACAATATAATGTAATTCGAATTATATTTTTTCATAATTCGAATCAATCTAGATCGAATTATGACCAACCCAAGCATACAAGTAGTTCGAACTAAGTAGGGTCGAATTAGACAACCATAATTCGAATTTAGTCAATTCGAATTACATGCATCACGTGACAAAGGGAAGTTCCAATCATATTGATTCGAATTACTCCCTTTTCGTAACAAATTCTAATAAATTTTTTTAATGAATTTATTTAAATTATACTACAAAAAATATTTTATTCTAAGCAAAATAATTTTAAAAAATGACTTAAAAATGTTTTTTAAATTATTTTGCATACAATAAAATATTTTTTTGTGGTATAATTTAAATAAATTTATTAAAAAATATTCATGAGCTATCAAGAATGGGCAGAAGAGTATTGTATAAAACTCGAATTGCTCACCGTATAATTTGAATAAGGCTTGATTTGGTAAAGCTTTTACTTTTTAAGAGTAACTCATGAAAGACGACTTTTTAAAAGCTATAGCACTTGCGTTTGGTAAAATCACATTAAAAATAGCTTTTAATAAGTACAAGTACTATAATTGTGTTTGGTAAAACAGCTTTTAAAAATTAAAAAAATTATAATAAACATATTTATAATGAAGAATAATATTTTTTTAAAATTTTAGAGACCAATAATTTAAATATTTATTTGATTTACTCTCTATATTAATATAAATAGAGTTATCATTAGTCAATAATAAAGCTTGTACTGATACGTCTATTACCCATTTATATATATTGACTCACTTATACAAATCACAAAAAATGAGACACATATCTCAAGTAAAATTACATGAAGATTGTGTTAGAATTTGTGAAGGTTAGGTTGAGAAATTAAAAATATATGAGGATTCCAATGGCAATATAATGACAGAAAATATGTGTGGAAAAATAAATAAAATATATTTTTTAATTGTTTTGTATAAAATAAAATATTTTTTTAATTTCTAAATTATTATTGACTATGTAGAGTACTTTATTTAAAATTTGAGTACATGCATGTATTTACCTAAGTCATTAGAATATTACAAATTTTTATAGTACTCCTAACATTTTTTAAGCCATTTTTTTTTAAATTGTTTTGCATAGAATAAAATATTTTTTGTAGTATAGTTTAAATAAATTTATTAAAAAATTTATTAAAAAATATTTATGAGCTATTAAAAATGGACAAAAGTATATTGTATGGAATTCGAATTGATAACTCATTAATATTTTAAAGAAGTCTCATAATTAAATATTTTGTTAGCTTTTTTTAATGCATGAAATAAAATATAGATTTTTAATTTTTAAATTATTATTTTTTTAATAAATTTTTTTAATAAATTATTAATTTTTTTACCTGATTCGAATTACTCTATGTGTATAATTCGAATCAGGTTGATTCGAATTAGTGCGTGTATAATTCGAATCAATATGATTCGAATTATATGTAAATGGAGTTCAAATTGAGTAGATTCGAAATATATAAAAATGGCTATTGGTAGATTCATGTAGTAGATTTTTATTTGGCTTATTTGTGTAAATTTTTTCTTCTCTTGGTTTAATACAGTGATTTGCCCTTATTATTAAGCAAGATTACTTTATCGGATTCCATTACAACTTTAAATCCATTCTTACACAAGAGACTAGCAGAAACTAAATTTTTTCTCAAATCTGGAACATGAAGTACATTTATTAAACTTAATTTCTTTCCGGATGTAAAATTCAATTCCACAATTCTTTGACCACAAACATTGGTTAAGTTGTCATTGCCCATCAAGACTTCTCTATTGTTCACTTTTTCATATGTTTTGAATTGATTACGATCATTGCAACCCTGAACAGCAGCCCCAAAATCTAACCACCACTCAAGTGATTTTCCAGTGTTGCTATGTTGAGTTTTGTAACCATGCCAATATGCATATTTTGTACTTTTTCTATAAACATAGCAATTAGATCCTTGTCTTCCACTAAGTTGATCTTTGAAACACTACAAGAAAAATACCCATTCAGCCACACTTTTTTTAAGCTACATTTGAAAAGCGTAGCCTATTCATAGAATAGGCTACGCTTTTCTCCGTGTTGCCTTTTTGTAAGAGAAAAGAATACACAAATGCGGCATCATTTAAAAAGCGTAGCCTTAGGTATTATAGAAATCACTTAGTTGATATCTATAGGTTCACTTTTCGTATCAAAGGAGATACTTTTAAAGGGTAGCCTATTTTTTAAGTTTTGGGTGCACTTAAAAAGTGATGCCTAATGTATCCAGAGCAAAATACTTATCACTTGGTAACTTTTTTCCTCTTTTATGCGAAAGGAAACCTACACTTAGCGAACATTTTGTCAATTCCCTCCTCCTAGGTCATCACTCCCCTCCAAAGCCCCTTCATCCTTGCACTGACCCGTAAAGAAACCCTCTCACCACACTCACCATCGCCACTGACCACCCACCATCGTGCAGAAACCCTCTCACTGCACCATCGCGAAGAAACCCGTACTCCTATTCGCCCTCACCATTGTCATCTCTGCGCATCTCACCTTCGCCAACCCTGTCGCGCACAACCCTCACCGACGCCACCACTCACTCATCTTCATCACTCACCACTCACCACGCCGTCACTCATCTTCATTGTTGCTTCTCTTCGCTGCGCGCTCACATCAGGAAGACTCTGCCTCAACTGAAAGCCTCTCATCAGTCGCTCACCATTGTCAAGAAGGTATGTATTCACCTTCATTTCTGATTTTAGGGTTGCAATTTGGGGGTTTGGTACAAAATCTTATGAACTCGTGAATTGATGAACATGCATGCTAATGTTGCGGTGCAGTAAAACTAGTGAATTTGGGGGTTTCATTCTGTTAGTGTTGCACCCCAGGGTTTACTGTGAGTTGTTGCTAAAATTTTATGGTTGATCTAGTTGTTTCAAGCTGGTAAATTTAGTGTTAGTTGATTTGAAGTTTGTGTGCTATGATTGATCTAATTGTTGAGGTTGTGAAATTAAGATTTCTTTCGATTTTGAACTTTGTTTAAGAATATCGGTTAGCTTGATGAGTGTGGAGGATAGTTCAGTGTTATCAAAATTAAGTAAAATTAGTCACTATTATAGTTTCACATACAGATAAGTACTTATATTTCAAATCATAACTCATAAGTATGAAGTTGATTTATATTTAAGATGATGAGAGGGACTGATTTCACTTGTATTTAGGAAATTAGATCAAATCTATAAGAAAAATTTGACATAGACCAAAATCATAAATAGCTAACTCTAGAAGTGACTAGAAATTTATTTGAAAAGAAATTTAATTTGGGGGTTTTAGGGTTATAGGTTCTTTTTTGGGTACTGATTCGCCAAAAATATATTAAGCTAGGGGATTCATGTTTGGTCCATCAATTGCATTGGTGATATTGGTGGCAAATTGATATATCTGTCTCAATTCATTTTTAATTTACAATTTAGGTTGATAATTCTTATTTTTCTGTTTGAAGCAATGCCGTTTTCCCCTTTTGCACTTGAAATTAAGCTGATTGGCATGATTTTGTGAATTTTACATTCAGCTTTAATGAGAATAATAAAAAACCAACAAGTTGAGAAGAGAAAAAGTAAGTGATCAATCAAATAGATACTGTGGTATTGTATCTTATTTATTTAATTTAATGAGCAGGCTTATTATCTTATGAATCTACTCTGAATTCTGTTTGAGTGAACATTTTTATTTTACTGTATGAATAGTACATGATAGGAATTAAAGTTAATTTTTTGCGTTTATGTTGCTTGCTTCGTTTGAATTTGCTTTTTGATTTTGCATCTTGCTTCATTTGCCCGAGTGTGCAGGTATCTAGATGTATTACTACTGATTTGCTAAATATATCAGATTAGTTTACATTTAGAATTGTTTCAGGTTCTCTGTGTCCTACTACTTTAGAATGCTGGGCCGAAATCTAAGGATGTCTCTGCATGTTCCTCTTTTGTAAAAGGAAGAGATTAAGCATCAAATTCTAAACAGTATTATCAAGGATTCGGTAAGATTAATAAAGATCAAAAGCAACTAACTTATCCTGTGACCTATAGGTCATGGTAGCAGCCTCATTCATTGGGGCACTAGTTTATGCAATAGCTGGTCTTTTTGTAGTATGTCAGTTCAAAACTAACTAGTATTTTGCTACTAAGTAAAGGAAATATTTGCACTGGCAGAGACACAATACACAATACACAATGCACATATATATCCAAATCAGTTAGATATATCTATGTTTATGAGTTACAAAATATAAATCTGATTAACTTGTTTCTAAATTCTTATTAACAAGTATAGACTTTTTTGACCTGTCCTTCTCTTGTGGTTTTTCTGCTGATATATAATTCAGATTCAGCTTTTATCTCAGTTAAAGTAAGTAATCAAACAAGTTCTCCTGGTTCTATTCACATTGATAATTTGGATAAGGTGAGCTTTTTATAGCCCTTTTATTCTGTTTCTTCTGAACTTCCATCTTTGGTTAATAAATTGCTTACTCTCCTTTATTTAGTGAAGCTTTCATGGCCCAAGACATTGGTCAATAAGTGGTTGAATATCAAGTGCAAAACTAATAACTTTCAAGCAGATGATGATTTTGATGATGATGTCCTTTATCAAGGTAATTGACCAATTTTTCACATGGCTTCAATGCAATCTAGAACTCTAGAATTGGGATTCTTAGCTTTCATTTAAAAAGATTGTTTTTTATTTATTTTTTAAATGGCTAGACTAGTTAACTATACATATATCTTTTCAATAATACACCCTCAATTCTGTTTAGCTTTTGTGAGCAATGTTCTTTTCTTTTCTTTCTTTGTTTATTTAATTTACCCTTAGTTATGTTGTTTTCCAGCTTCCATGGTTTTTCCTACCATTATTGGTACCCCCAAAAATAATTTTTGTTTTATTTTGTTGTGTTGTGTTTGATTGAGTGACATGATTAAATAACAGTGGAAAGAGAACAATTTTATTTACTTTATGGTTTTTCCTTTTGCATTTGGAATATTGGTGCAAAATTGATATATCTGTCTCAATTCATTTTTAATTTTATAATTTAGGTTGATGATTCTCACTTTACTCTTTGAGACAACGCCGTTTTTCCCTTTTGCACTTGAAATTAAGATGATTGGCATGATTTTGTGAATTTAGCATTCAGCTTTAATGAGAATAATAGAAAAGCAACAAGTTTGTTTTCTTGTATTTTTAATCTTTAATCTGATACTTGCAATTGGAACATGTGCTTCATTTGTTGCTCTTGCCAAGCAGACTTTTCAGAATTTATTCGGTTCTATGATTTTGTTTTCTTCATGTGTCGCGAGAATGGTCAAAAGAATATTTGTAAGTAGCCCGGTCATTTTCTTCAATATAATCTTGTATTGATTGCGTATGGTGGTGAATCAGTATGCAAAATCCTTACATGGTTCTCTTTTTGAATTATGATAATCTACCGCTGTAAGCAGGGCAGTAACTGCTTGGAAATTAGTTCTTGCTGGGAATGAACAAAGGAATGAACACTGATACAATTGTTAAGGCCAAGAGTTTTCTTGATGGTGATGAAGATCAGCATGAAAAAGATGTGTTTGAGAAGAATTTGAAGGTGCTTTAGAATATCTTTTAGTCATTATGCTGAGATTAGAAGATTAATAATTTTTTGTTTGTTAAGTTCTTTTCGGATATAGAGGGCAAACTTTGCATTTTAATTGATATGTGATACAAGTTTCATGTGACTTAAATTATCTCTTCTTAAGATTATGTCTTTGAATTGTGTAAAGATGATTTTTATTATTTAAAAAAATTATTTAGTATAATTATGTGTTTAATTTTATTTTATAATATTTAACTCATTTAATTAAAAATGTAAAATTATATATGTAATAATATTATTAAATATTATGTTGTATAAAAAATTATTAGAATATTATATACATATAGAAAATTAAAAAAAACAATGAAGGACCTAAGGCTACACTTATATAAAGTAGCTATGGTTATACAGAAAATTAAAAAAAAGGACCTAGGGCTACACTTATATAGAGTAGCTATAATATACAATGCGGCTACGTTTTACAAGTGATGCAGTAGCGTTGAAAAGCGTAGCCTATTCTAGTAAAAATGGAAGCTGAAAAGCGTAGCCTTTGGTCCTGGACAGCATCACTTAAAAAGCGTAGCCTATTCCCAAACGCCAAAAGCGTAGTCCTTGGTGTTGAAAAGTGTAGCCTTTGAGAATAGGCAACGGCCGAATAGGAATCACCATAAAAAGCGTAGCCATAGCCCAAAAAGCGTAGCCGTAGCCTAAGGCATCATTTTTTTCACTTTTAGCTACACTTTTCAAGTGTACCTGAATGGGTGTTTTTCTTGTAGTGAAACTTTCTTTTCAGAAGTTTATATTTTTTGATGTAATATCATTTCTTGTGACAATGATAACACTCTCTTTGTCTCTTCTTGCCTTGTTTTTTATCTTTTGAGAACTTTCTTTTCTTCTTATTGGTTTTGTCTTCACCAATATGATTCACTTTAGAACTTTGAGAGAGATACACAACATCACGTTTTCGAGTTTCCTCCTCTATACGTATATGTCTTAGTAATTTCTCAATTGTGAAGTCCTCACCAAGATGTAAAAGTTTCTTCCTATAACCGTTTCATGATGAAGGCAATTTTAAAATAATTGCTCCAACTTGTAATGATTTAGGGATCACCACTTGTAGATCACGAAGTCTACTTACAAAGATTTGTAATTCATGAATTTGATCCATAACAGGCATAGTATCATTCATAATAAATTTAAAATATTTCATCATAATAAACTTATCTGTTTCTTGTCGTTCAGTATTGTACTTTTATTCCAAAGATTTTCAAATCTCCAATGGTAATTGAATTGGCACATAGAGATCATATATAGAGTCGGTCGGATAAAGTATTGAGAATATAACCTCGACATGCAAAAGTATCTTCATCATGTTTCTTTTCCAATTGAAAAATTTTTTTCTTTCTCTTCCGGTGTGAAATTTTCAGCGGCATCGGCAATTGGTGTAGTCTTTGGGTCAATCACATATGCAAGAGTGAGAATTGAAAAAAGAAACATCATCTTGTCCTTCCAACGGTTGAAGTTCATTCCATCAAAGCGATCTAACTTGACAAACTCTTTATTCATGACCTTAAACATGGTGTTTTGATCTTGTGCCATCTTCAAGTAATATCTCTCTAAAATTGTTGGGTATATGAAGATGGTTTCAAAGGCACAAATTAGATCGCTTTTTTTAAAGAGATATTTGTCCCACACTTAGTTGTTATATGATTGATGACAATACTTTCTCAAGATACAATGAAATCTAAGAATTTCTTAATTAGTAATAGTAAGAAATTCTCAACTCTCTTAAACAAAGAAAATCTCTTATTTGTTAAGTAAAATGTACACTTAGTACTTATATGTTTGAAATAGTGGACAAAGACTTATTTATACATATTGCACGTAGAAATTATAATTTGTTATGTACACAAATAGTTGTGTCTTTTCTATTGTCAATAGATACAATATTTTGAGCATACACAATTCTTAAAGAATTGTGTCTCTTTAACCAATAGATACAATGTTTTGAATATACACAATTTTTAGAAGGTTGTGTCCCTTTAGTCAAATGGTACTAAATGGTTAGTAACCGTTTATTAATATTAATTAATCAAATTTGTAAATATCTTTAGTGTCAGTGAGTTACGAACCTTATCTGGTATTAAATTTATTAATAAAAACTATATCATTTGAGTTATAGTTCGTTGATAAATAAGTTACGAACCTTGTCTAGTATTAAATTTGAATGTCAAATAATATGAATGTTCGAATAGCAATAATATTCATATTGCTTTTTAATTAGACAGACAACAATGGCGTTTATAGCGTCTTTAAATAAAAATATCAATTCTATTATATGAATAATGAGACATACGAACAATATGAACAATGGATCGCATTTTGGACCCACTAACAAGGATTATATTTAATTATTTTAAAATTTGATTTTTAAAATTAAAATTAACTTTTCTTTTTTAACCTATTGTTCCTTTTGTTCAAAAAAAAGATTGTTCCCTATACTTTTTCTAAAAATATATGATCTCGTCCATTAAATGGTTGTCATGTATTAGATTTTTAACATGTGTCATAGATTAAAAGTGTCATTTTTATTAAAAAGTATTGTTATATTCTTGAAATCATTATTTTAATTCTAATACCAATTTCTTAATTTTTTTACAATTTAATTTTTTAACAAAAAAAGTTACTAAAAGATTGTTTTATTTTTTTATTATTTTTTATAAATTTTATAATATTATTTTTCTGCTTTCATCTTATTATTATTTTGATTTTTTTATTTTGCAAACTTAATAATTTTTTACGAATTACATTTTTATTTGTAATATTTATAATTTTTTAAATATTTTTTCTCTTATTTTTTAAAATCTATATTTTAATCTACTAATTCTTATTATTAATTGTTCTATTTTTAGTCTAGTGATTCTTATTTATTTTTGAATTCTTTAAATAAAATTTATTGTGTAATTGAGATTTTGAAAAAATTTATTTTATATAAATTTAAGAAATTTAATGTCCTTTAAATTAATATTAGTTAAAATTATTAATATAATTATTTTTTTCTTAAATATTCAATTTTATTCATAATTTATACTTTTATTATTAATCTATGCCTTTTAGAGTATACTTTTTAATTAGTTAAATAAATTAAAAAAAGTTATTTTTTCCATCTTTATATGAGTGGTGCTCTTTCAATTAATCTCATTAATAATTAAACATTCAAGATCATTCAAGAGATTAAGATCTAATATATAAATAATATCTATCTCAATGTTGTTGATCATAAGATATGCAAGAATAATAGTATAAGCTTGGAGATCTATTACTTTAGAAGTTGGTTGCTTTGTCCCCATATTACAAGACACCTATCATGTACCCTAAAGTTGATTCAGACTTTCTCAATTTTGAAACAATAATGGCTGAATTTTAATATTTGAATCTTTTATCCCAAATGCATATAATGGCCAACCAGATGATTTCCAATGCATATGTGTTAATAGGAACCGGATAAGTATGTGGAAAAAGAAGTGCATTGGGGAATAATAAAGCAGGGATTTTAGCATGTTGCCTAATACTATTTTGGTGGTCAAACTCAGCATCATGGTCATGACAAGTGGGAACACTCACTCAACTAAATTCATTTATTTGCATGTAATAATAATATATATGAATGCATGTTTAGAAGAAAATAATAATAGAAATAATGATAATTAATATATATAATAGAAGGCTATCTTTCTATTTTCATATTATTGATAAATTTAAGTAAAATATCCAAGATCTAGAAAATAAAATAAAATAAAATATTAGCTCATCTATATATAAAAAGAAAGCACTGGGGAAGATTTCTGGTGACCCAAAGAGAGGATAGATTAATAGAAGGCTATATTTCTATTTTCATGTTATTGATAAATTTAAGTAAAATATCCAAGACCTAGAAAATAAAATAAAATAAAATAAAATAAAATAAAATATTAGCTCATCTATATATAAGAATGGCAACAGAGAAATACCTTCCGTTCCCTCTTTATTTTTGTCACGGTATCCATAAATATTAATTAAATTTTTTTAAAAAACAAAATTTTAAAAAAATTAATATAAAAATAATAATCATAATGTAAACCAGTTCAACATAATTCAATTTACACTAAAAATTCATAATATATTCATAAAAAAATAGAAACACAATTTTTTAAAAAATAATATATACCACTGGTGGAATTTTTAAGAGACAATGGGGCCATGACCCTTAAATATTTTGTAAAAAAAAAAGCCATTGGATTAAATTTTACACAACTAAATCAGCTATATCAGGTTCAACACCTACATTTTCCATTCTTTTTTAACTTTTTTTGTTGTCCAAATTGGACTACTGACCTTTGTATTTTGGGTTTTGGCTAATTTACTAATTGGTTAAAACCTTTAAATTTCTTAGAGAAAAGAAAAAGAAAAGCCTTCGTATTTTACACATGGTATATATTACTTGTAGTAAAAAAAAATTTACAAGTATTACTTCCAATGAAAAAGAAAAGTAAGAATCTCACTGGTAGAATAAAAATAGTTGGACAAAACGATAAGATTTTACAATTTTCACGCTGCAATTAGTGGGATTGGAATTAAGATTTTTTTATTTTATTTAATTTAGTACTATCTATGTTTTATTGGTTCGTTAATTTAATTTTTTTAGATAAAATATTACAAGCATTAGTATCATTCGATTCGTATAGATTTGATGGAAAATTCACAATTTATATCTTTTAAATTCTACCAAAAATTATATTAAAACTTAAATATATAATTATATAAATTTTATGTTAAAATTATATATTGACCCAAAAAAAATTTTCATGATCGGTCATTGTGGATTAGTGGATATATAATATTAACTAACTAGAAAGTGAATTTAGCTTTCTCTTCTTGTTTGTATAAATATTTCATATTTATTATATTGCCTATCACGAACATAAATATTAAACTCTTCGAATTCTAAGGGTAGTGCTTATTTAAAAAAAAAAAATAAGAGTTAGAAAAAATATTAGGAACTAATTTTTTTCAGCCAACTGTACTTTTTTTTGTTTTTAAGTTTTTTTTTTCATCTTAATCTTTGCGCATCTACTATTTTATTAGTTGCTAATTGACTGAAATAATTAAACTAATTCCTTAAAACATCGAATTAATTAACATTTGGTTTTGCCAATTTAAGCATCCATCATTGGCAATTTTAAATGGGGTAGTAATGACCTATTGCGTTCTCTAACTTTACTTGTAATGGAAATTTAATGATGGGGATTTTATTATGAAAATGTTATAGCATTAGAAAGTTTATAAAGGAAGCGGGGACACTGATGACCAACCTAAATAACTATGTTGGAAACAAGTCAACAACTACAGTAATTAAAACCGAAATCGAAAATGCTAATTATACAACTACAAGTCAATTACCAACAACCAATTCAACAATTTACACCACATATTATATAAAAATGATAATATTAAATAGACAAAAAAAAATCATCTAAATTTAATTTATTTAATATTTATTGATTCTAATAACAATTAATACGAGAGAAGTTCAATTTACACTCACCTTATATAAAGATATTTGTTGATTGTTTTTGGTTCTCCATGGTCTAGCACGACAGATTAATAACTAATTTATTTTGAATTTAAACTTTTATTTAAAAGTTTGTCGTTGATTAATGAATTACTATATATACAAAATGGTATTCAAATTCGCAACATTTATTTGAGCGAACAAGTAAACTGACTGCTCGACGTCTAAACCAACCCAAATTAGTTATAATTATTGACTTATAATTGTATTGTTAGTATTTATAAGCCAAAAATATGTAACAAACCATCTTTATAAACGGGTTGAGGTAACAATAATCACTCTTCACAAACAACTCAAATAAACAGCTATAGAGAGAACTGTGATTCAGGGAAGAGAGATGTTAGTAGGTCTCTTAGCTAGCAAAAATATTTGTCATATATATCTCATAGCTTGCGTAAAATTGCATGAGAAAGGGGGCGCCGTAAAAATATTTATGATTTTCTTAAAAATTATTTATGATGTTTGAATTTGAAGCACTCTTATTTAATAGAACTCCTTTAAAAAGATGATCAGAAATCTAAACAATGGGAAAATAGACTATAAATTTAATTTAAATACATATATAAAAAATAAAAAAATTCTACAAATTATCTAAATAAAAAATACACTCAATTATTCTAAAAAAAATAACTATCCCAAACCCTAATTTATCAAACATTTCACTTTAATACCTTCTTCTCTCTCAACTGACTTTCGTATCATACCACTTCACCGTCGCTGTTTGGCTTGCTACACACGGTATCACCGGCGCCACTCACCCATAGTGAAAATAACCATCTACTTAAGAATAAAAATAATCATCCACGTACCTAATAAATTGAACATCCAACATATTTTAATTATATATAACTAAACTCAATCCAATCAAAATAATCATCCACGTAACAATTGAAATAACCATCCACATACCTGCTAAAATGATCATCCTAAAACAGCGACATCGTCAGGAGGGGGGTTATGGCCAAACCAGCAACGGACGAAGAAGCCTGGCCGCGAGGTTGGTGAGAGCTCGACGACGGATGGGGTGCATAGCGTAGCAGCACCGAGGTCGACGAGTTCAGCAGCGAGGAGTACGACCGTATGGAAAGAGAGAGACAGCGGCGTTGAAAACGATCCCGAAGTTGGCTTCCAGAGAGAGACGAGCCTGACACAACGAACACGCGACGGATCCGCGATGATGGCTGCCGGGAGAGTGGCGCGAAAACAGCCGTAGCAGCGTTGGACTGAGCGCCGAAGGACAAGGCATGTCGGGCTGACCAGCAGAGGTGTAAGCAGTGTTAGTAGGAGGTTGCGGTGGCGTCGGTATGGCTGGTGGGAGTGCAATGGCGCAAGATGAAAACCGGAGAAGATGAGATTAAGAATAAGTGCATGGAAAATTATGGTGAGATTAAGAATAAGCGTAAGTATTGTGAATAGATTTAAATGTTAATTCTAATTTTTTAAATTTTAAAATTTAAAATTAAATAATAAATTAATAATCTAAATTTTATTTTTTTATTTATTATTCACATTCTTCAGCGTTAACATTTTTTTCTTGATTATTAATAAAGTTGATTAGGATTGTTAAAATATTTATTACGATTAATAAAAGATCTAATTCGTTATTTTTTTCTTAATTATTAATAAAAGTTGATAGATGAATGATAAAATAATAATTTATAAAATAAAAAATAAATTTAATAATTAAATAATATATAAAAATTTAATTTGTAATTAAAATTAAATAAAAACTATTTAACAGTTATTAAAAAAATAAAAAATATATTTTATTATAAGATCATTTAAAAATCTAAACGTTGTGGGACCGTTGAACTCGATGCCGTATTACTATTATATATTATAAATTTGTAACTAATTGTATTTAACATTGAAAATGACAATGCATCACTGTTCTTTTGAAAATATAATTAAAGAGTATTTATAATTAATAAAATCAGTGATGATAAATGGGTTATAAAAATACTGAAGTTGAAAGTTTAAGTATGCATTAACAATATATATTGATGTTCAAAGATTATATACTTATATCGTTATACCATTAACAAAGAAGATGAGATGATACTACTTACTACCTAAAAAATAAAAAAGATGAGATGATATAAAGAGTAATAATAGTTTTCCTTTTTTGGTTGTCTAGAGTAATAACAGTTGAGTCTTGCTACTCAAACAAACTTTTTTTAGTAATAAAATCTAATCAAACAATATACTTGTAAGTTACACACACTTTTTTCTTTGTTTTTTCTTTTTTGCATTTAGTACTCTTCTTTTTTTGTATTTTTTTATTCTTTTTTCTATTGCTGTTGTATTTCTTTATTGAGTATATACCCACTTTGGTCCTTAAAGAATTTTATACTGGACACTTTAGTCCCCAACTAAAATTAATTATTCGATTGGTTCCTAACAATTAATTTCGTCAGTCACTTAGATCCTTTACTCCGTTAACTCTAACGGAGGACAAAATAGTCCCTGACAACTCTAACATAGACAAAATAGTCCATGACAACTCTAACAACGGACAAAATGATCCTTGATCCCTTTATTTGAAAACGACACTGTTCTTCCCAAATTTTTATCATATCTCGCATAATTCTAACATTCATACTCTCATTCTTCACCTTCACAGGCTTCTTTTCCATGTTTTCCTTCCTCCTCTTTAACTCCAAGATTAAGCCATGGTGTAATTGTCACACGTGTCACACCTACCTCAACATGTCATGGACCACACACTTCCTAAATCTTTGTGACTGATACATCCACCTCCTCTGCACTTCACCCACGAAAAACATCCAATTCCACGTCTTCAATAACATCACTTCCAACCCTGACACGTCCACGACATCCTCAAGACCAAGTTCAAGGGCACGTCTTTCTCCACTCTCCGGCAAGCAATATAGATTGTTGGACATTAGGACATCATGAGAAAATTCTCATTCGACATCATATGCAAATTCTCATTTAAAATAGACACTGAGTGCTTCGTTCCTTCTTTTCTAGAGTCCAAGTTGGCAGACAGTT
Organism: Arachis hypogaea; assembly: GCF_003086295.3. Taxonomy (NCBI): domain Eukaryota; kingdom Viridiplantae; phylum Streptophyta; class Magnoliopsida; order Fabales; family Fabaceae; genus Arachis; species Arachis hypogaea. The sequence continues at coordinate 7,027,657 of NC_092036.1, read as the reverse complement.
TCGACCTCACGCTATCAGTACAACGAGCAATGTCGTCGTTGCCGCTCGTATAAAAACTGAAGCAATTACTGAACATTGGATCGGAGAAGAAGTTGAAGGAAGCGATCGGAGTGGTGGACAATGTGGTCATAGAGATGATAGGGCAAAGGAGGAGGGAGATGGCAATAACGACGACGGGTCTTAACAAATCAGACTTGCTGTCTAGATTCATGGGATCCATCGAAGACGATAACTAGTTGAAAGACATAGGCATTGGTTTCCCGAGTATGAATTGGTTGAGAACAAGTTGAGGATTTTGTTCTTGTGAACATTAAATTTATAGAGTGTTCATTGTGTAGTTTGAAGTTACAGTATTAAACTGCTAGTGTTATGCGAGATATGATGAAAATTGGGAGAGAACAGTGTCATTTCTAAACAGAGGATATCAGGGACCATTTTGTCACCTGTTAGAGTTGTCAGGGACTATTTTGTACTTCGTTAGAGATAACGGAGTAAAGGACCTAGTGACTGACAGAATTAATTGTTAGGGACCAATCGAGTAATTAATTTTAGTTGGGAACTAAAGTGTCCAATTTGAAATTTTTTGAGGACCAAAATGAGTATATACTCTTCTTTATTTTACGTGAATTATGCATTTTTTTCATTTTCTTTTTTTATGTTCTCTTCTTTTCTTTAATATTTTGTTGTTGTATTTTTTTTCTTCTTCTAATTTTATTATAGCATTTTTTATTTTTTTATCTTTTATTTTATTTAATTTTTTTCTTTTTTTCCTTTTTTATTTATTCTTTTTATAAGGTTAAAAAGTTATTTGAAAAAAATATAAAATAAAAAAATAATAAAAAAATATTTCATCGAATCTCTAATTTGATAGTAGGTATTTTATTTATGATAAAAATTTGAATATTATTTTATCGTTTTTTTTTTCTTCTTTTTATTATTTTTTATTTTTTTCCTCATCTCCAATCTCCTCATCATAGTGTTATTGTAGCATTTTTTATTTTTTCATTTTTTTCTTCTCTTTTTGTCATTCTTTGTTTTGTTTTGTTTTTTTTCTCCTCCTCTTAACGTGATTGTAACTTTTTTTCAGCGTCTTCTTCGTTCGACACATTTTTTCTTCTTCTTTTCTTATTTTTATTCTTTTATTTTTTTATAAAAAAATCATTTAAAAAATATGAAATAAAAAATAATAAAAAATTATTTCATTAAATCATAGAGTACATAATTATAACTTGGTTAAATTTGATTTAAGATTATTTGACTGCTTAATATTTTTTATTTTTTAATATTTAAAGACAAATATGTTATATTTTTCTCTTCTTAATGTATACCTCTAATCTTAAAAATGATCTTTTATTTGTTTAGATAATATATTTCATTTAAAATTGATGATGAAGAATAAAGAGGTTCTGCAGAAAAGTTGTAGTCAATAATATGGAAACCCTAAGCTATGAAGCTATGAAATACATAGTAGGTTTGTAGTTTCAAGATGAAGACTAGACAAATTAAAATAGAGCTCTACTTTTGGGTAGATACATACAAAACATGCTCAGAAAGAGAAAAGAAAGACTGCCACCATCAGAACTGCACTGTTCTCTCTCATCTGTACTCTCCAATATTGAAAATGAAGTACTTGATTAGTCACGGCTCATCTTCCACTATTTTTTCCAGGAAAGAACAGTTTTTTTCTCAGAAAAGAATGAGTTACCAAAGTTCAGTGTCTTAAATATCATAGTTGATATTTTAATTCATATGTCATAATTTAGGAAATTTATTTAGTTTTTCTGGCCCATATTCATAATTTTAATAACAAAAAATTTAGTTTTCATACAATGATAGAGTAAAAAAATTTACATAAATAATTAATTATGTGTCGTTAAATTGATAAAAATATTATTTTAAATTTAATATTTTAAAAAACTAATTAAATATATAAATACAATTAAATAACCTATAAATATAATAAGTTTTGAGGTTATAAATATCCAAACTTATATTCATTTTGGATTATTCTTATCTAATATTCTCTTTGATATCAATTAATCATCCCATTATTTAAAAAATAATTTACAAAATAATTATTGACATTAAATACTTGAAAAAATGAATTTTATTAAATATGAATATAATCAATGAAAAATAAAATTAAGAGTTCGTAAATTTAATTTATATTGACTAATATTTTTAACTAACAATTTATTTTTTTTTGTGACTAACAATCTAATTTCTTTAGTATATAGTTTAACTCTATATGTTTTGTTTATATTTTTTAATATTATTGATTAACAGTCTATAAAAATAATAAATCATAGCATTAATTAAAAAAAAGTCAATATTATCTCAACTTTTTGTGTAAGACCTTGTATCTTTTTGTGCACAGTGTCAGTCAACAGGTCAAGGCACGCGCCAGTAACTGCCTTCAAAATATGCCTTCTTCTGGAAAAAGAAACTACATCAGGGATCTGATCTTTGGACCTTGGTAAACTTTGGCCTTTGCCTACATTAGGATAAATACTAAAATTGATGTTTAAATCATTTTAGAATAAATATTTGGCAGATTTTTAATAAATTTTTTATTTAAAAAAATTCTCAAAAATTACTTTTATTACAGAATTTTAAGAGTTATTTTTATTAGATAAATTAGTTTATTTTTAATTAAAATTTTAATATGTGTATTGAATTAATAAATTCTTAACAAATTTTGATATCAGATAATTAAAATAAAAAAATAAATATAAAACAAATTACTCTCCATTCAAAATCATAGAAATCAATCTATCTAGTAAAATTAACTTTTGAAGATTTACAATGTAATAAACATTTGTTAAGAACTAAGGTGTTTAATGTAAATTCTTTAAACCAATATAGGTATTTATTAGTATCTTATTATATATTAAAACCTAATAAAATCTAATATAATTCCTAACATTATTCCAATGTTTAGTGGTTTTATATTGATAACAAGAAATAATTTAGGTATTAGAATAAGAGTTTAATTTTTATGATAGTATAAAATGTTTTATCCAATCAAGTAATCACAAATGTTTTCTAAAAATTATTTTTGCAGTTATGTAAAAAGTAGTTATTTTAGCTCATGTGACGTTATACGATTGGATGTATATATAAAACAATTTTATACTTTAAATTCTTAGAATAATTATTAAACCAAAATTAAATATAATAAAACTATTGGAGTTAACACATAATAAAATGATACTACTCAGATATTAAAAATATTTTTTCACAAAAGAACTAAACATTGAGGGATTAATTAATTTTATTATTATTAATGTTTGGCTATATGCATAGAATTTTGTGAAAGGAAGCTTAAAACAGTAAAATTAGATCATATTTTGACTATTTGCTCCTTTACACAGAATCTTAAAAATAAAAAATTTATCTTTTAGAAAAAAACAAACCCCAAAATATAAAATTAATATTTTTATAATTTAAAAAATAACAATTTTACTTTTTGACTACTCTAAAGAGTTGAAAAAAATAATATAAATAATGTTGCCGAAAGTAAATTCTGTACTTTTTGTTTTGAGAACAAAAAATAAGAATAAAAGGAAATGAAAAAATCTAATGTATAACTCAAATAAAATATGTAAAAGAGAGGCGCTAAACTATTGGAATAATAGCTAGTGTATGCACTAACCAACAAAAACAAATTCTTTTATTTGAAAGTATTTTAATTTTATAACAACAAATTTGATGTGATTTAAAATTCAAACAAATGAATTTTTGATAATATTAAAAAAATAAAATTATTCCTTTTTTCTAAGCAATTGAATTTGATGATAATATTCATTCTTTTAAAAAAAATACTCGAACGTAAGATTTGAATTATGAACGGAATTAATTTCTAAAAACATATATTAAAAGGTCATCTTAATTTATTATTTCTATCATTATATTTAATCATTAATCTAATTTTTTAGTCTAATAATTTAATAACATATTTTAATTTATAATTATAAACATTGATTATTAGATGGCTAAAATAATAAATTCTAATAATAGTACTCCTTTTAAAAATAAATTCTAATAGTCTTCTATTATTCTTATTTATCGGAACAAAATTATTTTAAAAATAAGTTGTCCATAAGACCTAATTCTTTTATGGCTAAGTTTACTGCATTCCAAAGATAAACATCTAATTCATTTCAGACAAAAATCTAATCAATAAATCAAATAATTTGGAATTAAATTATTATCATCCCAAGAACTACCTTATAATAGTTATCAATGAGCTATATATAAATTAATTCTAGTTATATATATATAAATAAACCATAAAATTAGTCTGTACTTAAAAAAAAATTTATTAGATTTAAAATTAAAATTGTACAACCTACCAATTCTTTAATTCCAAAGCGATCTTATTCCAAAAACAGTAGGTATTCCAGAAAAAAAAAACACAAAAAAAATTAGAAAAACAGCCAAAGAAAAAGAAGAAACGGAAAAGAAGACGACGATGATAATAACAATTAGCAAGCGTATAAACTAAAGTCGAGTAAGATATAGGGCTAAGAAATTAAATACAGAATATTATCAATAGATGAACTAAAATTTCTGTCAAAGAATAATAAATACAAAGTTAGGGGTAATCCATCAAAATTATTCATCATATGTAATAATCATCGTATTCGTAATTAAATCAAGATCTTGATTTCTGTAGTTAAAAAAATATTTTATTTGCAATATTAATATTACCTGTCATGAGTGTAGAAACATGTAATAGTAAGAAGAAGCCACAAAACTCAGGATAGATAGCGCCACTATAATAATGTATGGTTTGCGGTGGCGCTATCCCTCCTGAGCTTTATAGATTCTACCATACTTGCTTCATCAGTTTCTCTTTGCCATGGTTTAGTGTCAATTTTTTAAGAGATTGAGAGAGGAACAAGAGAGAGGAACCAGAGAGGAAAAAAAGAGAAGAGTAATTTATAGGAAAAAACTACGGTAGTTGGGAACCAAAATGAAGAGAGTTTCTGATGTGTGAATTCATATGATTCAATCTTTATCATGTGGTTTGAGGGAAGTCTACTTTGTTCACTTATTATATACAGGTTTTAGAGTACATAATTTCTTTTGTTTTTAATTATTAAAACTTAAAAGAAGTGTCTGCTTACATATAAATTCCGTCTTATACATACAATAATAATAATTAAAAGAATAGAATAATTATCAAGAACTTAAATATTAAACGGATTAAAAATCGTTAAATAATAATTTAATAAAATATATTAAATTATCTAAAAATTCTCAATTAATAACTTGAGTTTTTACGTAAAAATATTTATCATCTTAATCAATTTGGCTTTTAATTTATTTGATATTCTGTATTAAAAAAGATATATACACTCTTTTATTATTACAAAAAATTATATTAATGACTCCTTTCTAATTATAAAAAAACGTGTTAATTGAGTATATAACATGAGAACTAAGGTATACGTAATATAACATGTATACTTCTTTTGAAAAAATTTTATTTTCCAACAAAATCAAAAGTTCAATTGGGTTGCAAACAAAATATCGCTATAAATTTGTTTTCTGTTTTTATTTATTGTAATTTTCTATAAAATTATTTAGTCTTTTCATAGATCCCTTTAAGTTACATTACATGTTTATTAATTCATCATTTTTTTGTGTAAATTTCAAAGTATATTTTTATTTTTTTTGCTGTGAAACAACAAATAAATTTAGAGAAATAATACAAATGTGTAAGTTGGTGAGTTCGTAATTAGTGAATTATAATTTTTTATTTGACAACGTATTTTTTTATTTAATTTCTTCGTAATGTTGATTAAGTTAATTTATTATATAATTTCAATTTATTTAATATATTTTAGAGACACCAAGAGATAGTCATCTGAAATATTTATTAAAAATACTTTTTAAATAGTTTTACTTATTTGTTATATATATATATATATATATATATATATATATATATATATATATATATATATATATATAATAAGAATAATGTTAGTGAAAAAAAATTTTCAACCAATATCAACTATTTTTTTAGAATATTTTATTTATTTTAAAATTTAAAATTTAAATCATAAATTTATAATTATAAACTTTAAATATTCTGAAAAGTAATTATTTTAAGAATGAATAAAAAAGTTAATATTAATTAAAAATTAATTTCTTATATTTTTTCTCTAATAAACATCCTCTTTACTCTCGTAAAGGCAATACAATGTTAAAAAAGTTGTGCTTAATATTAAAAAAAAAAAATCGATCACCAATATTTTTAAAGATTTTTTCGCTCTCTTTTTTTTCTTTCACAATTAACTAAGAATGCTCAAGGAAAACAAATTCTTCTCTTTGTGCATAAGTATTGTAAAAGATTAAAAAAAACCGTGTATGCAATAGTTGTGTAAAGTTAGGACTGGCAATGGGTAGAGTAGGATAAGGTAAGGTACGATTTGGACTCTATTTTAGCTCTATCCGCAGGTTGAAAACTTTTTAAAATTCTATCCTACTCTACCTGGGTTGAGAATTTTTACACCCTAATTTTATCCGAACTCTAAAGTTATAAACCCTACTCTATCTAACCCTACCCATAGGAAAATAAAAAAATCAAACAAATATAAAATTCAACCCTTCCAAATATTATAAATATTAATAAAATAAAAAATAAAAATCTAAGTTCAAATTAAAATTAAAAATAATAAAATCTTAAAAAAATCTAACATAAAATTATAAATAATATGATTATCAATTAATTTAGTGGTTATTTTAATTTTTTATAAAAAAAATTTGTGAGTTCAACACTCACTTTTTTCAATACATACATAATATTTATATATATATATATATATATATATATATATATATATATATATATATATATTATATAATATATTAGGAGTGCAAGTAAAATAGAATAGAATATACCCTAAATTCGTATCTTATTATGCCCACAAATAAATTCAGATTGTATCTTATCCTACCACAATAAATCAAATAAATAATCTATCCAAACAAATTGGTCTGAATTAAATTCCTACGAATATATAGGGCAGCCCTATATGTAAAGTGCCATATACTATAACATCTATTCAAGGTTTGGCCGATCAAATTTGTTTATTCAAGTCTTCATTCCTTTGAAACAACCTGAACATACATGGGTATAAGCAATATAGATATGTGACATGAATATGTAGTAACATTAATCAATTTCTCTAGAAAAGTATTTTCCCACAATTCACAATTTTTTTTTCTCATCCTCAAAATATGTAGAAGAGAGACAAATTTCTTGATAATAAATTAGTAGCTAATTAAAAAATTTAGAGGTTTTGTTCTATTCGGAGTGATATCGTCATCAACTCAAAATTAATTTTGTGTGAGAGTAAATATATCTTTATAAAAATAACGATTTAATTATGTCTTACAACTACAAAAAATTAAGTTTTTTGTCATTTTTTTTCATAATTTTTCTAATATATTTAGATTTAATTTGGTAAAATTTTTATTTTTCACGAGTATAAAGCTTATTAAGTTAATATTTAAAAGATAACTTTTTAAATATTACAACATCTATATTTAGTAAATTAAAGTAAAATAACTTTAATAAATACAAATAACAATAATTGTATTTCGTAAATAATTTTTAAAATTTAAAATAACCATAATAGATATAAATAGAGAGAATCGGAAAAAAGTTTTAATAGTGAATAAAGTTTGGTATTAATAATTTAATTAACACTACAAAAAAATTGTTAAGTACTGTTGCATTAATCTAATAAATCCGTCACTAAAAAGATTATCGTCAGATTTATCGTTGTCTTGCAATTGAGAGTATAAACGACATCGAAAACCCCTTTCCGGTGAATTTTTTTGTTCAACGCTAATTACCGACAAATTTTTTGTCAGTGTTTTCAATGGATTGTCAAGCCTGGGGTTGATGATTACCGTCGGATTAACTTTGGCGCTATTTCGCTTTAAATGGCGCAAAAACTAATCCGACAGTAAATCCGCCGATAGCATTATTAATTTTTATTTTTTTTAATGGATTAATCTTGGATTAAAACTCTTGTTAATGAAATTGTTATCAGAAATCTAAAAGCAATAGAAATCAACAAATTATTTTATTAAAAATAAATGGTATGAATACAATAAAATGTCAGAGAAGAGTAATTACCCTAAAGAAACAAAAATGCATAAAATCCTAACAGTTAGAGATCCTGATAATCATCATCAGTCGCGACGACGATGTCGTTGTGGGTCCTCCCGCAGAGGCGACGGAGTAGGTGGTGCCATTTGTACCCGACCAGCAGCATCGCCGCCGAAACCAGCAGCGTCGCTACCTCCAGCACGCATCTGCTGGCTGTACTCCTCCATCTGCTGTTGCAGCCGATCGAGCTGCTCCAGCTTCTCCGTTAGATCCGAGCTGGCGGCAACGTGTGCAAGAATCTTTCGACACATCTGCTCAAACTGCTCCTGCTGTTGGTGAAGCTCCTGTGTTAGCTTCTACACCTCTTCCCTCAGGTCGATAACTTTCTAGGGATCAGCAGGGCTGGTGGCAGAGGCAAAGATAAAGGAAGCCGACAACGCGGAGGAGCGGAGGCCCTTGGCGAAGAACGAGCCAAACCTGAAATGGCAATTCTTGTGGGGTTCGGAGGTGATCTCGCGCCAAATCCTGTCAAGATCCACGACTGAGGTCTCCGAGCCGAATTCGTCGGCTCCACTGGATGGCTGAGATTGCTGGGTCACGGCCTCCAACATCTGCTAATACTCCTCATACATCACACACGTTAGTTATGATTAGGATAATAGTTAAATAAACGAACTTTAAACCAAATAATGTTGAAATTTAGGATTAATTTAAACTCACATAATTGGCAGCCGACCACTCGTCAGCAAATTTCTGCTTGTTTGCCTTCAAAGTATGCGTATACTTGAAGATCTCCGCCAGTGTGACCTCACGATGCAACGACTTAGAGCACAAATTCATATATCAATCAAACTGTAAAATAAACAAAAGAATTAAAAAATGACAGACAAATATATATGAAGCAAATTTTAATTTTAATTTTTTTATTTAAATAAAAATCTTATAAAAATTTCGACAGAGTCTCCCCTAAAATTCGAATTTAGCCACCATTGAAGGGTTCCATCCAAACCAAATTAACATCATTATTTTCACAATCAAGCATCCTGCTCGGGGGCATTGAACGTATCACCCATCGCAAGCTCTGTTAACGGAGTCGCTGCATCTGTAGGGGGCGAAGCAGACGGAGGCACGCAGTTCGGGTTTGGCACCATGATAAACTGATGGTCCGACGGATACTCCTATAATGTCATAGGGGTCGACGAGTAGCCGAGGTAGAAAGCGATAACTGGGCAGCCCTGGGGGATTTGGTGGCAGCTCGCTCTCTACCACGACCATGAGATGACCCACTTGACCTCCCTTTACTGTCTGTCATCATGTCTGCACAGCGAACATATTAGTAACATATTAATACCATAACAAACACTAATAAATAATAACATAAGAAGAAACACAAGAAATAACAAATAATTCTAAAATGTTTTAGTTTAGTAAATTATAAAAAAAGGGAAATTATAGTGTTTTAGTTTCAAAATAATTACATTAGAATGAACAAGTGTTTTCGTTAGTTTACTAGCATAAGAATAATACGAATGTTAAAACAAACATTAACTTCAAGAAGTTGACCAAAATTTGCAATAAAAAGTTCCTTAAGACATATGGACAACACATGACATGCGCAAAGACAAACATGCACAATGATGCAAGCAAGAAGTAATTGATAACCAAATTTAGATTAACGCCATTCAATCTAATTCTCAACAAATTTTTCAACAAAACAAGCATGCTTTCAACATACATTAGGTTACCAAAAATGATAAAAAATTAGCAGCACATCAACTAACTAAATCAACAACAACCTTTTAATAAATTTAACAATGCACTACTGAATCACAACACCATCAATCAATTCTCAAAACAATATAAATTTATAAAAAGCAATATTTTCTATTTTAATTATTCTAATATTATATTTTATTAATATATTAGAATATATTTTATATGTACAAAAATATACAATAAAGATTTTGACAATCAATAAAAATTGTACAAATTTAAAAGAACAAAATGTTTGTTATGCTTAATATCTTTAGTACTACTGAATCACAACACCATCAATCAATTCTCAAAACAATCAAGCATAATGCAGACAAGTCTAGCATCCACTTTTCAGCAAAAATAACCTTAACGCAGGAAGTTTGGAATCATCTAAAGAATTAAAACAATTCCAACATTTAGACATGTAAAAGTTAAACATCATCCAGACAATTTCAGAATCACAATTCATCAAAATCAATAGTGAAACCATGAATTTCCACACAATCAAACAAGTTTTAACCAATATCAAATCTCAGCAGCAATTTTCAGCAATTCAATCAACAACTCAAAAGAATTCCAAACACTTTCAGCTGAAATCAGAATTCAATAAACTAAACTAACCTATCCAAACTACCTAAAATTCACTAAACAATAAATTAATCTAACTAATTAACTACTATAATTAAACTAGATAAATAAAATTAAACTTAACTAAACATAAATTAGAAAGAATTTTAATCAAGAACCTGAAAGTAGAGACAACAAAAAATAGAGAAAAAGGAAAGGGTGCTCAGGCGTTGGGATGTGGTGGGAACAAAGAAGAGAGAACGGGGCGTAGGAGGCGGCGGCAATCAGAGAAGAGGGAAGGGGTGCTCAGGTGCTGTGATGCGGTGGGAGCAGAGAAGAGAGAACGGGGTGGTTGGAGGCAGTTGCGGTCTTTCCATCGGTGGCAGGGCAGGGCAGTGGCGGCGGAGGCGATTGGACCAGTGGTGGCGGCGGCAGAAGGGGCATTGAGAGGTTAGAGGTTAGAGGTTAGAGAGAGGGGGAAGGTTAAAGAGAGAAGAGAAATTCAAAATGAAAGGGAAAGGGTTTGCGGTTCCAATTTAGGGCACTATTACCGTCGGATTTATCGGCTCATATTTCCAACGGTAACGCGGTTCGGATCTCCAAAACCCAGCGTTTTCATTAAATGTGTTTACCGTCAGAGGTCCGACGGTAAATCCGATGCTACAGTTGGCACCCATTTGTTGTAGTTTCTCGCCAAAAGTTACTGGCATATTACAATAAATTATCATAATAGCGATCGATTTTAGCGATCGAAAAAATTGTTTGCTAATAACGACTGATTTAGCAACAGATATATAATTTCTAGGATCAGAAAAAAGTTGGCCGCTAAAAATTATTAAGGTGTAAAGAGAAAGAAGAAATTTCTTCAACCCCTGATTAGGTGGAAAGAGAAAGAATAAATTATTAAGGTGTAACTTATTTCAATTGTTTGATATATATTCGTATTTTTGAATTCTTAAGGTCTTTAGGTTTTTTCCTCTTCATGTAAATGGAATAATTTTTTTTCTTTGCTTGTTCTTTACATACATTTGGGCCATTGGCTATAAAGATGCACATTTAGATTGTGAATCATAAATTTGATATATTTATAAAATTTTTTATTTAATTTTTATATAGAAATTGTGAATATTTTTTGTATTTATTTAAAAAATTGATCTCTGTTTGATACTTATATTTTGTTGAAATATAATTATTTTTGAAAATCAAGTTTTAATAGTGGTATATCTAAAATTAGTAAAAATCTATATAATTAAGAAATCAGTAACAGCGACCGATTTAGCGACCGATTTTAAATTTTATAGTCAGACATCAGCGACTGATTTAGAGGCCGATTTTATTTGCAACCAATTTAGCGACCAAAGAGTTGGTTGCTATTTAGTGACCGATTTCTTCAGCGACCAATTTAGCAACCGAAAAATTGGTCGCGATTTAGCGACCAATATTATTTTGTACTAGTTTAGTGGCATTGGTTGAAAACGTTAGCGATCGAAGTTGGTTGCTATTTTTTAATTAGCGACCAAGGTTTTAGCGACCACCATAATCGATCGCTAAATCGGTCGCTGTTCCAATAATTTCTTGTAGTGGCAATTTTACCGTCGAAAGCCACTATCCGTTGGTAATTATTTGAAATGACAAATTCTTCCTCAATTCCGTTGCTGAATCCAATGCCAAATTCGACGCTAAGCATCGCGTTAAATCCAAGATAATTCCAATAATTCTAATCGTTTTTCCTTGTAGTGTAAGAGTAAATTTAAATATTGCTAATATATAGAATTATATTAATTTTTTATTTTAATAAATACAAACTAAATTACCTTAAAAAAAACTTTTTTTGATTACTAGAAAAACACCCTTGATAATATTCTAAAACTATAAATACAAACACATAATTTTTTTTAATTCAACAAATACAAATATGCTTACATTTTGAAAAGTACAAATATTTTGTCAAAAATTTTATCAAACCAAATCAGATATGAACAATTGTTTATATGGTCAAACCAAACTTTGGTTAAACAGTAGTATACTACATTTATTGAAAAAATAAAAATATTATCACAATAAATTAATACAAAATACTACTTTTATTACATATATATTAAATAGTTAAATTAATAAAAATTATAAAATATAATTTAAAATAATTATTTTATATAATTAAAAACTCTGTATATATATTAAAATTCTAACCGCATATAGATAAATATTAAATAAAACTACTTCATGGAACGCTTGACACTCAAACTCGATTATAATTACGAACCTAATATAGATATGTTTGAAGGGAACAAGAATATTAGAATGAGGATTTTCTTTTTTCTTCCTTTTAGTTCATTCTTTGTTGGAATCTAAGTATTTTTATTACAATAACTAATATTAGAATTAACCATGCAAACTTTCGTATATGATTCTGACAACAAAAAGTAGTTCTTCTTTCTAAAAAGTTTTAGAAAATACTTTTAAAATTGTTAATCATTACATGTGTTTTAAAAAAAAAAGAGTTAAAATAAAAAATAATTAAATTTAAATTTAAATTTTTAAAAAATACATAAATAGTAGCTTTCTATTTTATTTTTAAAGATTTTATGTTAATAAATAATATTTTTATAATTACTTAAATAATTATTTGTATTTAATTTTGTCTGTGTCTAAATATTTTTTAAGAAATACTACGCTTCAAATTTTAACCAAGTTATTGAAAGTTTGGAACACTATTTTTTTATTAAAAATAAAAAATTGGTTAAAGATTATGTAAACTAGTGCCACTACCTTTTATCAGTTTATACATTGAATCATAGACTATGGTTCTTCTTTGCTAAAAGACACAACTAATTTTTTTTAAATGCTGATTGTTGAGTACGTACTCTTGTACATTATTATAAGTTGCCGACTACGTATTTTTATTTCACTGTTGAGTGAATTATTAAAAAAAAGATTATGAATTTTTTTTATATAGTAAATATTTTAAAATTTTAATTAGATTTTTCTTAAAAATATTTATATGAAATTAACTGGTGTTTTTAGAATATTTTTTTGTTAATTAAACTCTAATAAATTTAAGAAAAATAGCTTTAATTATAGTTTTTTAGAATTTCGTTTATTTACATTTGAATGGATTTATAATTTTTCATTGGCACATGTACATTTTTAAATAAGTTTTTTTATATTATTGACTTTTCTTATTTCCTGAAGAATAATATTTATATGTAACTGAAATATGAGAATGAGACCAAGAATGAAATTAGTTAGAGTAATATAGAGCAAAATTGTTGCTTTACTCATATCTAAGAAAGAGAAAAGATGTGTGAAATTGTGAATCTCCATATATATATATATATATATATATAATTTTTATCTTTAATTAAAGTTTTTAAACGATTTTGATTTTGTTTTGTAATATTTTTTATTTATAAAATATATTTTTCATATTAATTAAGATGAACTACACATTAATGTAATTAGTTATTTTAAAATTTTATTTTAAAATAGCAGATATATTCTTTTATTTATAAATAGTAAAATATATGTGACATATATACATTCTTTAAATGTTAATAGCAGAGATATTCTTTTATTTATAAATGATGGATAATTTTTATTTTAGAAAATTTTATGGTTAATTTTTTTATATGGATTAAATATATGCATAGTATTTTGTAATTAAAAGTATGGATATATTTTTTAAGGTAAAATACATCATTAAACTAAACACTAACTAACATTATATAGAAGTTCTGAAACCAGAAACGTTACCAACGTTCTTGTGCATATACCTATATAAATTAAATTGGTTAAATTTAAATTATACATTATATTACTAAATCGAATCAATAGGATTTGAATTAGTAAGGAACAATGTTTGATTCGATTTATTATATATGTGTTGTTGATTCGTTTTACTATTTGTATTATTCGATTTACTATTTGTAATAGTCTTATTGACATTTATTCTATATTAATAGTAGAAAAAATGAAAAAATTGAAAATTCTAGTTTTATTTTAGATTTGAATATATTTGTTTGTATGTACGAAAAGTAATACAAAATAAGAAGTAGAAAGAGTTGTGGTCATTAGAATTAACCAGGAAGAATTTTAAATTAATTCACAAAATATCTATTTTTTTGTTAAGACTACTTATAACTTGAAAATAAATTAAATTAATTTTTTATTACTCATATATGTCATTTGGAATATTCATAACATGTTGATCATTTGCAAATGCACCTCATTGTGGAAAAATGGTTGTACATTGTTTTGTCAGAGGATGGTTAATTTAGCAAGAGAGACTATGCCATAGTTGTCCAAAGTTTTGCTAAATACAGTGGCCTGATTGATGCAGAATTATATATAGATGGAATCCCAGAATCATACAAAAGAGATTTGGTGTATGGAATATTTTTAAAAGAATGTCTTTCTGAGTCAAACCTCATCAAAGCTATAGAAACAGTGAAAAAATGAAAAAAATAAAAATTTTAATTTTAATTTTAGATTTAGATACATTTGTTTAGATGTACAAGAGAAAAACACAAAAATAAAAGGAGATTATAGTTATCAGAATTGACAAAGAAAAATTTTAAATTAATTCACGAAACATTTATATTATCTTTTTCGGTCAAAACCGCTTATACTTTAAAGGTAAATTAAATTAATTTCTCATTACTCATATATGTCCTTGAAACATTCATATCATGTTGATCAACTTTATCATTTATCAAGACTGTAGAAATGGTGAAAAAAAAAACAAAGAAAAGAAGAAATTGAACTTTATCTTTAACTTCTTTTTTTTTTCACTGTTTCTGCAGCCTTGATTTAGAGAGACATTCTAAAATCTTTTAGAAATGCTCCATACACCAATTCTCTTTTATATAATTTTGGAATTTTATATATATAAACTTTAATCTCGTTTGGTCTTTTTTAGAGGTGTTTAAGATTCGATTCGATCCAAAATCTAATTCGAATTTGAGATATACTTTGTCATATTTAAATTTTTTATTTTTATTTTGTGTTATTTTTGGATTGAATTCAAGTTATGCCTCATATCATCGCCTATGATTCGAAATGATTTTTTACAATATATTTTAAAATAAAATTAATAATGTTATATTATACTTTTATATTTCAATTAATATTTTTGTTTTAAAATAATTTATTTTATTATAAATATGATATAACATTTGTTAAATTTAATTTTAAAAATAAAATTTATAAATTTATATATGTTGATATTATATTGGATCCACCAGTTTTAACCCAATTTATTTTAGATTACTTTTAGATTTGTCAAAATTGATTCATTAATCTTTTAGATTTAAGTCTAGATCTACATAAATCCAACCCAACCTATAAATACTCTTAATCTCTTTTTATCAATCATTTTCTTCATTTTTTCTGCCTTATTGTTTCTGCTAATGCTAATTTTTTCCTCTCTTTCATAACTCTATTCCTTTGATGAATGTCGATGCCATCTTCTTCAACTCTTCCTTCTCTCCAGTTCTAATGTCGTTTCTCTTTTTATTCCGACATTGTTTTTCCTCTTTCCTATTTAGAGTGAAGATAGGACAAGTATATACATATTCACGAGTTTAGATACGAGACAAAAATTAAAATATTTGTAGATAATGAAAAAAAAATTAAATATTTAATGCGGATATAAATAATTAAATAACTCAAGCAGAAGGACTAGACGATTCAATTGTCTTTCATTCAGAGGCGGCGAATTCAATAGCAGATTTGCGAGTTCAATTCTTTTTTGTTTCCCTTTGTTTGTTAGCTTGTTAACACCAAAGAATATATTGTATTTATATTTTTAAAATACTAAGTTTGTGTTGTAGTTATCATAAATTATTGAATTTCTTTTTAAAAAAGATGAAGTTTAGTCAATGATAAATGGTTTTGCCGACTGCTTATTAATTCATGATGATTGCTTTTGAACAATTAATGGAGGCCCAAAAGTAGTAAACTCACCGGAAATGCTGTGATATTGCGGTTGATGTAATGACAGCTGACCAACCTTGTCTAATTCTACTTTTCATTAAATTAAGATATTTAAATGCATTCTTGTTCCATATAATTTGTCATAATGCAATCACAGACCTCTTAAGTCTTAACAACACTTCTCTTGCTTTCAACCACGTTTTAATTTTGTAAGATACATGGTATATCTTACTAACATACAAGAGATACACCATGGCCGGCTAGGTTAGGGATGGATGTATGGAGTTAGACTTGGGCTCCAACGAACTCAACCTAATATTTTTCATCAACGCATATATAAGTTGAGTTTATCCCGCTTTAATTGTTGTGAGAATAGTTGGATCTAATTAAAGTTTAATATACAACCAACTTGACTTGATTTAGTGGTTAGTTTACTATTTTGCTTAAATAAGTAATGGAGTTTGAATTTCTTCTTGTACATAAGCAACTCATTAGTCAGTAACAAACTTTTAAATAGAGTTTTAATCTGTGACGGATTAGTCTTTTGACCTTTTAGATTAGGGGATATTATGAAAAAAAAGTTTTAATATATAATTAATTTATTAGTTGAACTCATCTAGTTAAATAAATGTCACAGGTTCAAAACAAATGTCGAGAGTTCTTAACCTATTGATACAGAAAAATAGGATAAATATCTATCCGATCTAACTTGTCTACGACATAATTTGGGAATTAGATTGAAGGAACTCCTCAATGTTTTACCCAATTTCCGGATATAACAAGAGAGACTCACTCAATTTTATTTGTCCACATCATATTTTTTTTACAAAACCAAAAGGAAAATTTTACACCTCTAATCACTAAATGACAACTACCATAATTTATGAAGTATTTATAATATCTTATTAAGTTAACATAAAAAAAATTCTAAGCCCATAACATAAAACCCAATTTAGTAACTAAATTAGAGATATTGTGGCAAATTTTTTTTAAATATATAGATAGTTAATTTTTAATATGTACTAACATGATTGATATATATTATAATTTATAAAGTAAAATAAATTAGTTCAATATATAATATAGTTTTTTAGTATATATTACTAGTTTAATGAAAAACAAACTAGGTGAGGTCAAATTAATGTAAAATATAATTCAAAACCAACATTAGAAAAAAAAACAACAAATTTAACCTCAACCCAAAAAACTTCAGGCTTAACCAAAATTTCAGGTCGAATCAATTTGTGTAGCCCCCCTTTGAAACTGATCTCTTTGCACTTCCACGTGTAACTTGTTCTTTGTGTTTGCCCTTTTGTCTAAATCAAGCTCTCTTTGTCTAAATCAAGCTCTCTTTATTAGTAGACCACACTATATATGTTGGTTTAGGTTTGAACTTTGAACGATACAATGATGCCTTGGAGCTTGGCAAGATGTCTATGTGAATGGGAAGGTTTTTGATGTTCTCTTTAATTTGGAGCTAAGAAAGTTAAGCCTTTCCCTAACTAAAATTAAAAAAAAAAGTAATGCAGATAATATTCTTCTATTTTTTTAACACCCTAGAGTTTGCAGGATTGTTAAAACAAAATTCTAAATGTCCAATAATTTTTTTATAACAAAGACTAACTAACTTTTTTTTAGCTAAAATTATCAATGTCTTTTATTAATATTTTTTATGAATCCCGTTACACATTCAAACGATTTATGCAATCAAATAACAAGTCATATTTAATTTATGCTACGTGGAGTTTCGTCTTTTTTTTCTTTCTCCTCCTCCTCCTCCTTTTTCTTCATCTTGTTTTTATTATCGTCGTCATCACCACCACCATGAAAGAAGAAGAGAATCTTGAAGAATTTATGGAGTAACTTTTATTGAATGACAAAAAATGTGTACAAAAAGAAAAGGAACCATGTTTCTAATCCTAACCAAGCTAATCCCTTTTACACACCCACACTTATTAACTATTCTTGAGGGGTATTAACTTGATGGGCTGCTATTGGTTTATTGGGCTGCAATTGACTTATTCTTTGGGTTGCTGCTCTCAATACCCCCCTCCCTCAAGCTCAAGTTGCTTTTTGGAACAACTTTGAGCTTGTCTTTGAGCCTCTCATAGCTGGTTGTTGACAAATGTTTTGTTAAAATATCAGCAACTTGTTCAATTCTAGGAATATGTACAACTTGTAATGACTTATTGTTGATCTTTTCTCGAACAACTTGGATATCTAACTGAAAGTGCTTCGTTTTGTCATGTAAGACTGGATTTGCAGTGAGCAAAACAGTGCTTAAATTGTCACAAAATATTAACGGAACAGTAGTCAATGCAATCTTCAACTCAGACAACAAATTCTTCACGTATGTAATCTCTACTTCACAGGCTGTCAGGCTTTGAAATTCTGCTTCAGTTGACGACTTACTTATAGTTGTTTGTTTCCTGCAAGACCAAGTAACCAAATTAGCTCCGAAGAATACACAATAACCCAAAATAGACCTCTGATCCTCTAAATCTACTACCCAATCAGAATCAGAAAAACCGTACAACCTATAGTCATTGCATTTATGTAAGAGCAAACCATCCATGTTCTTGTGTTCCTTGAAGATATCGTAAAATCCTCTTCATAGCCTTCCAGTGAGCAAGTAAAGGGCTGTGCATGAATTGAGAAACCTTTCTCACAGTAAAACTCAGATCAAGCCTAGTGATGGTAGCATATTGCAATGTACCTACCATAGATCTGAAGAACTTTGGATTCTCAAATTGTTCTGAACCTGTAGACAGTAATTGCAAAGAGGAGATCATAGGAGTAGGCATAGCACTTGCCGTACTCATTCCTAATTTAGACAGTAAGTCTTTAATGTATTTAGTTTGAGATAAATGAAGCTGTCCAGTTTCAATTTTATGAACCTCAATACCAAGAAAGTAGGATAACTCTCCCAAGTCTTTTAGAGTTAAAATCTTGTTTAACTTTTGTATCATAACATCAATTTCATTCGAATCATTACCAGTGATGATAATGTCATTAACATAACATAGAATATAAATGACATAATGAGAGCCATGTTTGATGAATAAAGATGTATCAGACTTAGTACTAACAAAGTCAAAACTGTTTAGAGTATTACTAAGTTTTACAAACCATTCTCTCGGAGCCTTCTTGAGGCCATAAAGAGCTTTATTTAATTTATACACTAAACTGTCAAAATCATGAGAGAAACCAATAGGTTCATGCATATGTATATAATTTCATGTAAATCACCATTAAGAAAAGCATTATTAAAATCCAATTGTCTTATAAACCAGTCTATAGATAAAGCTATACTTAACACAATTCGAATGGTGTCAGGTCTGATAACAGGACTAAACATTTGTTCAAAGTCAAAGCCTTCAGATTGGTGGAAGCCTTGAGCCACCAATCTGGCTTTGTACTTTTGTATGGTGCATCAGGAAGTCTTTTTATAGTAAAAATCCATTTACATCCAATAATTTTGATATTTTGATATTTTAATTGGCACAAGTATCTAAGTATGATTTCTGATTAAGACATCATACTCCTCTTGCATAGCATTTTTCCAATGAGAAATAGCTAATGTAGCACTAGGTGTTTTAGGAGGTGTTTCATGTAAAATGTTTAAATCAACATTACTAATTAAGACTTTAGGTTTAGAATTTTCAGTTTTAGACTTAGTGAGCATGGGATGTTAATTTAGAGATTTAGAAGATATAAGAGCGTCTATAGATGTAGAAATGGGTGCAGAATTATTATTATTATTATTATTATTATTATTGATAGGGTCAATAGGTGGAGGGCAAATTTGTATCCCAAAAATGGGAATAGGATGATGTGTTTCAATAGTAAAGTGTATGAAATTAGAATTACTAGGAGTACTTGGATTATAACTACTAATATGGCTAGGATTATGATTTGTATATTGAATATCCGAAATAGAAGAACTATGAGATGAAGAGCCTAAAGCAGAATCTATACTAGGAATAAAATGGTTAAAAGAACTAGATTTATCTAAATCTCTAGAAGAGTCATTCTTATCAGTTTTAACAAATAATTTTTTGTAAGGAAAGGAAGTTTCATCAAATTGAACATGTCTTGTGGTATAAAGTTTACCACAAGGTAAAAAGCATTTGTAGTCTTTTGAGTTTGGAACATAACCAAAAAAGACACATTTACGAGATCTAAAATCCAACTTTGTTTTATTGTAAGGCCTTAAGAGAGGAAAATAACTACTACCAAAAATTCTAGAGAAGTATAATCAGGAACAGTGTTAAACAAGGTCTCGTAAGGAGATTTGTTGTCCAAAATTAGAGTTGGTATGCGATTAATTAAGTAAGTCACAATTAAAACAGCTTCATCCCAGAAAATAAATGGTATAGAGGCTGTAGATAGCATGACAAGACTCATTTCAATGAGGTGCCTATGTTTTCTCTTAGCTTTGCCATTTTGTTCTGGAGTGTAAGGACAACTAAATTTTTGAACAATACCTTTATTGGCCAGGAATTGACTGAACTGATGAGAAGTGCATTTTTCACCATTATCAGACTGAAAAGCTTTTATTTTGTGGTTTGTAAGATTCTCCATTTGCTGTTTAAACTATTTGAAAGCTAACAGAACTTGAAATTTAGAGACAAATAAAAAAAGAAAAATATACCGAGAATATGCATCAATAAAAGTAACATAATAATGAAATCCTAAGTGTGATACAATGGGTGCTGGACCCCAAATATCAGAATAAACAAGTTAAGAGGTGCAGTGTAGATAGTAAGTGAGGAATTAAAAGGCAATTTATACATTTTAGCATGCATATAGTTTTCACACACATCAAAAAACAAAGTATCTTTATTCTTATTCATGTCAATATTACAACTTGATAGAATTGTGAGTACAGTTTTCTTGGCTGTGTGGCCAAGTCTTTTATACCACAAGTCCAAAGAAATTTTGGATGAAATAAAAGCACAAAGTTGTAAAGAATCTAGAGAAAAATTAGAAACAGTAACATTAAAAAATCTGTAAATGCCACCCTATCTATGTTCTTGAAGAAGCACTTTGTCAGTTTGTTGGCATTTAACAAAACACATATGAGCATAAAATTAAAAATAAATATCATTATATTCAGCAAATTTAGAGACACTGATAATATTTTTTGTGATTTTTGGAGAATAAATTAAGTGTTGTAATCTAAAATATTTATTAGAATCATAAATATATAATAAAGAAGTACCAATTTTAGATATAGGCAAACTTGGGCCATTCCCAATATGAATTTGGTCAGGACCTGAGTAATCTGAGGATATGATAAACGAAGATGAATCAGGAGTAATGTGGTGGGAAGCACCAATATCTGGGTACCAAGAGGAGTCAGCAATAGATCCTGGAGCAGCTATGTAGGCAGTAGGATGATGAAAAGATGGAGGGGGTAGTGGTGGTGTAGTTGTAGTAGTACTGGCTTGTGACAGATTAAAAGAGTTTGGTGAATTGGTAAAGGAGGTGGAAGAGAGAATATGAGAATTTTGTGATGGAAGAGGTATATGTTGGTTGAATCTGTTGAAATAATGCCAAGCAACGTGGCCAAATCTACTACTTACCTGGCATTGTGGCCTATTCTGATTGAAAAGGATCTGCCTCCTTATGAAAATCTACCACCTTTACCTCTTCTTCCTCCAAAACCACGACCTGAATTGGAATTGGAAGGAAATGAACTCTGAAAGATATTAGCTTGAATCATAGAGATTGTGGATTTTCGAAATTTATCAAGCATATCATTAAAGGTCAAAATTTGAGTTTCAACCTCACAAAGGCTGAAAATTTCTCGTTTGGAATTGACAGTGTGAAGTAAAACTTGATACTCTTTATTCAATCCCTCAAGCAGTGCATTAACATATTCTTCAACAGTTAAAGGAGAGCCTAAAGCTGTTAGAGAATCTGCAATCTCCTTAATCTTCGAAATATATTCAGAAGCTGTTGAACCTTGCTTCTTGATAATCTTTATTTGTGCTTTGAGCTGTTTGACACGATATTTAGTAGATTCCTCAAAATATTATTCAATTCTGTCTCGAATTTCATGACTGAAAGAGCAACCAACCATTTTGGTTTTGAATACAGGATCAATAGATGCCAGAAGTCAAGACTGGAGATTATAATCATCTTGAAGCCACTAGGTAGTAGGTATACACTAATGACTCGATTTCATTTTGTTGATCTTCAATCGTAGTGAATCTAGGAGGAACACGATCTTTATAGAGATGATTTTCCAAAAGCTGACCTTGAACTGCCGCCAATGCTTATTGTTGTCAAGTTTTGTGATTTCTTTCTCCTAATTTATCACTAATCGGAGTAAAGGGCCCGGAGTTGAACAACTAAGGTGGGAAAGAAAAAGGATTGAGATTAGCAAGAAGATTATTGTTGTTGTTGTTGGTAGAATTTTCAGAATTTGAATTATTGTTGTTGTTGTTGGTCACAGGAGGTGAATTGTTAGATGAATATGAAGATGCATCCATGGTTGAGAAAAACCTAAAACTCTTGATACCATGAAAGAAGAAGAAAATCTTGAAAAATTTATGGAGTAACTTTTATTGAATGAGAAAGAATGTGTGCAGAAAGAAAATAAATCATGTTTTTAATCCTAACCAAGTTGATCCCTTTTACACACCCACACTTATTAACTATTCTTGAGAGATATTAACTTGATGGGCTGCAGTTGACTTATACTTTGGGCTGCTGTTCTCAATACACCATACCACCATATCCATCACTTTCTCCTCCTTCTCCTCCTCCTCATGTTTTTTTTTTATTTAAATTTCTTTGATCTCCTGCTTCCTTTTCTTCTTTCTCCTCCATCATCATTATCGTCATCACCAACGACACTAACATTTTGCTAACATCTTTATTGATTCTGATTCTCTGTGGTGACATCATTAAGTAATTTCGAAAACAAAAATATTATGAAAACGAAACTATTGTATAATATTAAATGAATAGAAAATTGTCCATTATACAAATTCGAATTCAGAAACATATGCGTCTCGAATGAACCGAAAATATTATCAAAACGAAACCATTATATAATACCAAATGAACCGAAAATTATCCATGATATAAATTTGAATTTAAAAACAAGTCAATTTTGAACAAAAATACATCCAAATCAATTTTGGATCCAACAATGTCATCAATATGACAAAAATTCGATGATAATGATAGCGACGATATGTATTAAAAGAAGACAATGACGATAACGATGATGATTATGATGATGATGATGACGATGATGATGATGATGATGGAGGGGGAGGAGGAGAAGGTTGAAAAGGAAAGAAGGGACGAAATTCGAGGAGGAGGAGGAGGATTGGAGAAGGATTGGAGGAAGAAGTATTGGCGACAACAGTAACTAAATTGAAAAATAATAAAACGAAAGAGAAAGGGAGGAGAAAAAAAAAACGCGTAATTTAAATCATTTAGATAAACTTAAATGTTAAAATTGTTTAAATGCCGGTATAATAAATTAACATTCATATATCAAATTCGTTATTTCTCCTTGTGTTAGCTAATGAATTTGTCGTACTCTGTCTTTGGTATCTCTTCATTCCTAACTCTATAAGTCATTCGAATTGGTGTTATTCTTTAATTTGCCTTGTGTCTCAGAATTGGATCTTAGTGGATTCTCAACTTGATAATAATCTTCTTGTAATATTTCTATCTACCTTCATTCTCTGCCACAATACAAGAAAACTTTTCTGTGCACTAATTCATTTGAGAATTGTGACTATCTGTGAAAGAAGAAGAATAAAGAGAACAGAGAAAAATATAGCATCGTTTTTATACTAATTCTTGATACTACTAAATGCAATGCTACTAATTGAGTTTAAATAAGCTATTTAAGCTCATCCTTGTTACATTTTAAAGTATAATATTCATACTACTACATGTGTTCATTTTTTCTTTCTAGTTTCAATTTTCTCATATTTGAGAGGCTTACTTTTTTAGTGCCAAGTATTACTAACAAAAAACATATATAAAGTATTCTTTATCCAAATGCATTAAAAAAATTTGGCTTAATTATATCATATATATACATCAAAATTTTACTACTAAATCGGTCATTCAAATAAAATAAATACATATTGATGACTGATTTTTTGTGTATAAATAGTTTTTTTTTTTACGGATGCATCAATAATATAGCAAATACCAAAATCAAAAGGATTATTATGAAGTGGTAAGCATCATCATATTCTTAAACTCCTCAAAATCAAGTTGTCCATCCAAATTAGTATCATAGGATAAAATCATTGCCCTGCAATCCTTATTCCCACTCTGTTGTTCCAACAAGCCAAGCCTCTTCAACACACACTCAAGCTCTTGGCTACTTATGAATCCATCTCCATTCAAATCAAACACCTCAAACGCCTTCGCAAGATCGCTTTCGACTTCCTCAACCTCGCCCTTGTCGTCGCCATTGTCGTTGATCTTTAACATGGAGTCGTAGAAGAACAAGAACTCATCCAAGTTGAGGCTCTTCTTTCCAACTACATGCTCTTCTAGCTCCTGGAGGCTAGTGCTGGAGCCTCCTGTCTTGTCTAGAAGCCAATTCAACTCGTCAAGGCTCACTAATCCATCGCCATTCTTGTCCAGCTTCTCAAAAATTCTTTTCAAGTCATTGTGGGTTAGGGAACACATTTTTGTTGAGTAGAGTAAAAGGGTACCAATAGCTTCAGTTTCAAAGGTCACAATTGTTATATGGTTATGTTTATGTGTTGATGCAATACGTGAAGGGTCCTTTATATAATGTGTGTAGGGTAGGCAACACTTCTAGCCTTTCATTTTTTTTTGTTTTTTTTTTTATTTTTTTTGTCAAGATCAGGAGTAAAATTCCAATCTATAATTTTTAGGTGAGTATGTATAAAAAGATTATTCCATTTGAATTATAATTCGTTAGCTTTTTATTTTTTGCATTATTATTATTACTACTATTGAGCAACATATTGACATCGAAATTTTATTATTATGACTAATCTAACAATTTAACCTGATATAATTAATTTGATTAAATTATAATTTAATTATATTATTTGTACATTAAAATAAGTTATTAAATCAGTTATATATATAAAATTAATATTAAAATATAAAATATATATTAAAAATGATTAAATGCACTTGTTATATATGAATATATGCTGACTAATTTTTTCTATGTATTTAGTATTTTTTTTATTGTAAAAAGGAGTTAAATGCAATCTTTATAACAATTTTTTTTAATTCAAATTAAAACAACTAATTTAAAACTTATCATACTTATTATTAACAACTTAATTCCACGCACGTCCTTAAATATTCTGAATTATTTATGAAAAAAGGAGAAAACTACGGTAAAGGAAATAATAATTAATTTTATAAATAATGTGGATGAGAATGATCCAAGTCAGTTTAGGAGGCAATTTGCATGAAGCTTCGCATAGTTTTGCTTTGAAAGCCACATTATTCCATCGAATGGGATGTTTTCCCCCATATCTAAAGCCTAGAATTTTCTAGTAGTCATGATATTTTCCTGCCCCCACTCAATAATTGTATATATGCCTCTTCAATAATTTGTATTTTAGTTGGATACTTTCCGTATTGATACTATACCTGTGCTGTCCTTTTGTATGTATGTATATCTCATCGACCATAGTTAAATATATAGAGGAGGGTTATACGTAAGCAGATTTTATAATTTGGAGTTATTAATTAATTATTATTAATATTTTTAATAATATAATATTATATTTAATAATATAAAATTTTTTGTTTATTAATTAAATTTTGACTAAATTTTAATAAAAATATTGATTTTTTAAACTTTTTTTAATATATAAATGGAAAAATCTAAGAAACGGTAATTTCAATTAAAATGGTTAGGATATTTAGTTAACGGTCTGACATTATATTTTTAGCCAATAATTTTAAATATTACTAATTAACTGTTTATAAAAAATGATAAATTGTACTATGTTTTGGGTCGCTCTCAATTGAGATTTCAGTAGAATATATGGGAATAGAATAGAATGGCATTCTAATCCTTGCGGGGGTGCCCCTCATTAGGAATACTTATCAACATGAACACGTATCAGGCCGGGGCCGGGCCGGGGCCCAGGGGCTGATATTCTTGTTTGTTTTCAACCAGATATTCTCACCTTCTCTTCTCTGATATTTAATTAATTAATTAAATATTCTATGAACAAATATATTAAATTATACGATTGGAACAGCTGTGGAGAGAAGCTAACCACATTAGCTGAAGCCATGGTTTGGTATGGTGTGTTGATGTCAATGAACGTACAATAATTGCAAGTTTGCTGCAACTAGCTGCTGCAATGGTGCATGATAATTGAGATAGGGGTGTGTAAATAAAATAACGAAAATATTTCAGAATAAAAAAATAAAAAAAGTTAATTTTTTTCTTATTTAATATTTGTTAAAATTAATAAATATTAAATAAAATAAAATTAATTTTTTTATATCTCTAATATTATCAAATAACAAAAATATTAATGAGCACAAGTGGCTTGTAAAAGTGTGAATGGGCTAGGGTCGAGAGTGCCTCCATGCTCTCCATTCCTATCCTTATCTCCTAAGTGCTAACTCCCAGATCATCACCATTTTTTATTTGCGTTGCGGGGACATTTTCGTTTTTGGCTTTTCTGCCAATTTTTGCGGAATCCTCCAAGTTAACTTAAAAATTGAAAAGAAAAAAAAAAAGAAAATAATCTAAAAAAAGATATGCAAAGAGAAAAGTACAACATGAAATAAAAATACAAGAATGCACGTACAAAAGGAATTGTTCAAATATGTAGAAGGAGCTTGAGAAATTAGTTTTTTCTTCAAAAGTTAATGACATGAAATACCATAAAATTTCTCAAAAAAAAATGTTGGATTTTATTAATTACTTAGTATTCTGAGGTTGTTACTTTGAACTAACAAAGACAGTTGGGCTCAAAATGAGGGCAATCTAAAGCTTTCGAGCAAGGTGTGAATGGCGGTAATTAAATTAGGTTAGTTTAGTGATTAGATTAAATAAGGGTGAAATTTTACTTTATGTATGTAGTAATTTATTAATCAATAATAAATCCTTAAATAAAATTATAATTCATGCCGGCGTGATTATTCATGCAATAAGAGGTTTATATGCAGATTGGATCCTCTCTTTAGTAAAGAATAGATTTGTTACACATCTAAATAATATTGTCATCCAAGTTTAATCAAGTAAATTCAACACGAATAAAAATTACTCTCATTTAAAAGAAAGTGATTACATTTACACGCACACAATTATTTTCTTAACCAAGTCATTTACGTTCATAAAAATCAAGTTATTCTTCTTATGGTTTCAGTGGCTAAGAGAAGGGGGTTGAATCTTAACCCCTTTTTGCTTGATTACACTTTCTGGTCTTGGAGGAGACTTTTTTGTTTTTGTCTTGTCCCTAGTCACGAGACTTTTTATTTTAGTCTCGTCACTTGGCACGAGATATTTTTGGTTTTAGCTCCTGTGCAGTAGAAACAGAAATAGAGTAGTAGAGAAAGAAGATTACACCTAGATATATCCTGGTTCAGCTGCTAAGTGCAATGCAGCCTACATCCAGTCTCCATCACAACTATGATGGAATTTCACTATAATCAATCTGATTACAAACTGTAAAGTGCTAACCCAACTTACAAGGGAATTCCCACATAATCATGAAACACAACATAGATGAACAAAGGAACTTTAAGACATCTATGATTTTTTCTTTTAATTTTTCACTTTCTGCCTTTTTTTGCTCTATGACTTTTTCATACAAACCTCACTGTTTGCCTTTTTTCCATGAGACTCAAGACATAACAAAATTAAACAGAAAAAATTACAAAACATAATACATTGAAGGAGAAGAAAATCTGTAAGCTTAGGTAGCTATGAGACTTCTGTGCCTTGCACTCTCAAACTTTCTCCCTTGAATCAAACCGTGACTATTCACCCCTTTTATAAAAAAGAGAAGCCTTCACAGTTGAAACAAAACCAAGCTTAACTTTTTTTCCTTCAAAACAGATCCGGTTCGGCCACATAGAGAGAAGAGGTAACTCATGCAAAACCCAACATACAAATACCTCTAGTTCTTCCTTGGTCATCACTCTTCATCAATCTGAGCGCTCCATCCTTGGCTTGCTCTCCAAGATGGATTTCTGGCCCTTGATGTTTCATGATGATGATGGCTTCATCTGCTCCAATCTCTGCCTCTTCCATCACTTCGCCACTCTAGCTACTTCCTGTGGTGGTTGAGCAGAATCAGAAACAAGCCATGCCTCCAAAGATCTCCTACTTGCTGGCCGAATCTCCTTCTTTCTTTTTGAGTATGAAGAGCTCGAGATTACCTCACCAAATCTTACCACTTTTGGTGAAAATCTCAGCCACAGCATACTTTTATTTTGTTATGTTTTCTTGCCATCAGCTTGATGGTCTTATAGCTTTCTCTTCCTTCGTTTCGGTAGCTCATTTTTTCTTCCATGACAACCATTGTTTTCTGGTTAATGACCAAAATAGAGAAAGAGAGTTGAGAGAGAAGAAAGAGAAATTGAACATTAACTAATGTATTTTTGACAAAGCAAGAATAAATGTCCACTTCCCTTTTACTGAACAACTTGTAGTTCAATGATACCCATCAAATCAAAGTCACTCATATTCTCTCTCATAGTTCCCATGCAATAAATGACAATTGAATGAGTTTTGGAATCCATCACATGGTTGAATTCTTGGATCCGTTGGAAGCAATTTTGCTTTCTTTCTTCATTGGTTTCTGGTCATGCATGAGGAACTTTTATCAAATATAAAATTGGATTTAGTT
The DNA here is from genome assembly GCF_003086295.3 of Arachis hypogaea. Taxonomy (NCBI): domain Eukaryota; kingdom Viridiplantae; phylum Streptophyta; class Magnoliopsida; order Fabales; family Fabaceae; genus Arachis; species Arachis hypogaea. The sequence goes on along the minus strand of NC_092036.1, from coordinate 6,998,410 downwards.
GCAACAACATTTAATCTAGCCCAATAATAACATTTGCTTTCCTGATGAATTTTTTCGGATCATGCAATGAGCAAATAGAAAAGCATGTTTAACTTGGACTTGTAACCATAATGGATTAATTTGGCCCAAGTAACATAATAATCAATTCAGCCATATTCATCATATATTTTTGTATCAAACCAAAGGCTAAATATTTTTTATATAATTGGGCTTGCACCAGAATTTTTTGGCCCAATATTAAAACCTGCAACAAAATTATTAATTAATATATGTTAAGTAAAAATTAAATTAATAATTTTGTAATTAATTATTTTAATAATGTTTAGTCATCACAAATATTAATTTAAAGTTTTCCAAACTCAACACTTCTTTTTCTCTTTTGCGTGTTTTCTCTTCTTCATCATTCTTTTGTTGTTGCTGTTATTACTGTTATTGCATTAGAAAGTGAAGAGAAATAGTTTTGAATTATGCAGGACAACGAGTCTAAATACACTTTAATTCACTAAAAAATGAACCAAAATTACATAAAAATTGCAACACAATTAACTCAGAAAGAGAGAGAAACAGAGAACAATGATAAAGAATCTGCAGGTTTGAGAAGCAATGGATGTTAATAATAAAAGATTTTCAATATGAACTTAGAGATTTTTGCATGTGAATTTTAAATTTAATGGAAGAGAATTTAGCTACAACAAAAGAAAAAAATTAAAAAAAGGCCTTTTAGAGAAAATGAGTATACTCATGGCATTTTATATTAGATTCATATTTTATATCAGAATTATTTGAGAGATTTATTTTTTAGGGTTGTGGAGGTTAATAAAATATTTTTTTCTCTAGTAGAATACTTGAGAAATATTCATTGTATTTATTATTTCTTGTTATGTTTTTTTTTCTATTTAATTTTACTGATTTTCTAAGACTTTGTCAAAGAGTTAAACTCAAATTTAACACATAAATTCAGAAATTGTGTTAAATTTGAGTAAATTAAGAAGAATTTTGAAAAAATTAAATAAAAAAGAGAAGATGAAGAAGAAAAAGATGAAAAGAGAAGAAGAAGAAATAGTAGAAGATGAGGAGGAAGAGAAGAAAGAGTTTTGAATTGTGTAGGACAACGAGTCCAAATGCACATTAATTTACTTAGAAATGAGCTGAAATTATATAATGATTATGACACAATTAACTCAGAAATAAATCGAAATTACATAATAATTGTGACACAATTAACTCAGAAATGAAAGAAAATTTACCATAATGATTGCGATACATAAACTCAGTTAAAAAATAAAAACACATCCAAAATCAATTTTTGAATCAGACAATGTCATTAATATATTTTTTTTCTTTTTTGTTTGATTTTTTTTCTTGATTTTATTTTTCTTAAGAGAGTAAATAAAAAAGAATTTTAAAAAATAAAATAAGAATGTGAAGATAAAAAAGAAAAGGATGAAAAAGAAGAAGAAGCAGTAGAAGATGATGAGAGAGAGGAGAAATAGTTTTGAATTGTACAAGACGAGTCCAAATGCACCTTAATTCACTTATAAATGAACCAAAATTATATAATTGATTGCGAATACTATTAACTCATAAATGAACCGAAATTACATAAGAATTGCGACACAATTAACTCAGAAAGAAAGAGAAGCAGAGAACAATGGTAAACAATCTGCAGGTTTGAGAAGTAATAGATGTTAATAATAAAAGATTTTGAACATAACATGAATTTATAGATTTTTGCATGTGGACTTCAAGTTCAATTGAGGAGAATTTAGCTACAAGCCTACCACAGAGGAAAAGATTAAAAAAAAGGCTTTTTAGAGAAAATGAGTATATTCATGGTAGCTTATATTAAATTCATAATTCATATAAAAACTGTTTGAGAGATTTTATTTTCTGGGATTGTAAAGATTGATGAAATACTTTTTTCTTTGTCTCTGTAGAATACTTGAAAAATATTCATTGTATTCATTATTCAAGAGCTAAACTCAAATTTAACGTATAAATTTAGATATTGTGTTAAATTTGAGTCAATCAAAAAGAATTTTGAAAAATAAAATAAGAAAAAGAAGATGAAGAAGCAAAAGATGAAAAAAAAAGAAAAAGAAGTAGTAGAAGATGAGGACGAAAATGAGAAATAGTTTTGAATTGTATAGGACAACAAGTTCAAATGCATCTTAATTCACTCAGAAATGAAACGAAATTATATAATGATTGCGACACAATTAACTCATAAATGAACTGAAATTACCTAATGAATTGCGACACAATTAACTCAGAAATGAATCGGAAGTTATCATAATGATTGCGATACATAAACCTAATTCGAAAACAAGCACACAAACAAGATTGAATCATAAAAAAAACATATCCAAAATTAATTTTGGATCAGACAACGTCATTAATATGCTTCTTCTTCTTTTTTGTTTGATATTTTCTTCTCTTTTTCTTGGTTTTTAAGAGAGTAAATAAAAAATTTTCTGAGAAAATAAAATAAGAAGGTGAAGATGAAGAAAAAAGATGAAAAAGAAGAAGCAGTAGAAGATGATGAGAAGAAAGAAGAGAAAGTGTTTTGAATTGTGCAGGACAACGAGTCCAAATGCACTTTAATTTACTCAGAAATGAACCAAAATTATATAATGATTGTGATATAATTAACTCTAAATGAACTAAAATTACATAACAATTGCGACACAATTAACTGAGTTCGAAAAAAATCACACAAACAAAATTGAATCATGATTAAAAATACATCGAAAATTAATTTTGGATCAGACAACATTAACATGACAAAAATTCAACATCAACAATAACAATAACGACGATAACGATAACAACGATATGTATAAGAAGATGATGATGATGATAATGATAATGATCATGATGATGAAAGAAGAGAAGAAAAAAAAGGAGAAAAAAAATTTAAATGAAAAAAGAAGGAGGATGAGGTGATGATATTGTTAGTGACGATGATAATAAAAGACTGAAAGAAAAAAATAACAAAGATAATAAAGAAGAATAAAAAAAAGGCTATAACAGATGCGCACAAATTTAAAATTCTTAGTTGGATTTAGTTAGAGTTGTAACTTGGCTCATAACTTTTTTTTTTTAGATATATTTGCAAAATGTCATTGAAAAAAGAAACCCACAAATTCGTGTGGAATCTGGCTCAGAACTTTTTTTTAAAAATATTTTTGCAAATGTCATTGAAAAAAAAAAAAAAACAAATTCGTGTGGAATCTGGAACCCCAATTTGAATAAATAACTGCAAGTTATCTTTCACAAACGGACATTTTCTTCATCAACTCCACTCCTTCAGATTCAGAATGTAAAGTCCAATCCCCATTTCACTTCTATCCATTAGCTAAATCCGTTTATGGCGGAAGAACACAAAACGCATTCCACCACCCAACAACAAAAAAATCCCACATCACAGTTCCAATTCTTCAAACACCCTTTCGGATTCGGATTCACACCTCCAATTAACCAACCAATTTAAATAAATATATATTTAAAAAAAAAACAACACCACCATGGCCACAGACGCAAAAACACCAACACCAGCAGCAAAATTTCAGAACGCAGAGTTTCGGGAATTAACGGCGCCGTTAACCTCCCAAGACGGCCTCCGTTTCTGGCAGCTAATGATCTCCGGTTCCGTCGCTGGCTCCGTCGAACACATGGCCATGTTCCCCGTCGACACTGTCAAGACCCACATGCAAGCCCTAGGCACCTGTCCGCTCAAACGAAACGTCACCGTTTCGCAAGCCCTAAGAACCATCATCACGTCGAACGGAGGGCCCATCGCTCTCTACCGCGGAATCGGCGCAATGGGCCTGGGCGCAGGTCCGGCCCATGCCGTCTACTTCTCCTTCTATGAAACCTGCAAGACCTTCTTCTCGCGCGGGAACCCTAACAATTCATTGGCGCACGCTGTTTCCGGTGTATGCGCCACTATTGTGAGCGATGCAGTGTTCACGCCGATGGACATGGTGAAGCAGAGGCTTCAGCTGAGTGGTGCGAATGGTTATCGTGGTGTCTGGGACTGTGTGAAGAGGGTGATGAGTGAGGAAGGGTTTGGTGCTTTCTATGCTTCGTATAGGACCACTGTGTTGATGAATGCTCCTTTTACCGCGGTCCATTTCGTTACTTATGAGGCTGCCAAACGCGGCCTTATTGAGGTGGCGACGCCGGAGAGCGCCGAGGACGAACGGTTGGTTGTCCATGCGACTGCTGGTGCCGCTGCCGGTGCTTTGGCCGCAGCGGTTACTACTCCACTTGATGTTGTTAAAACTCAGTTACAGTGTCAGGTATATATGTAGGGTTTGTTTTATACTTATTCAATAGTTATTTATATGTAAATATGAAAATTTGTTACATCTTTGGATCAATGCATTTAGATAGCAAGCGAGTACGAAACAATATGGATCTTAGGAGTCTAGTATGAGAATTGTACAACTATTGAGAAAATATGAGAGTAGAGAGGGAATTTGAGTGAAGAAATCAGGTAGAAAGACTCTAGTAATATTTCACTTAATGCCTCAGGTTTATACTATTTCCCTCCTATAATTAATCTATCTATTTCTAATAATTAGGCTTAATTTGCGCACGTACATGTTAGAGAGTATAATTAGAATGAGTGCATTATAAAGAAGAAATGGTTGGGGGTAGCACCTGTTGCCTATTGGTGAAAAAGATATGAGAATATTGTCTTAGGTGATTTAGTCGGGTAATGAGAATATCTACAGAGATAAGAAGACTAGAATGAATAGAAGACAGGTGAAATAGAGGAAGGCAAAGAAAATTTATTGACAAAAATATTGAAGCTGACTTTTTTGTAGATATGGTTTATCATTTTATGATAGGATGCAATAGGTGCTTTTGTTCTATGTAGTAGACACCCCTTTTCAGTGGGTAGAAGCTTGTAAGTTTTTCTTTTAATTATTCTTTTGTATCTGCCTAAAATGTTATTTGTTCTCAAGGGGATTATGATCATAGACTAGATAGTTGCAGTGTTAGGCTTTTGTGTCTACCTATTCATGCTGGTCAAGTTGCAAATATTCAAATATACTTGCAAATTAACCGAAGAAATTGTCAGCTGATGTCAAATTCGACTCTGGAGTTTTAGAAGCTCTGCTGAGGTCCTTGAAGCTGACCTAAAACTGAAAAGAAAGAAAGTAGAGTAAGTTAGTCCCTCAACATCTTGACCGACTTGTAGCAACTTCAGGACCTTTGGATTGGCCTCCTAACATTGGATAGGAATTTAATGTCAGTCACTCGTTGACTTCAATGACTAATATGATGGTTTGTTTGCAAATTTTGTGATAGCATAGCCTAACCTTTGATTGCATTAGGCTTATGACAAGTTGCAACCTAGTAATGCTATGTAGAATCATGAAGTGTCATGAACATAGATTAGTGATGGTAATGGGTCATGTCCTTGTAGCGGACACCAACCAAGGAGAAGAATAAGTTGTTGATCTGGATTTCAGATTATGATTTAATGGAACAGCTCTTTTGGGTTATTTATCAGAAATAGTTTGTTCCGGTTAGTGGGTTGTTAGGATGCTGAGTGTGAGGTTCTAACTTGTGAACAGTGTGCTCTCGTCTCACGAATCTGTATCCTGTGTGAAGGGAGTAATAACATTATAAACTTGAGGATGTGATTACAAGCTGCCTTGAATGGACCTGATGTATTTGTGGTGGGGTTGAGCTTAGATTCTCGTTATCCGATAAATGATGATTAAGATAAAATTAACCCCCCCCCCCCTTTTTTTTATTTCTTTCTCTTAGAAATGATATGAAACACATTTTCCTCCATAACTCTTCTCTACCCTCCAACCAAACATATCCTGGGAGTAGGTTATCTAGGTGGCCAGAAATGGCCTTGGTCCCAGGATCTCCTAAGAGACTTGCTGCCGTTTAAGTGTAACTATGAATATAATTTTAATTGATCGTTTGGTAATGTTGGTTTCATGGGAAGTTTGATGCCGCGTTGAAGTGTCTATCTAGTATATACTACATACCCTACAACACTTAGCCTGTAAGTTTGAATCTATCTATATGTTATTGCCTTGTTGGCTCAGTTTCGTACAAATCATGTTTTCCCTTCTTAAAATATAACTTACCCTGCTCAACTTAATTTAACAAATATCAAGAAAGAAATGGTAGTTGGAGCTGGGATTTTATTTATGATTGGTACTATGCTTTATAAACTTGATAAAAAAGATGATATTATGAAACCAGCACTTCAAAATTATTCATATACTCAAGGTAGAGTCGTATTCTGAGGTGTAAGTTTAATGTACTTGTGTGAATTGAGTTGAAAATAGTCCAAAATATATTTAGTCAAGAAGTTCACAGCGAACGGACATGGAATGAGTTGAGAGAAAGAGAGAGTTACTAATCAGGTATTTAATCTCAAACTGTAAAAATTGCTAGTCTACCATTGATTATGTTAGTAATAGTTAGTTTTCTATTATGACCCATCTGATTCTCATTTCAAGGCTAAGATGCATGCAAGAAATTTTATGCATATAGATACATGTGTTATTCCTTTGTATGTACCCTATCAGCTTCTGCACAACCAATATCATAGTTGGTATTTTAATCATATCTGCTGGAGGGAGGGAGTATCATGATATCGGTTTATGGTGCAGGGTGTCTGTGGATGCGATAGGTTTGAAAACGGTTCAATTGCAGATGTTTTAAAAACGATAGTGAAAAAGGATGGATACAGAGGGCTCATGCGAGGATGGATTCCAAGGATGCTGTTCCATGCTCCTGCAGCTGCAATCTGCTGGTCGACGTACGAGGCAGGGAAGTCCTTTTTCCAAGAATTAAATCAGAGTAAAGACAGCAGCACTATCATATGAACAAATGGAGTTAGAATATCCCTTGTTCTGTGTTTAGATTATGGTTAGTTTATTTGTCAACATCATTAGTAAAGAGCTTCTTCAATCAGGGGCATGGCCTAGCTTTTCAAGTCCAGTGGAACCCTGAAGGATTGCATAATTATGAGGCAGGCGTTAGCTTAAGTTAGGGGGTGCATTCTTTTTAGTATTGTACACCCTGCCAATTTTGATAAATTATTCTTACAATTATATTTTTATTATTTTTGTTTAGCTCATTGTAATATTTATACCTTTTACCACAAGGTTATTCCTTGAATACATCCCCTATCCCACGCTTATAGCAAATCCATAGTTTAAGGATTCATGATAATGCATTTGTTTCTTTACCTTTGTATTATTAACATTTGATCAGAAGGACTGTCATATTCTGGAACTTTAAGGGATTCACTTTTATGGCAACTACTGTGTTAGTATATTTATCTGGCTCTTTAATTTGTTGCTCTGTTATTGAAATCAGGTAGGGTAGGTTTTGTCATGTGTGATTCGTTCGTGTTTGTGGGATTCTCAGGACAGAGTTAAGTTTTGAATTTTCCATATAGTTTATATTTGGTTTTGGCTGGTCGTCCTTTTCCTGAAATTCTCCCTAACCTCTCATTTGTCACTTCACTTTTTAGTATTTTTTTTAGATCTCATAGTACTGATTAAGAATATATCAAAGTCTAAAATATCAGACAAAGGAATTGAAGAGAGTATTGTTTACCAGAATTCTAATTCAAATTACAGTAATTATAACGTTATTTTTCTGTAGAATTACTTACATAACTACCCTTCATCAGAAACAGACCTAACATTTCAGAAACAGAAATTTAATTTATAAAAAATATCACATTATACAACACACTCTAAATGCATGATGCACAACATAACACTTCATAGCAAAGCATAAATATTTCCATGATAAATCCTGATGTCCATTTTCCCAGTGCATCACCAACATTTAGTGATCACATTATACTGAAGAGAATTGCTGCTATGGTGATATCCACAATCAGGATCTTTGCTTTCTTCAAGTATAATCAACCAATCAAGGTGGATTAGCAGTTCTCAGGAACTTACAACCTGACCAACAATTACAGTAATATCATCAAGCTTTCCACCTGATACAATGATATAATAGTGTGGTTAGCCACAAATTCGGAGAAAAAATAGTCATTATAAAATTGCTAAGATTAGTCTCTAGGTAAAGATACGAATAGTAGCTTGCATGATGTCATAAATTCAAACCTCTATGCGCCTTGCAATACACAACTGTAAGAAGGAACGGATTTTCAGACGTGGAAATTTCACGACATTATCGTGTTGATTCTCGTCATTGATCAAGAAGGCAGAGCCAAGTATAGACCCATAGAAGGTCAAAAACATCTAATCAATGGTGAAAATCAACACGATAAGGTCATGGGAAATCTTCACATGAGCATACCCTCATTTTATGGTGTGTTTTGCCTTACCTGTAAGCTTCATTCCAAGAATCTTCTTCCATAGCGGCGCATCATAACCCTGGCATATTGGTAGAGAAACATTAAAAAAAAATATATGAAAAGGGAGAACCAAAGTTTGTGAAACACTTAACTAAACTTTCTCTGATTCAAAAAGTTGTCAATTTTGACAAAGTAGTACATTGAAACATTAATATACTTGGACAATCCGAGTATATTAATTTTTCAATACACTACTTTGTCGAAATTGACCATCATTTCAAAACGGAAGCGGTAACTTTTTCTTTACCTTAGACCTGGCCTCCAATGAATAGGGAGAATCAAAATTTGAATCCGTGGCATGAATTCTTGCCAAGTTAGCTAATGCCTTTGCTAGCAACAAAATGAATTTCAGGTTAATGAAGCTCAAATGGTGGTTTTCTAAATTCCTCCAAATGGATCAATCAACAAGAAAGGAAAGAAGGAAGACAATACCAGCCTCAGTAACATCTCTGTATGTAGCAATGGTCGAAACAATTTCATAGTCAAAAACATTATCAAAAAGACCATCAGACCCCATGACAATTGTATCTCCCTCTATCAACTCCACATTACTTACCTGTTTTCCCAGCTGAAGAGGTTGGTATGAAAAGATATAACAGAAAGAACCACAAATATCTCGAAGCAAAAATTAGAATATAAATCAAAATTGCAAGGTTGTGTGCAAAGGCCAGCACACAATTCTGAGTAAACATTACATGTCTTGGCCTTAACCTAAGCAAACACATGGTTCTTCATAGTTTGGGTGACAGGACGAAATTAAAGCAAGTTAAGATGAATGTGAAGTGGTACCGCTGCATCAAGATATGTTTGGCCGGCCCTCTCGGAGCTCAGTTGGAATGGACAGTCAAAGTAATGTTCTTGTGGTGAAGTGGAAAAAATTACACTGCCTGGAAAAAGAAAAACAGCACATAAAAGAAGATTTAGCTCTCAACACTGGAGGAGGGTGTTGCAAAAGAAAGAAAACATTAGCAAGAACATTAGAGTATCTCACTTTAATTTACCCAAAAATTTTCATATAGCAAATTCCATTAGACATATCAGCAAAGATCATAGTTGGATGAAATATAGCATTAGATCTTACCATTGCGGATAACTCTTAATCCACAATCCCCAACATTGGCAATCTTCAAAATCCCATTCTTCTCCAGCATAGCAACAATGCTTCATGAAAAAGATAGAAAATGAAGTAACTTAAAAGTGGAATTGTTTAAAATGCACAAGTAAATATTTGAATATATCTACTGAAAACTTAAAATCCAATTGAAAAGTGAATGGACTTACACAGTGGCTGAGCCTGTTGAGGAAGTAGCAGCATGCGATTTCCTTATAAGAATTTGAGGATCATAGTTCACCTGATTAACCCAACAATATCCAAGTTGCTAGTTAGCCAACAGCATTGACTACATAGAAACATTCACATCGATATTCCAAACAATACCCTTGATTCATCATGCTTACACATACCACCCAAGATGTTAATGGCATGTAGGGAGCTCGGTATCACATTTTGTAAGATAGAAATGTCAGTGTATTTTTTGCAAACAGAAGAGACTCGCGTGTAATATTCCTTAGCCTCAAGGGAGGACAGTGTCATTCACCCAAGAACAAATGCATGTAGCTTGAGAACAGAATCATTATAACTTAAAAAAATATTCGTTGTCAGTAATTACCTCCATATCTTCAACAAAATTAGAAGCGTTAGCCAGGAATTCACGTGGGAACAACGAAGGATCCACATCCTCTTCTGCCCAACTGTGGCACAGAACGAGAAGAAGATAATGTTAATACAGCTCAATTTTAACATATGATGCAATCTTACTCCAGTTAAAGTTAATTAATCAAAACCAGTTTCAAAGTTTTATATTCTGTTTTTGTTCAATGATTGAAGTTTTACACTAGGAAAGAGCTAGATACAGATAGAGAGAGAGAGTAGCATACCCAGAAACACCATCAGCAATAGCAAGAACTCCCCCATTATAGTTGCTGACAAGCAAAGCATCTTCCCCACCTCTATCAACCTTAAGAAAAAGAACAGGACTTCATAAAGTGGGAGGGACATGGGAAATGATAGAATAAATTCCATCTAATGCCACCATCTGGTGTTGGTTTTCTTCCCTCTAATTTGGGAGGAATAGGATTCAATGCAAAATGCTAATTTCTTTCCCCCAACAAAATTAGTATATTCCATTGCTATATAAAAAAAAATAGAATGAAAAATTACTCCATTTTAATAACAAAAATATCAAAACAATGGAACAGAACAATTATATGATTATATCACTCTACTCCATTCCATTCCCTTGCTTTCCTCTCCATCTTATTCCATTCTATTAGCTTCCACTAATTACCAATCCAAACATAAATATGACATGGGTTTATCAGAATTTAGCACTCTTAGTACCTTGTCTGGATGAGGAAGGAGGCAAGACCCAACAGAAAATGAAACCTCTGACCTATCAACATAAGCAAACATGAAACAAGCAAACCCATGTTTAAGAAAGGCCCAAGAACTCTAAAACCATGAAATATTCAGATAAGGTATAGTTTGGTCAGTAGCTGACCGAATTGCAGGATTGAGCTCAGAAGAAGAAGAAGAACAAGGAAGCAACAGTCTTTTCTTCTTTTTGGCAGTTTCATCAATACCACCAGATATAGAAGAATGAAGGAGTGGTTGAGAGTGAGGAATGATTGCAGCCCTCAATATGGGAATTGCCATTGCTTCCTTCTTCCTCTCCTTCACACACTGCCACTGCCATGAATTGTGAAAATGAACGTTTATCGCTTACAATAAAAGAAACAAAATTAAAAAATATGATATAAATCTTAAAGATTATATAATTCTCACAAGAAGCACCAGTGGTCTAGTGGTAGAATAGTACCCTGCCACGGTACAGACCCGGGTTCGATTCCCGGCTGGTGCAGAGCTGTGAAGAGGTTTGCGCTCACTGTGATGGATTGGGTCTATCACCAGCATCTGTTCACTCGGATGAAAAGGAACGCATCTGAGCTCTAATATATCAATTTTTTGTTAACCAACATTGTCTACGCCGATAGAATTTGTTGGTTTAATAATAGATGGCATGAGAATCATTTTATAAATTGTCTAAATACGAGTGTTAAGAGACGAGACCCACTCTTTTATAAAAATTGAAACATGCTAATTTTGTAGGCACTATACAACATACCCAAAAATTATTACTAACTAATTTGAATGTCGCTCATCTATTAGATAGTAACTTTTAAAAGGTTCATTAATTAGGTAAGGGTGGTTTTTTCTTTTCGTTTTCTGCCAGGAGAAGTAGTGGTGGTTGACAACGAACTAGTTCGGTTAAATCAAGGAAAAGCTATCACCTTATAGTTTAGTTTAAGCTGATAATAATTCTTGAATAACCCAAAATCAAAAGTGCTTCCATGATATTAAGGTTATAATATAATTTAGAAGCATTTCACTTAAGGTGGGCCATAATCATATAAAAGCTCATGATATTAACATTTGATATATAATGCACATTTGAAAAGAAGTAAAGGGGCTAGTATCAAATAACTTAATTAAATAGTTTGGTTGCTTATTGCTGGTGTTGTGTTCTTTCAGCCCCAATCACCACAAATTAGGAGTAGCTAGCTCTAAGGCCAATTTGTTACTTCACTATTAGTTTGTAAATAATATACTTACATTAGAACTTGATAGATATTAGAGATGTGAAAGATTAACTTGATGATGAATAATGGTGAATCACGAAAGGGATTCAATACAGCTATATACTGTGCTTTTTATATTACAGTTACATCCACCAATTAATCTACAGTAATCTAACTACAGTTGGTGTCAACTGCCAACTATGGTTAACTTAAAAGTGCCACCATGGTTAGTGTCATAGAACTGGACTCTGAGAAGGTCCAACAATTGTGTGATGCAGTGAATCAAGAAGTCCCTGAAGCTGAGAAGGTTCAGATTGCCAAATGCATTGCCAATTACCTATGTCCTCTATGTAAGGTTCTCATGGATCTGATCTTTGACAAGTTTAGCAGACAAAATTTAGTGTCTAAGTTTTTTATGGATAACTTCATTATAATGTTTTTTGTGTTCTTCGGAAAACTATGCTGTCTCTGTGGGCTTAAAAGTAGTAGAAGTGTTAGTAATCAAGGCAAAGTCTTAGGGTTAATTATGCACTTAAGCCACAGAATTTAAAAAATGTGTAAATCAACCTTCTGAATTTTCCTAAATGTGTAAATTAATCATGTTGGTAATTCTCCCATAAATTAACAAAACTAACCCATTTTTGTGTCAAGGACATTATCTATGCTTTCGTTTTTTTCTGATAGATCAATGGAAATTCAGGAACCTCGAATACTTCTAATCTCTTTTCTAACGCTACTATTTTAGATGTATCCAAAAATCAATCATTAAATTAGGCATTACTCATTAATATAAAATATATATTAAAATATAAATATTAAACAACACATATTTTATATATAAATACATCGTAATTAATTTTAATAATTATTTTTAGTGTGTATATCACAATTTTTTTTAACCAATGATAACTATTTTTAGGATTGATATGTACTAAACTTTGATGCTAGTAAAATTGTTGTTGGAATAATATTCGAGAAGGAATTTAATATACGATTTTCAATCAATTTTCTTATGATTTATAATTCAACTCGTTACATACTTTTTTGAATGTGCGGGAAAAAAAAAATATGGTTAATAATATTTTGGCGTTCATAAACACATACGCAAATATCCGAGACTATCAATCACTTCATTAACATGAAAGTCTTTCTAGATAGATATGCATAAGATTAATCTTAAAAAAATTAATTAAGAAAAAATAAGGATTAATGTTGATCAAGTGTTGGGTGACAGTCTCAACCTGCGAAGCTGATCGATCCAGCGGTCCTCGGGAACCCGATCGGCCCAATCGGGAGCCACGCCGCCGAAAGAAACGCCGCGCATGGCCTCCATAACCCGCGTCGCGTTCTCCTCACTCAGCGGCGCGTTTCTTCTATTCTCGTCCTCACTGAACGCCCTCCGTATCTCTTCTCTTCTATTCCTCTCTTCTTCTTCCTCTTCTTCTTCGTATACGACGCCGTTTTGATCCAAAGACGAGATCTCGTTCTCAGCCACACCGTTAATGCCGTTCTCGCCGTCTGATTCGCCACTGCCATCGTCGACGCCAGAGATCGGCTGGTAGTATTCCGCTGCAGCTGCCTCCTCTTCGGAATTCGTATCGGAATCGCTTCCGTGTCCGTTTTCTACGCACCACAGAAAAAAAAAAAGGGAAAAAATAATGAAATAAAAAAGAAAATTAAAATGAAATTATGGACATTGTGAAGAGATTTAGTTTTCACCTTGGTTGAAATTATTGATGGTAGCGTTCATTGTTGGGAGCTGAAGAAGAAAGTGGAGGCAAAGATCGAGACTGTAAAATAAGCGCCCTGAAACTGAAACGATATTTTAATAATAAATCAATAATAATCGTAAAAGATAAAAAATGAAATGCACCAGCCGGGAATCGAACCCGGGTCTGTACCGTGGCAGGGTACTATTCTACCACTAGACCACTGGTGCTTCTTGAAAATCTATGTACTTGCAAAGTTTATTGTTGGTATTTAGAAAATTTTACATTCTATACCAATTGCATGGATTCAATAAAAAGAAGTAAATTATTACCCTGTTTTATTTAACATAATTTTATATCTACTCAAGAATAATTGCCAGGCAACATGTTATAAATTAGTTAGTAATAATTTTTGATATACATAGCAAGCAACTAATAGAATGGTTAGGTGCCAAAAGGATCTCCTAAGACCTCTTCGCAAAATACAAGTGATGTGTGCTAACCACACCACTCTTGGAATCTCTTGGTAGAAATTGTTCAAGAAAGGTTCAAATGTTTAAATTAAATCCGAAGCTTCCATACGGCAAGTTTTTCTCATAAAAATGATGGACATAAATTCAAACCATTTTAGTTCCGGGGACGATAAGAACGAGAAAGCATGAGACATGTGTCAGCTTTTGTCACAAATATTATATTAAGTAAATTAAATAGCATGATGAACATGTATTATTGGTTCCTTCAACAAATTTGAAATCAATTAACTTTTTTTTTCATTCATTTTAATTTTTTTCTTTTTTTTTGTATAAACAAAACACTCACTCTAAACATTCTTATCATTCAGTTTCATTCATGGATTTAAAATAAGGTACTGTTTGGAGAAGATGCAAAAGATTGAGAGGCCTATTTGAGTGGTAACTAGGTGTGATGATTGTAACAGCGTGTGTGTGGGTTCTAAATTCTAGTTATGATGTAAGTTTAATTTAGGGTTTATAATAAATAACTTCTAGTATTGTAATCTATAGAATAAAAAATAGCCTTAATTTTAATTGTGTTAAATACATCTGACTATAAATTATGCATGCTTTCTTTTCATTATAGGTAGAAGATAAATTATAGGTGATTCTATGTATGCATCTTTTCTTGGTACGATTTTCACAAACAAAATCCAATAATATATGAATGAAACTTAAAGAGAGATGTTTATGAAAGAAAACAATTAATAAAGATAGCTACTTGCATGAGAATTATTAGTAATAATGCTACTACTACCTACTAGGTACCTTATATTTTTCAAATCAAATAACGCATGGATAAGAATTGAGAAACTTGCTTATTAATAAATCAAGCAAAAGAAATTTTTGTAATGGATATGTTTCTTTATTATTATATTTTGATAAACATGTCTCCTTATTATTATTATTATTATTATTATTATTATTATTATTATTATTATATAATACACATTAAAATAATAATGAAAGCGTGGCATGGAAGGGGCCAAATTACAGTTGATAATGTATTTGGGTGAATAGGCTTCAATCAACAATTATTAATCTAATGAAATAAGGGGGCCCATGGTTTCAAATTTCAGTTTGTATTGAGCTTTTTTTTTTTTTTGTACCGTTGGTGAAGCATGTAGGTCTAAGAGACAGAGAATGATGCATATCTCTCTTTTATTAATTCTTAACTTTTTAGCCTCGTAAAGTGATCTAGAAATTAACTTTTTTATATAATTGAAAAAGTTAAAAAATATTTTTCTTTTAAATAAAATAATAACTCTTATCTACTTCTAATAAAACTGAAAAATTGGTTACTTATATATATATATGAATTTTGATACACTAATCAAAGAATTTCAAGTTGTGAGTTTAAAAATTAGTTATTTTTTTCTAATATGATAACAATATCATTACATGTATGTATATCTTTTATAGTAAATATTATTTTGATATTAATATTATTTTAACAAATAATACACATTCTTTTTATTTTACTAATTAAAAACAATTTAAATATACAACTAATTATCTATTTTTATACAGATGTTAGGAATATTTGGTGTATAAATAATATTATTAATTTGGTAATACACGATCATCTGTGTTAAACTTTTTTACTTAATAATGTATAAATATTAAATTCATATATATATATATATATATATATTATGAAAATTGATTTTATTCTCAAAAAAATTATGCTTCCAAACGCACTCTAACTGCTTATAATTTGATATGTAATTTATCTTTAGTACATGACATAATTTGTACTAATCAAGAAAACGGATAAAAGCCTCATAAAGTAAGTGAATATAATGGATAGCATAACTTCAACTGTGAAAGATCTTGAGACAAATTTAGTTTACCCAAAAAATTCAATAAATGAAAAAATTGGCTTATCTTAAGAAAATTGGAGAATGGATTTATAAATATACTTTTCTTTCAAAAGGCTTGCTCGGATATATTTCTTTCCCTCTTTCTCTTTACGTAAGAAAGGAATTCTAGAACCTATTAATGTGTTCATTTATATACGGTATACTCATTCAGTATTTTGACAATTATTTAATGCTTTATTACTTAGCCCTCCAAAGGAAGCCAAAATTAAATGTTTGTTTAATTTTGACCCTTCATTGCAAGTCTCTTTGCCAATTGTGGTCAAAGCAACCCTTGGTTATTAATTAGCTTGGATTTAGTCTGTGATTTTATATTTTATTTTTAATAAAAAAATATATTCTTAATTTTTTAATTCAAAAACATATAAATATCTATTAATTAAAAATATAAAAATATTCTTATTTTTAAAAATACAAGACATTTAAGTTTTTTTGTCTAAAATATATAACGACAAATCGATCCCTTGAAATGACTCACATATCTCACATTTTAAAAAGTGATTGACGTTTTTGTATTTTTAATTAGTCAATAATTTATTTATTTTCGAAATAAAAAATCAGAGACTTATATGTCATTTACTCTCATTTTTACTTTTAATATATTTCTTTTTTAAAAGTTTGTAAAGAAAATTAAAATAATAAAAATAAAAGCTTCTTAATCCAAAAGCATCCTTAGGTTTTTATAAATTTTTGTTTCTTGAAATACACATAAAAAGGAGAAAAATTCTCGAACATTGACAAATTTAATTTATTGTGGAAAATGGTACAAGGGGTAGTATTGGAAATCCGGTAACGTTTCCTTTTATATATATATATAATTTAAGTTGAGATTCGAGAGAGAAAGAGAAACAGAAGAGTAGTACTGTAGAGAGAAGAATTTGAAACCCAAAAAGGCTCATCAAGTTCTTTTACTTTTCTGTTTTTTGAAGAAGCCTGGAGCTTGTAAGTATGAATAACAATAATAAAATTGAAGAAGTTGTGTTAGTTGTGGATGATTTGAGATCAATATGTATGAATTATCGGTGTAGAATATGCCATGAAGAAGAATTCGAGAGCTCCAAAAGCTTGGAAGCTCCTTGTGCTTGTTCTGGAACCGTTAAGGTAGTTATTTATTTTCAAATTTTCTGTTATTATGGCTTTGTTTTCTTTTTTATTTATTAATTTATTAATTGATTGCGTTTTTATGTTGTGCAGTTTGCTCATAGAGATTGCATTCAGAAATGGTGCAATGAAAAAGGCAATACAACTTGTGAGATTTGTCTCCAGGTATCAAAACTTTAATCAACTATGATTTTTTAAACTAATTAATTTCTTGTGGATGGTTTCTTCGCTTATGTATATTCGAATTCAATGATATTATTTTGACTTAGTCCGTTAAAAAAATATTGGGATTTGAATTTCGTTTTGAATATGTAAGAATGAAAGGATATTATTTAAATTTTTTTAAAAAAATTATTTATGCATCTTGTCTATTAAAATATTAAAAAATTTCAATTTTTTTAATAATTAATGATCAAATGTATTGGGGTGTCATATTGTTTTACGTTGGCAGTCGCACAAACAGAACAACCCTCCTCATTTTTTTGGACATGATGTAATAACGTTTTAATTCATGTATTTGATCTCACTTAGTGCGAAAAAGTTTAAAAAAAAGAAGTAATTAATGATCAAATAAGATATATGAACATTTAAAGTTCCTTTCAGGTTTTATTGTTTTTGATTGTCTTTGATTGACTTTGCTCAAAGTTTAAGTCTCCGTTCTATTTTTTTTCCAATGGTTTATTTGTTCTTGTTCTAATTAGCATCAATGTTATATTCTTATTATGATAATTTTGAGTGTATGGAATTTGTTTTATCTAAAATTGTTGAACATTAAGTGATCTAAAATTATTATTATGCCCCTGTTTTGACAGCAATATGAACCTGGATATACAGCACCTCCAAAGAAATCTCAGATAGCTGATGCAGCAATGACCATTAGGTAATTTCACATTATAATTAATTTTTATTTTAATAATTTTTAACGTATATTATTAGATTAGGATAAATATAAAAATCACATGCTTAGGCTGCTGATCGAGTGCAACACAGAATTTCACATGTCTCAAAGTGACTCAACTTTCCCGCGTGCAATACAATCAAAGTTAAATTATGTGCGTTGCATCTAATTATTTGACTTAATCGAATCTTAAAATGTGATCTCTTTTATTGTTTGGCACATTAAGTGTGATCCCTTTACGAAACTAAGTTGCACTTTGTTTCTTTTTATTTAGTCAAATTTGTTTTTAAAATGTAAAACTCCACACTTGTGTTCGTTTGTCCACGCTCCACATGGTATTTAAATTAACAACTAAAAAAAAAATTAAAATTGGCAAATTTTTATGAAATATATACGAGTTAATGATCAAATTAGTCTCTAAAAAATTATGCGTTATTCAAATTGGTTTTTGAAAATTTTTTTAATCAACTTTATCCTTTAAAGATTTTTAAATTAGTCATGTTAGTTTTTTCGTCACTTCCATTGTTAATGTGCCAGAATTTGTTGATGTGGTACATTAAATACCATCACAACACACACCTAGTAGTCCTAATTGACTATTAACATGACTAAATTATAAAATCAGACTAACTTAATCTCAAATTGAGGGATTCCAATGCCTCAAGTTCTCCCATCAATTACGCTTTCATTTGATCTAATTTCATAAATTTATTATGTTAATAGTCAGCTAAGACTTATAGGTGTGTGTTGTGGTGTCACTTAATGTTTTATATTAGCAAATTTTGACAATATCAACAAAAAAGTGACAGAAGGACATGACTAATAAAAAACGAATTTGATTAATAAAATATTTCGAAGACAAATTTAAAGATCGAATAATCTTTTAGAAACTAATTTGACCATTTATTCATATATATATATATATATATATATATATATATATATTGGTGAGCAATGAATTTTATTTTTTCACAAAAAAATTTATATAATTCTTTTCATTTTATTATTAGAAAAGTCTTATTTTAAATTTGAAAATATAAAAAATATATGTTGGTTTTTCCCTAAGTTCAATTAATAGGGGTTTTAGATATTACTCTTAATCTATTAAGCCGAGACACTCATAGTCACCAAAAAAAGGCAGACACTCATAAAACACATGTTAGATACATTTTTATTTATTTAATTATTTTTTTTCTCTTCCAAATTTATAGTTGTTAAGTTATAAGTATGAGAAGGATAACGAATTAGTCTCACATAAAAAAAACTAAAGAAAAATAAAAAATTTATATGACGAGAAATTCATTAATTTAACACTTTAGTGTCGATATTACTTCTTAATAGCGGTTTAACAAGTCTTTTGAATTACACATTAATGATTATTATTTTAATTGGTATACAGGGATAGCCTGCAAATAACAAGAAGGGAGGTAGAACCCTTAATAAACGCAACAACAATTGAAAGCGATTACTCTGAATGCACTTCTGCTGCAGATAGAAGCGCTTCGTGCTTTCGATCACTTGCTTTCTCTGTAAGCATTATCATCTTTTATCTTTTATTTCATACATCTAATGTATTTCCTCTTAATCACACTTAGTATTAGATTTTTCTAATGGGAAAATAACGAGTCAAGGACTCCAAGGTTGACTACAATTATGGTCAACTAAAACTACAATTGCACGTTGCCGTTTTCTTTTTCTTCAAGGAAATGAAGCATTTGTCGCCAAATGACCTTCTAAGCATTTTCTTAAAGAATTTTGGGTTAGAGAATAAATAAGATGAATAGTTCAATTTTTTTTTTCTTTGACTATGTCATGTGTAACAAGAAACATAATCCATACCTATAGATAATTGGATGTTATTTAGAAATATGAACATGGTAATATATGTCTATTGTTTGTTTAGTAAGACACATTTTAGAAAGACACATCAATATACAACAACAGCACATATTTAGTGTTTTGTTAGATAAAAAGCTAAGAAATAAATATTAAAGAAGATACAGATTTTTCTTACAATTTTATCCTTTCAAAATTTTTAAAATTTTACTTTTATTCTCATCACATCATCAACAAAAAATTTTATTAGAATTAAAATTGGTTTTTAATAACAAATGTATTTATATCTCTTTATTAGTGATTTAGTGTCTTAACAACTAAATTATAATATATATATATTATCTGAAAGTATTATACATTAGAAAGTTTTATCATTAATAATAATAATAATAATAATAATAATAATAATAATAATAATAATAATAATAATAATAATAATAATTGCACATTAGAAATTTATAGCCAAATTAGGATTCCAATAGATATTTCTATGCGTTTTTGTTTTTCTTTAAAAAAAAAGAGTTTACGGATTTCATCCTTTTCAAATTGGGTTGGATCACCTTCCATCCAGACTCCTTCACAATAATTACCTTGCAGTTTTGATGTTATATAGTGCACCTTATTATGTTGTTGGAAAGAAACCACTTTAATAAGCTAATGGGCTTATTTATTTCAAAAATCATAAAAATACTAGTCATTTTGGATATAATTAATTTGGGTCATCACAAAAAAATCCTAATCAAAACAAATTCCCAATATTTTTGTAGCCGTATTTATATCAATGATTTATCGAACTTAGCCAAGTCATCTAATAAACTTAGAAACCTTTGTGTGATAACTCATTATTGTTTCCTTTTTGTTATGCAGTTTACACTCATCTTGCTTGTAAGACATCTTTTTGCATTGCTTACAAGTGGCATGGAAGATTATCCATTTACAATTCTTACTGTAAGTACTTGGTTTCTACCATTATTTATTTATTTATTTTGAAAAAAAACTTAAATAAATATCTGCTTTTTGAATAATGTGTGTAACTTCTTTTTTATTTTTATTTTTTTAGGTGTTTATATTAAGGGCAAGTGGAATTATTGTGCCCATGTACATAATAATTAGGACAATTGGAGGCTTACATAGTAGTATTCACCGCCACTATCATCAGGTTTGAACAAACCACCTTCATTTTTTATTTGAGAAAATAATACAAATAAATAACCCCCTAAGTCCCTAACTTTGCTTTAGTTTTTGAAATGTGCAATTCAACACATTAAAGTAATCAAATGATGCAACACATTTTTAAAACTTTGGATTCAACTTTGCACATGAACCAAAGTTCAAGCGTTATCTAAAACATTCCACTTATAACTTAAATAGATACTTTAAGATATTTATTTGGTTGGATTTTATTAAGGAAAAGTATAGGTAAATAATGAAAATTTTAAACAATATAAATAATAGATATATTGGATGTTTATTTCACTAACGTACGGAAAGTTATTTTAATATTAAAATTTAAATGATTAATTTGGAGGTGTAGTGTATTTTTATTTAATTAGTAGTTGTTCATGTTGTTCAAGATAATCATTGTTTATCTAGTATTCCCTTTTTATTAATTTATTTACACACACTCTGATTTAGGCATGCAATAAAACACTTGGAGAATGACTTGTTCTGTGTATTTTAGGATTCTGATGATGATGACACATCGACAATATCTGATGGAGATGATGAAGAAAACGAGACAAGCCAGGATGAAGATTTAGGATATTCATAGTTATGGTTGTCATGGTATGCTTTAATTGTATCGGAGCATTGTGCTAATGGCTCTTGTCAAATTGCGATGTTTTGGTGTGCCACAAATTCTTTATTATCATCAAAAGAATGAAATTTAGATAGAAATGCAATTTATCTGCTGCCATAGTTTTTACTGTCTCAAGTTTTATCCTAGTGTCTATTAATCCAACAACAACAATAATTTAAAAGAAAGTATCAATATTTTTAGTATAAAAAAATTTATTCAGTATTAATTCAAAATATATGACAAAAATGTTAATCACTTAATATTTCTCTATTTAAACTTAGGATTTAGCTTAAAGACACATATTAACGTTATCAATTTTTAAAAAATATACGTACAATAATACAATATTTAAATTTCCAATACATTCATTATTTATTTATTAAAATAAAAATTTAAGAACTTCGATTAGTAATAATCTTTTTTTAACTTGTCAATCGAATGAATTTCCTAAGAAAAAAAAAAGTATTGTCACCAAAGCATTTTCTTTACTCTCCACCTAACCATCCAAACCTCAACTATGATCTTACTAACCAATGGTTGATCCAATCGAACTGGGAAGCTTAAAAAAAGGAACACCAACTATGACACAATGTTTATTAGGTACATATCGTTTAATAAATAAACCCATTATTCAGTCCAATACGTTCATCATCATGATAGTGTCAATTCTTAAAAGTTAAAACTAAAATTGAACTTTAAAATTGGCATTCAAATCCAACTGTACCTAATCTATGTTTACAAAATTTCCAAGCTCCATGTTCTCTTGCTTTGGGGATGCAACCTTTTCTCCCACATTGTACGAGACAAAATGTTGGTTTACTATTGGGTTGATTGGAATTTCGAAGTCACAGAAGGAGCAAGGTTTCACTGCCTTCTCACTTCTCAGGCACCTATGTTCTCAATATCAGCACCTTTGTCCACTCTCTTGATAATACCAGCAATTACCTGAGAAGAGAACAACAAAACAAATGTTAGCAGAGTTATAAAAATCAGGTTTAGTTTGTACTTTACTTCCAGTCCTTCACATCATGTGAACTTTCCATCAACTTTCCTAAATATGGAATTTTGATGCTCTAAATTTTGTTAAATGTGTTATTTTTGTTAATTTCTGGGAAAAGAACCAACATGGTTAATCCACACATTTAGAAAAATTCAAAACTCAAAAAGAATAATTTTCACATTTTTAAACTCCAGTGGCTTAAGTGGACATTGTGTGGTCATGGAGATAAAGTGTACTTAACCCTAAGAACTACAGGACTCCACCTTTGAAATGCTAATACCGGTTCCCCCACTGACAGTATTTGTTTACCATAACAGTATTTGTTATCTATATATCCTACCTTTCCAGGTCCTAGTTCATAACTTTTCTTCAGCCCCTTGTTTAGAAGAGTCTTCACTGTTGTTTCCCATTGAACAGGTGAAGTAACCTGCAAATTGTAGTATAGAATGCAATTATTTCCCATTCATGTATTTCTGCATGATGGAGTTTCAGCAGCATACCTGACGTGCCAATATCTTCTTGATTGTGTCGGGATCTGCATGTGGCTGTGCATCCACATTGGAGATGACTGGTATTCTTGGTGTTCTGATTTCTGTTGCTGCCAATGCTGCTTCCAACCTTGACACAGCTGGTTCCATAAAACTAGTGTGGAATGCACCGGCAACAGCTAAGCGAACCTGCAGAATAGAGTGAAAGGCATTAAAACTTTTTAAGAAAGTTAGCATTGGAAAGATAAGATTTGGGGATATGTTCATACAGTCATTCGAGCCTTGAAAGACTTTGCCTTAGATTCCAGCACTTCTACTCCTTTTAAGCCCCCAGAGACAGCATAGTTACCCTAAGAAAACAAAAAACATCAAAAAGAAGCTAGTGATGAGAAATTTAAACACTAAATTTTGTCTGCTAAGCTTGTTAAAAATCAGATCCATAAGAACCTTACAGGACATAGGTAATTGGCAATTTGAACCTTCTCAGCTTCGGGTACTTCCTGATTCGCCGCATCACACAATTGTTGGACCTTCTCTGAGTCCAGTCCTATGACACTAACCATGGCACTTTTAGCAGCATCAGCAGCATCCTAGATAAAGAGCGGAAGTTATTTCTGTGAATAAAAATTACAAGCTTCTATCCAAACAAGTTGATGTAAGTGAGACAAGAAATTGGAACACATTGTTTACCTGCATGGCTTCTCCCCTCAATTTGACCAACTTAAGTCCATCTTCAAAGCTTACAATTCAAATAAATACATGGGTTGATAGCAAGTCAATCAAAGAACAAAGTTGAACTCCAAACAAAATCGTACTTCATCGATGGTTCATAAACAATGGTTCTAACAGATGGTACTTTTATGACAGAATAGGTCACTATGACAAAAAAGAAGGGGCATATATGTCGTACTTGCTATTCCTTTGGTTTTACAGTGATTTCTTGATACATGAGGAATAATATGAAGAAAAGGGGGCCATAAGGGGAAAGCATTACAAAATCCAGTTATATATTAATTACTAATACTTGGCAAATCACCTGAAAGCCCCAGCAAAAGCAAGAGCAGTATATTCTCCCAAACTTAGACCACACGTAACATCAACAGAATCAATAATCTGTTGTCCTCCATCTCGTGCACGAAGTAGCTCCACAGCAGCGAGACTTGTGACATAAATAGCAGGCTGAAGAAGTAGAAAAAAATTGGTAAACATTATGTCCATGTAAATCTTTATATGTGACAAAAATAAACATGGAGAACAGACTGGTGGATAACTATGTATGGACTCACTAATATAATATATTAATATCATAATCATAAAAGATCTCTATTAAAGACGAATTTGTTTATTACTTCACTAATTCTTTTATTTTATTCTTGAATATAAATAAAGACACGATGAGGAGGAGAAAAATTCTTGGTGGGATTTGACCCAGGAATGAATTAACTGCCAAAGATATTTAGTATTTACACATTATAAAAAGGTTGAATGAAATACACATGCTGGAGGCACAAGTTAACAACAGCAATTTATGAATTGACTGTAAAAATATCCATCCAACCAAAACTAATTACCCTCCGCATGACAAGCAATCATTTAACTAAAGTTGCTTAGCTCAATTATTTGCACATAAACCAACTCCATAATACTCCACTAATTATTTTAACGATAAACTAAGATGAATGTACCCTATATTCTAAATTCACGTTCAATAGATTGTGAAAAAAACAACCACCACTACCCAAAAAGAAGTAAAAAAGATTTACCACTTTACCTGACTAAGAACAGTTGAATCTAACTTATCCTTTGGGCCATTGATGCATATATCAAGAAGATCATACCTGAAGGCAGAGAATAGACAATATCAGTTACAACAAGGAACCAGAATAACAGAATTTAAATAAATAAAAAGACAAACATGAGAAAATAGTTATTATAAAACGAAATCAGCAACTACCCCAATATCTCATTTGCCTTCTTATACAGAACAGCAGCAGCAGGCACATTCTGAGCTTCTTTTCCCATTCCAACGGCTTGTGCACCCTGTAATCACATTAATACAGATATTCATACATCGAATAAACAAAATATATCATATTCATAAAAATTAAATAAAAAATGCTGATCACAATTGTCCGTTTACCTGACCGGGGAAAAGAAAAGCGTTGGAGGGTTTGTAATCGGAGAAGAGAGCATCGTTGAGAACGGAGACCTGGGATCCGGAAGCGACGCTCATGAAAACCCTAGATCGAAGGAGGGGAAGGTTGAAGGTTCTAGAATGTGCATTTGATGGGGAAGAAAGGAAGTTGTTGAGAGAGAGAGAAGGGAGAGTGAGGGAAGAAGAAGAAGCCATAGCTGAGAAGGAAGAATGTGAGGTTCGGATAAGAGGGGAATGGTGAAGCAAAGCTTGCATTTGGTTGCAGAAATAAGAAAAAGTGTTGCTTGAAGACGGAGATTACAAAGACGTTGGATTCTTCATTCTTCTTCGTATTCAAAACCGAAGAAACCACAAACCACTTCACTCCCTACTAACTAAACTAATGCGGTGTTCTAAAAACCGAACCGAACCGGTCGGTTGGATCGGTTCAACCGTGAATCAGTGGCATTTGTGGTTCAGGAGTCTGAACTTTCTGGTTTCTCCTCTCAGTATCTTTCATATACACTACTAGAATTCGAACTCTTGACTAGATTCTTAAACAATCTAATTAAATCTCAACTATCCTAAGTTTTGGAAACATGCCTCTTTTTTTTTTTTTTTTCGTTATACACTTAAAAATGCAGATTTTGGCCAGCAAAAGAAAGAGAATCTTTTGGCCGGCAAAGGAATCAAGCAACTCACAACTTGGCCTGTTAAACAAAAACTTAAATCTCATTCCCTTTTCCTAAATTAAATTCTTAAAGGAAGTATTTAATTTTGATATAATGATGGTGTAAAATCGTCTATTCACATCTGTTCTTTTGGATGATCATTTATAGAATCAATATAAAAAGGAATTATTTTAACTGATGTGAAATTACGTAATTACTTATTTCATGTATGGTTAGAGATTTGTTTTCCTTATGTAAAGAACAACACAAAGTTAGTTGAGTGATTGAAGAGGCACAACATAGTTCCTCAAACTAGATTAGTTTAATTCCTATAGCAGTTGATCTATATACTGTAGTAAATAACAGACATCTAAAAATAGAAAGCAGTTGATTTGGCGTCTCGACGAATATTTGCTATAATTATTAATTTGTAAATTGGCCTTAGATAGAAAGGGATGAGAATTGAGATAGCTTGGTAGAGCTTAAACATCATTCATGATGTGTATACATGATGTTGTGGACCAAGCAAGGTTAGTGTGCATTTAACTTGGAAGCACATTCACACAACAAAGAAGACACTCATTCAGATGAGAGTGAATAGAGGAATTCATAGGAAATGGAGTTTTGAAGGAACTGCTTCCTAATTTGTTGGAAGAAGGTTGGGAAGATGTGCCAACCCTCAAGGTTATGAATTCAGAGGATATGGATTCAATGAACATGACACAAAAAACAAAAGGTATTAGCCATTAAACTCTGCTACCATTATTTGAACTTGAGTAAATTTAATTTAAACAAACAACTTTTCATTTTCTTATGTTGTAGGAGGCACTTGGAATCAGGACATACCTGCATGATCGCGGACTGATGCAATATGCAGATAAGATAGAGGCCTGCGGGAGAAGTTTGCCGGAGCTTCTCAATTTAAGCACTATAGATCTTTCTGCCCAGTTTGACATGAAGAGGGGTCATCAACAGAACCAGATTCAGTGAACCAGCATGAGCTACAAAGAAGATAGGATCCCAAAGCGCCTTTTATCTAATGGCTCCAATAGCATGATGAGATCAAATGAATACTCAAAGGATATGTCTTCAAAGGGATCCTAGAGCATGTGGCTGCGTGCAACCTCCATATTCTGCTATTGAAAATATATCAGTTCAAAAGCTAACACCGGAGTATAAGATTGGCATGGAACCATTAGTGAAAACCAAGACTCCTCCAATGATGTCTACGACGACCAGGGTAAATTCTCACAGTTTTCCATTCATTGCAAACAACCTATTTGCATAATCATATGCTTGTACAATACATTCACATGAAGGACTTCAGACAAGTAGATGTTAGGATACACAAACATGAGACATGCAAATAAAGCAAAATTAAAACAACAACAAAGCTTTATCCTACTAGGTGGGTTTGGCTACATGGATCAAACAACGCCAATAAACCCTATTATCTATCATGTCTAAAGTAGGACAAAATATAATTTAAAGCCATGTGAAGATTTCTAACCTACGCTCAATACTTATAAATATGTTTCTGTTGTTTAGGTCTAAATTCTAAATTGATAAAACATCTCTTTCAAAAATAAAATCTATTAGGGGAAATCAATGATTATTATATACAACAAAACCTCTCATGTTCAGTTGTCTTATAAAACTTAAGTTGTTAAATGAAATCTATATAGTTTCATATCTAACAACCTACGCTTACTTATAAATTGTGCATTTCTATACATCATGTAAAATTGAAACAGGTGCATCATGTGTAGAGCAGAAGCACACAAACTTTTCTCCCAGAAACCAATATTTGATGCACTTGGGGTTCAACTATTTGCTGTTCTTCATGAGCACATAGAGGCAGAGGTATTAACAGACTTCAACTATCACCATTTCTTCTATCAATCAACTTAAAGGTAAAAGATTTCTGGCCTAGATACTGGGGAGGTGTTGTACTTCAAAGCTCTTGGAGGGGGCAATCTGCTCAAGGAAAAGTTCCTAACGGTATTTCTGTTGAATCCTCGATGCAGGTAATTAATCATTGTTTCCTCCTTTTCAATATGATTGTTGGTCGCTAATAATAATTTTCTTTCGGATTTTACTAAATTTTCTGAACCTGATGCAGAACCAACAGCAAGGTTAGAGGAAGTATAACCAGCCATCAAACAAATGCATTCACTATTTCACTAGAATTCAGTTTCTTGCGATAATTCCATCTCGACTACAGCCAGTATAATGTTCTTTGCACTCTACAAGTCTGAAGCAGGTCAAGTAGCCTGAATTGAGCAACTCTAGTTTGACTTTCAATATAAATTATGCAAATCAGATATTACTTTTTTACCTTTCTATCTTCTGCCTGCTGAAAAGTATGTACTTATGGAAATTGATGTTATATCATCTTAGGAACCAGGATGAAGTTGTGAAACTTCGTAGTGTTAGAAAAGGGTTATAAAGAGTGCATTTTGACTACATAGGTATCCTTCCTTGTGCTGTAACTTCAAATCATGGTCATATCAAGTCTCTTCCGTTCTCCCCCCTTCAAATTGAGACAACCAACAATCTGTCATTTATAGAATGCATTCAGCCATACTCTTTGAAGAAAGTGATCTCATAAGTCTCAGTTATGCCAGATCTCGTGTTTCGTTCATCACATTTTGAAAGTCTGATAAATCGCTTTACACAAGTGGACTTCACCAAAAGTCTCCACATCTCTCACTAGAATTTCCCTCTGGGTGATCTTAGATATAATAAGGTTGCAAGGTTTGCGCATGAGCTAATTACACTCCCAAGGGTAAAATCATCTGCCTCCATCCCAAAGTTTTGCATATCACAAAAGACTTTAACAGCTTCTTCACTATAACCATTCTGTCCTTAATTTGATATCCTATTATAAGAATACAAGTATTGATTGATCTTACTTTAATTTCCAACAACTCACATGTCCACACAGGACAAATATGATTGTCGTATTATCACATGTGTTTTCTGTAGCTTGTCGACAAGTACAATTTTATGTTGAATTCTTAATAGAAATACAAAAACAATAGTCATGTGTTTTGTTCTCACATGTCTTTTCTTTGCTTGTCGTATCTATTTTTTTTTCATTAGATTTCAAGAAAACGGTAAAACATATTTACTAAAAGGTTGTTTCATGCAATTGCCATCCCCAATCATGAAGGAGTAGCAACTAGCAATTCGCAATTTCTCTCTCTCCTTAAATTACGGGGCGCTCTATCATACTCGTGTTCCTCGTGCCTCCTCTGACACCTTCTTCACTCAAATTAAGTGTGGATCTATCTATACGTTGGTTCTTGTTGGCTCAGTTTCGTACAAATCATGTTTTCCCTTCTTAGAATATAACTTACCCTGCTCAACTTAATTTAACAGATATCAAGAAAGAAATGGTAGTTGCAGCTGGGATTTTATTTATGATTGGTATTATGCTTTATAAACTTGATAAAAGAAAGATGGTATTATGAAACTAGCACTTCAAAAATTATTCATATACTCAAGGGTAGAGTCATATTCTGAAGTGCAAGTTTAATGTACTTGTGTGGATTGAGTTCAAAATAGTCCAAAATATATTTAGTCAAGAAGTTCACAGCTAACGGACAAGGAATGAGTTGAGAGGAAGAGAGAGTTACTAATCAGGTATTTAATATCAAACTGTATAATTGATTATGTTAGTAATAGTCTTTGATTATGGCCCATCTGATTCTCATTTCAAGGCTAAGATGCATGCATGAAATTTTATGCATATAGATACACAAGTTACACCTTTGTATGTACCTTATCAGCTTCTGCACAACCAATATCATAGTTGGTATTTTAATCATATCTGCTGGAGGGAGTATCTTTATGGTGCAGGGTGTCTGTGGATGTGATAGGTTTGGAAACGGTTCAATTGGAGATGTTTTAAAAACAATAGTGAAAAAGGATGGATAGAGGGAGGATGGATTCCAAGGATGCTGTTCCATGCGTACGAGGCTGGGAAGGCCTTTTTCCAAGAATTAAATCAGAGCAGCACTATCATATGAACAAATGGGGTTAGAATACCCCTTGTTCTGTATTTACATTGCCTTTATTTATTTGTCAACATCATTGGTATAGAGCTTCTTCAATCAGGGCCTAAACCCTAAACCCTGCCAATTTTGATAAATAATTCTAAAAATTGTATTTTTATTATTTTTGTTTAGCTCATTGTAATATTTATACCTTTTACCACAAGGTAAATCCTTGAATTCATCCCCTATCCCACGCTTATAGCAAAACCATAGTTTAAGGATTCATGATAATGCATTTGTTTCTTTACCTTTGTATTATTAACATTTGATCAGAAGGATTGCCATATATTCTGGAACTTTAAGGGATTCACTTTTATGGCAACTACTGTGTTAGTATACTCATCTGGCTCTTTAATTTGTTGCTCTGCCATTTTTCGATATAGTTATATTTGGTTCTGGCTGGTCATCCTTTTCCTGAAATTCTCCTACGATTTCAGTTGTCACATCACTTTTTAGTATTTTTTTTTGGATCTTATAGTACTGATTAAGAATATAACAAAGGCTCAAATATCAGACAAAGGAATTGAAGAGAGTATTGTTTACCAGAATTCTAATTCAAATGACAGTCATTATAACGTTATTTTTCTGTAGAATTACTTACATAACTACACTTCATCAGAAACAGACCTAACATTTTAGAAACAGAAAATGAATTTATAAAGAATATCACATTATACAACACACTCTAAATGCATGATGCACAACATAACACTTCATAGCAAAGCATAAATATTTCCATGATAAATCCTTCCGTCCATTTTTCGAGTGCATCACCAACATTTAGTGATCACAGTATACTGAAGAGAATTGCTGCTATGGTGATCTCAACAATCAGGATCCTTACTTTCTTCAAATATAATCAACCAATCAAGATGGATTAGCAGCTCTCAGGAACTTACAACCTGACTAAGAATTACAGTAATATCATCAAGCTTTCCACCTGATACAATGATATAATAGTGTGGTTAGCCACAAATTCAGAGAAAAATAGTCATTATAAAATTGCTAAGATTAGTCTCTAGGTAAAGATACGAATAGTAGCTTGCATGATATCATAAATTCAAACCTCCATGAGCCTTGCAATACACAACTGTAAGAAGGAACGGATTTTCAGACGTGAAAATTTCACGACATTATCGTGTTGATTCTCATCATTGATCAAGAAGGCAGAGCCAAGTATAGACCCATAGAAGGTCAAGAACATCTAATCAATGGTGAAGTGGAAAAAATAACACTGCCTGGAAAAAGAAAAAAAAGCACATAATAATAATAATAATAATAATAATAATAATAATAATAATAATAATAATAATAATAATAATAATAATAATAATAATAATAATTTTATATATATTTTTATCCTAATATATAAAGGAATACAAGAATCAACATTTTTAATTATGTTTAAAAAAATATAATAATCTATTTGTTTAATAAGAATTAAATTCATCCTATTTGATTTTAATAATGGAGTTGCTACAAATAAAATAAATTTTATTTTAATTTATTTGAATAAATCTAAAAAAAATCGAAATTTTTGAGTAATTCATATTTTCTTTTACTCCAGTATCCTTTTTAATGTTTTTTTTTTGACATCTTTATTTTCTTTTTATTCTAATATATCTAGTTTAATATATATATATATATATATATATATATGACTTTAATTTTAGATGTGTTCATAATTTAAATTATACATAATTATATTATTTTAAATATGTTGTAAAAATTTGATGTAGTATTTTAAATATGCTTATGACACATTTAAAATAACAAATAATAAAATTAACTTATTAATTAAATAATATTACCTATTTACTTCCGTATCCAATTATATTTTAGTTTCATATGTTTGTGTTTAAACATTCATTTTTTTTTCTTTCTTGCGTGATTATTTTTGTGGTAATTTTTTATTATTTTACATATGTTTATAACACATTTAAAATAATAAAATAACACATAAAATACTTTTGATACACATCCAAAATAATAAGACAACACATAAAATATTTTTAGTACACATCCAAAATTTATTTAATTTATGCTTATATTTTTTTTAACAAAATAAATTTTTAACACATCCAAAATTTGTTTAAATTCGTATTTATATTTTTAATTACACACTAAATAATTTCTTAACACATCCAAAATTCATCCAAAAATAATTATGTTCATTATTCTTGTTAATTAGAACTGAAAAAATTATATATACCCATCTTAAAACCGAAAAAAAATTATTTTGATAGTATTATTTTAATTTTAATTTTAATTTTAATTTAATTTTAATTTAGTTAGAATTTGATTTTAGTTTGTTAGTTTTGTTTCATTAGGTTTAAATTTAAATTTAAATATTTTAACTTTAAAAAGATATAATTTTAAATTTTAAATATATAAAAAAAATTTAAAACATAATATCTAAAAATAATTATTATAATAAAAAATAACTAATTAAAAGATAAAGTATAAATTTATAATAGATACCTAGTTTCACACTTGCACCGATACTTTGTTAGCTCTTTTGAAATGGAGTCCACTGGGGCAGCTGCTAATCATAAGGGAAAGGGAAAGCTTTTTTTCATTATACACTAGGGTTTTTCTTTTTTCTCTTTTTTTTCATAAAAGATTTAGTAAGTTTTTCTGGACGGAAAAGGCTCAGTAGTTAGTATTTGGGATGAATCCTTAGGCCCAATAATAAAGCTTTTTTTTGTGACAAAGCTTCTTATTTTATTCATAATACTTTTTTAATATTTATTTATTTATTTTAATAATAGATTTTATCTTTACTTAAGATACTAATTATATAATACATATAATTTAAATTAAAAGATATAAAATACATTTTTTCAAATATAAAAACTTAGGATAAAATACAATTATAATGACAAATTTTTTTTGTGTGGTTATTCTTTATCATTCTATAACATGTGATATATGATATCTTGAATTATACTTATTTTTAAGATAGTAATATAATAAATCTAATTTAAATTAAATATATTTTAAAAATTAAAAGATATAAACTAGACTTATATTTCAAATAAAAAATTTAAAAATTAAGACATAATTAAACGAATGCTCTTATTTGTGTTCTTTATTATATAAAATATAATATCATAAATTTTATTCATATATAAATATTAATATTTAACTATTTTCTTTGATATTTAACTCTTATGTTATATTTATATAGGATTATGAAATTTTGGTTGATTTTACACTTTTAGTTTACACATTTTTTAAAATTTATATATTTTTTATAATTTTATATATTATTTTTATTATAATTCAATTCTTTCAATTATTTTATGATTGAACCGATTAAATTTTTAAATTAATAAATCAATAATTAAAACGGTTTAATAATTGATTTGATTTTCGAAACATTGATTTCGCTCCAAATGTTAGTTTCGATGACTATTATTGTAACCCTTGATCCAACCAATTGAAATAAAATATTAGAATTTAATGCTCAATTTTTTATTATTATAATACGAATTATTCAATAAAACTTAATGAATATTATTATTATTATTATTATTATTATTAGAAGAAGAAGAAGAAGATTACTTAAAAAAATAAAAAGATAAATATTAAATTAGTATTTTAAAAATTTTGATATTGATAAAATAATATTTAAATATTATTATTAACAAAATATCTCTAAAATATTTTAAAATTTGACAAAATTACTTCTAACATAAAAATATGATGTCACAGTAAATAGAAATGCTAATATGACCATCAAAAGAGAATTTTAATAGTGACAGAAAACTCCGACAACATCAAAACTACCACCAACCCTTTCTTCTTCTTCTCTGATGGTGGGACCTAGTTAGCCCCTGCTGAAAGAGGACACCGACTTTTACAACGTATCGAAGCGCTAGTGGAGTAACGGACATGGCAGATGACAAGAGAGCCGGAGAGCTGGTCGAGTCGATGCCTTCTTGACCGCGATGCTGAAGAGCGTGGGATACGAGGTAGCAAAGGCGGGAGGTTTCGGGGTCGCCGTAGATTTCAACAACGCTGCACTTTGATCTTCACGTGGCTTTTCGTCGTCATCAGAGAAGAAGAAGAGAGACGGATGTTGGTGCTGTTGTAACTTGGGGATTGGAGAGTTGTGGTTGTGGGAGCTGGTGGCACATGTTGTGGTGGTCGCGGTGGGTTCAGCGAGGGTTTTGTTGTGGAAGAGAGGGAAGAAGAGGGTTTGGAGATTGAGGTGGTGGTGGAGGTGGCGGCAGTTGATGCGAGAGAAGAACAGATGTTCAAAAGTGAAGAAGTGGACATGAGTAAACGCGTCGCCCTCCTCCATTACACTACAGTGGGTTGTACTCTCTTGCGTTGCTAGGGGCGGAGCTAGATGAAATATTAAGGGGCCAAAAATATTTATATAATAAAATAAGACTAAAATAAAATTTTAAGGGAGATTAAATTAAAATTTACATATAATTTATATGTAAAAAAATTAAAATTGCCACTATGTGGCTCCACCCTTGTGCGTTACCATCGTGCATGTCCTCCCTCACCAGCGCCGACGAGGGAAGAAGAAGAAGGGGTTGGTGGTGGTCTTGATGTAGTTGGAGTTCTCTGCCATCATCGGAACTCTCTTTCGACAGTTATATTAGGATTTTTTGTTTGCTATGATGTCATCTTTTATGTTAGGAGTAATTTTGTCAAATTTTAAAATTTATTAAGAACTATTTTATCAATAACAACAATCAAATACTATTTTATGAGCATTAAAATCTTTCGGGTAATAATTTGTTATTTATCTCAAAAATATAAAGGTCGTATAACATGACATACCCAACATAAAGCAATAATTGAGATTCTCAAATAAATCTTCTTGCTTATTATTATGCACTACCATTTTATCCATTAGGCTTGAACACCACACTTGATGTTATATTCTTCAGAAATGCCTTGATATTAATTTGAGAAGACCCACCTTTTGCAATTGCAAGATGACACAATCTCTGAAGCTCTTTAGCCCTTTTTCTCATACCACTTCCAACAACACTATCCAATTGCATGAATTTCCTGAGTAACGTAACAATTTCATCACTTGTCACCAAAGCATCACTTCTATCATCTTTCTTCACTCTCCACCCAACCATCCAATCCTCAACTATCATCTTACTAATCAATGGTTGATCCAATCCTATTGGGAAGGTTAAAAATGGAACACCACCATAAACACCTTCCATTATGGAATTCCAACCACAATGTGTCCAATAACCCCCTATTGAAGGATGTAACAACACTTTCAATTGGTCACACCAAGGTACCACCAAACCCACCATGTTGTTGTTACCAAAAATCTCTTTTATTCTAGAACCCTCTTCACGTATAACCCACAAGAATCTAACACCACTTATTTTCAAAGCATTAGCAATTTCATCCATTTGTGCACTTGAAACCGAAAGAAAGCTTCCGTATGAGATATACAAAACAGAATTAGAGGGTTGGGTATCTAGCCACGCTAAATAATAACCGTCGCCATTAACATTTTTATCATCAACATCACTTCTTGTTCTTGAATTTTCTTCTTCAAGGCTAAAATAAGGTATGTTTGGGCCAACCGTGTAAATGGGTGTTGAGGTTTTTACTCTCATAGCATCAATGACTTTGGATTCTAAGTCATAGAAGGTGGGCAATAATATGCAATGTGATTTAAGCATCGATTCACAACTTTTCATAGCCCAATGCAACACTCTCTGGTTGTTCTTGTCAAGAAGAGGAATATCCGCTAAACGAATCCAAGATTTTCCAGGAATATAATCTACAAGTTTGTCACTATTTCCTCCTGCACATTGAAAATTTTGTTTCCTTGTATAAATATTATAATTAGAAATATGATATCAGTACAAATGATACTACTTATTGGTGCTATTAATTATAGTAAATTTTTTAAACTATGAAAATTGTACATAAAAATTGATATCCTATTATAAGAATACAAGTATTGATTGATCTTACTTTAATTTCCAACAACTCACAGGTCCACACAGGTTAAATATGATTGTCGTATTATCACATGTCTTTTCCGTTGCTTAAACTCGACAAGTACAATTCTATGTTGAATTCTTAATAGAAATACAAAAAACAATACTCATGTGTTTTGTTCTGACACGTACTATGCCTTTTTTCAAGTGAACCTGTTACTTATCTTTTTTTTTTTGTTCGCACCTGTCACTTATCTTTGTTCATGCAAGTTTCTATGACGATTTTTTTGTATGATTGTCGTATTGATTGATGCATGTTACCAACGATTTGTGAGAGAGACAAAAAAAAAAAAAAAATTGAGTCTCAGCGCGGCTGTAATTCTCAAATTTTATTATTTCCCTCACAAATTGTTTTTACTAT
This sequence comes from Arachis hypogaea, assembly GCF_003086295.3. NCBI lineage: Eukaryota > Viridiplantae > Streptophyta > Magnoliopsida > Fabales > Fabaceae > Arachis > Arachis hypogaea. Next base: position 6,961,934 of record NC_092036.1, on the reverse strand, counting down.
ACTTCAAACCGCTTCTACCATATTTTTAATAGTTCGCTTCATTTTCTTTTTTTTTACTATTTTTTTATCTTATTGTTACTGTTTATAAATTGCCAAGAACAATTTTCAGTGACTTTTAATATGGCAATAAAATACACAACTGTATTATAATTATGCATCACACTAAATATAATTCAATATTCAAAAATATTAACCTATCTATCACCTTTTACATTTTTTCAGTAAATTTTAAGAAAGGAGACCATTCCGATAAAGATATTAAAAATATTTTTTTTAAAGATGTTTACATGTGTTAAAATATTATTGGATATCTTTATTAAATCGGTTAATAATTTATTTTTTAATAAACCAGAACAAATCGGTTTATTATAACAATAACAATAAATCTAATTGTTCGCACTATAATTATTAGACCCAATTTGATCCGATCGATTTACACGATCTAAACCGAATCATGTTTAAATTTTTTGATAAAAAGATAAATATATCCCTGATTTTTGTTTAAAAAAAAATCATAATCCAGTGGATTATGTAAATTGGTTGGTTCTACTGGATCTAATAACAATTGAGTTTATTGTTATTATTATAAAAAATTGATTTTATTCTAATTTGTTAAAAAATTTAAAAATAATCAATTTATTGATACGTCAAATAATAATACAACACATAAATATCTTTAAAAAAATATATTTTACGCGTCTTTATGGCGTTCAAAAGAATGGTAAGCAACATATATACTTAAAAGGTTGTTAGTTGTACGAAACATCTTCGTTTGTTTCATCTAAAAATAGTAATATGAATGGTAAGATGATTCAATAAAAATATTAAATTAAATATGTTTAATTATTTAATAATTGATAATATTATAATTATATAAAAATATTTATATAAATATGTTTTTATGAAAGTAGTTACTTATACAATAATAATAATAATAATAATAATAATAATAATAATAATAATAATAATAATAGTAGTAGTAGTAGTAGTAGTAGTACTTATTACAAGTGTAGGAATATTTATATAGCTAATGTGATAAAAAGAAAAGAGCTAACAAATCCTCGTGAAAGTTTTACATTTATACATTATATTTGGCTCATAAAATTATTCATTTTAAAAGTTTAAATTATAATAAAAATAATATTATTTATTTAATTTTTGTATAAATATTTTTTATTTATTTTATGTTATTTTTTTATTTTTAAATTTTATTAAATTTTTATCGAATTCTAAATTTTTTAAACATAAAATTTTAATACCATATTATAAAATCACTCATCCAAAAAATAGAAAAAAGTAACCTAAATAACTATATTTCTAACAATAAACAAATATTTGAAAAAAAAACAATTATTTTCTACAAATACTATATATATAATATTTTTCTTAACAAGTTTTCTTAAAAGATTAATAAGGGTAATACTTTTTTATTAAAATTAATTATTTAAATATTTACATTTTTTCTTGTTACTTTTTAATGTTGAAAAAGATAATACACAAGTGAGATATCAAACTTACCTAACAGGTTTTGATGATATTGGTGCAGCAAGTTAAAAGAGTGCAGCCAGAATTCGGAAGCTGTAGTGGTCCAAAAAGCAGCCACCGGAATATTCCTCCGATTTGCAAGAGCTGCAACCCAATATAAGAAAGCGTCGTAGATGATAGCCGTGGGTGGTTGGTCAACTATTTCATTGAGTAAGCTGTCTATGGCAGGTTCCATTTTGGTCATAACGGCTTCCACGGTGCTACTAAAAGAGGGCGATGATTCGTTGGATACGAGATTGGGAATGGAATGGATTCGAATGTTGTTGTTTTGTTGTTTGGTAATAATGGAAGGGAGCCATTGTTGGGTTACAACAAAGGTGATGTGGATGTTGGGGTTGGTGGACACAATGGAATTGGAGAGGTACATCATGGGGTTTATGTGGCCGCAAGAGGGGTACGGCACAACCACCATGTGCTCATGCCTCGCCGCTCTTGGAGGATCATCAACACACTCCATCAAAACCTATAGATTATTGATTATTCTTCTCAAATGCTCACACACAATAAACTACCTTTCATTTATAGTAATCTACTCATCACAAACATTCTCGCTGAGTTATTGTGATACATTTTGAATATAATACTCATTAATATTTGTATAACATGTATGTTTATTGTGTGTTTAAATTGTGTCTTAATAAAAAATAAAAAAAATTAAACATATTTGGACACATTTATATACTATATCACATATCAGCATATATAATTTTAATTTTTAATATATATTTTTAAAATAAAATTAAAAATAGTATATATTATTATTTATTAAAATAAAAAATATTTTAAATAATTTGTGTAATTAAAATAAAACATGAGTAAAGTATCGTTTTTGTTCCTAACATTTTAGATAAGTCCAAAAGTTCATTGTTCCTAACACTTCAATAGTCCTATTTAAGTCCATAACATTTTAAAATTGATTCAATATTATCATGTCAATAGGGATCCGTTAACAAAATTGACCGCGGAACAAAATTTAGACGATTTTAAAACGTTAGGAACTTAAATAGAACGAAAACGTTGGGGACGAAAATGATACATAAAAATACATTTTAATTTTATCCTTTAATAATATTATTTTTTACTGTGTATAATATTCAATTATTTTTTAATCACATCTAAGTAAATTACACTTAATCACACTACTTTCATTCTAAATAATTTTTTTATATTTTTATATTAACTTATAACTTTAAGTGTAAAATTATAAAAAAAATAAAATGATTAAGTAAAATTTACTTAAATGTGATTAAAAAATAATTGAATACTATATACAGTAAAAAATTGATATTATTGAAGGATAAAATTAAAATTTATTTCTATATATCGTTTTTGTCCTCAACATTTTAGTCCTATTTAAATCCTAACATTTCAAAATCGCCTCAATTTTGTCCCGCCATCAATTCTGTTAACAGATCTCTAACGGCAAGACAATATTGAGTAAATTTTGAAACATTATAGACTTAAATAGGACGATTAAAATGTTAGGAATAACTTTGAGACTTACTCCAAACGTTGGAGACAAAAACGATACTTTACTCAATAAGACATTAAAAATAATAAAAATTAATTTATATTTTAATATCAATAAAATATCAAAATATTTTTACAATTTATCTAAAAAATAATTTATAATTTATATATATATATCAATGTCTCCGTATCTTATAACATTTTAATATTCATCTCTCGGCGTGTCCTGTATTAATATTCATCTTATAACATTTTAATATTCAATAAGACATTATACATTTATGTATCAATATATTTATGTATCAATATACATGTGTCATATCGTGTTCCAACATATATATTGATACATAAATATATAATGTCTAATTTTAGTATATAAATAACATTTTTGATAAGAATAATATATTATGTGTACACAAAAATAGTCACAGAATTAACTAATAATATAAAATATATTAAAATATAAAATATACATTAAAAATTAAATTAAACCATATATATATTTATATACAAATGTATAATAATTAATTTATTAGTCGATTTTTTATATTCAGGCAATATTTTTCTTATAAGAAAAAGTTATTTATGAACGTTCATTTTTATATTTTTCCCTCAGATTTATTACCTCTTTTATTTTTTAAATTAATAAAAAATTCATGCATTTACATATATATACGTTTAAAAATACTCTATCCTTGAATATATATCAAAATTATTAGTCATGTATTTTATATACTTATATGAAAAAAAATAATATAGTAAGTTTACTAAAATATCTCTCTTTTTATAAGTTTACAGAGTGATTTGTTTTAATTTTTTATTTTAACTTTAAATAAAAAAGATATACATAATATAAAAAATTATATACCAAATAATACATATATAATACTCCTAATTTAAAAGGTACATTCTATTATACATATACTAGCTATTATAGTTATAATGTTTCAAAAAATATATATTACTAAAATTAAAATAATACTTTTTATTATTTAGCAACATCTTTTAAAAAATATTATTAAAAAAGTATTATTAAAATATAAAAATATAACTTTAATTTTAATAATATTTACATGATCATTCTAGTTATAAACATACTAAAATCTACCCATATAAAATTCTAAAAATATTACATGTAGAACACTTGCTATCACATACGGAGACAAAACAATAAAATAAAAAGTAAATGCATCTTTAATTTGCTCAAATATAACCATTTTTCATTTGTTGTATTTGTGTAATATTAAATTTTAAATTATTTAATTATGTAACTTATCCTAAAAAATATATAAATAATAATGGCTAACTTTAAAAAAGAATACATGAGAAATTAAATTCACGTGGATATATATATATATATATATATATATATATATATATATATATATATATATATATATATATATATATATATATATATATATGTGGACCTATTTGAATAACTCGCTCCTAGCTAAGTCCTACCAGATACTTAAGATAACTAGATAAGTGACTTAGCTTGCTCTTATGACAACATAGTAAAAATGATCTTTTATATATTTAAAAAAGGTTTAATTATTTTGTAAGTCTCTATAATTTTATCGAATTTTTAATTATGTCTTTATATTTTTTTTTAATTGGATCTCTTTACGTGAATTTTTTTTAATTAATTCCCTGTTAACGTTTAACGTCACAAAAAACGTTCGTAAGTTATAAAATGACTTATTTACTCCTGTCTTCCACCTATAAACATTCCATGTTTGTGACTTATTTGAGGTTTCTCTTTTTCTCCGTTTTTCATTTTCATTTTTCATCTTTCATAAACTTATGGCTCAAAGTCAAAAAACCTCTTTCATTCTTTCTTTGAGAAGCTGTGTTTCCAGCAGCCCCAACTCGAAGGAAAGAAGACACCTGTGTTTCTGTGAAGAGACAATTACCGTCTGACGTTTCTCAGCCGTTTCTGACCATAGTAAGAGGTAAGTTACTTGTGGGAAGATACCAAAATGAAACTTTTTTGAGTGGATTGGTGATTTTGAGTGGATTGAGGATGATGACGGTACAAAGAATGAGTGGCCAAAGAAAAAGGAAAGGAAGGTTCACTGTTTTTGCGGTAATACTCTAAACCTTCAAATTTCAGGGACAACAAAGAATCCTAATAGAAGATTTATTTCTTACCCTAACAAAAGATGCAAATTTTTTAAGTGGATTAATGAAGTTGGTGCAAGAAGTGGCGTGTCTGCTGCTGCTGTTGGAGTTGTTGGAACACAAAATTGTGCTAAGTTGGAGGGTGAAATAAGAAAATTAGATGCATAAGAAAGAAAGATAGAGAGGCTAAACGTGAAGATGGAGAAATTGATTGTTGAAGCCAAAGAAATAGATGCTTGTGTGGGTAGATTATGTGATGAGTTCAATATTATCTAAGAATAAGTTGGGAGATTGGATGACAATATAAAAATTCAATGTAAAATGTAATATATGTTATTTATGTTTTTGCTAGTCTTAATAATTGGAAAGTGGTTTGCAAGAGTTTAATGTTATTTGTGTTATGAAATTCTAATGTAAGGGATTCTATGACTTCAATCTAATTACTGTTAATTATATTTAGTTAGAATAAATTTTGCATTTTAATACATTTTGTGTGTGCTTAACAATGAAATCATAGTTGGAAAGAAACTTTATCAATGTGAATATTTAAAGTTTTATTATTGCTCAACAAGTTGCAAGAAAAAGTGGCCATATAATAAGCCACATATCTAAATATCCAATAAGTAAATGTTTTTGTAAATCATACATATACAAAATATCACAAAATAAATGGTCATATAACATGCCACATAACTAATTCAAAATAAAGGTCCAAGAATATCTTCTCTTTAATAACATCCGTAAACTGACCAAGTGACTTGAACTCCAACTCCACCTTAAATACATATTTTCTACTCATTTTAGCCTTATTATATTTAGGGTATTTTCTCTTCTGAATTATATCATCCAGATTTTCCTCATAGCTATCAATATCTTCAGTTTCATAACCCTCAGAAATCTCTCCAACTTCAACATCATCCCTAACAGCGGCATCATGCACAACAACATTAACACCAGCAGTTTGAGCGTTGTCATTTTCATTTAACGGGCCATCAAACCCTCCCAAAAGCATTTCCAACTCCACCGTCATTTCCATCTTTAACATCAAACCTGAAATGATCCTCGTGATCTCCATCATCAGCACCATCATCAAATTCTATCCTCCTCACTAGATGCCTCTGATTCACCTTCAACTTCTACTTCTACGAAACCATTGCCACTGTACTTAGTTTCAGTTGGAACATAATCCTTATCATTCAAACATATCTCAACACCATTACCTTTCTTGCAGCCATCAACAATACACACCGAGCAATGCTTAACAGTCTGTGACACTAATAACCTACCCATTCTCATTGCATCTCCATCACTCATCAATTCTCTAAGACCCGAGCTCAATTAACAGTCTGGTTCACAGTACCATATCTTAGCATACCCTTTGTACCCTAACTTCTGCAGCTCACTAACTATTTGTTACAAACTCCATTCATCGAGCTCAAAATGCATATCTTCCAACATACCCTTCCCCCCAAATATTCTAGCACATTCCCTATATCATGAAACTTGCCACTGTGATGTATGTATATGGTAAATTTCGAATCCCCATCACTACATTAATAAAAACAGAAACAAAATACATTTAAAGTAGCATCATCACAGCAACAACAACCAACAATTAAGAATAAACAAAATTTAACATTAGCAAAATTAATTTATATTTCAATTCACCCATTAACAAAATCCATATACATAAATATCCATATTGTAAACCCTAAATAAACCATTATCAAAACAATCCAGAAATCAATTCAAGAAATAGATATTCAACCAATGTCATATTTAAAAAAATAAAATTAACCTACACATCAAGTTTTAAAACTAAAAAAAAAGCTTTTTTTTCTTCACATGTGTTCAGACAGATAGTTCGAGTGCAGGGAGATGGAGTAGACGTACAACACGGGGACGAGAGGCCAGGTGCTACAAGACTCGGCTCGATGCGGCGCAGCGACGGCGATGGGCTTCACCGTGATGGACGGCGACGGAAAAACTCGCAGACCACCTCCGAACAAAACAGATCAGAGCAGAGCAGACCGGCGCACAGAGAAGGAGGCGACGGACAGCAGACCACCAAGCGTTCGTTGCAGATGACGCCAGCGACGGATGACGATGATGGCCCGAAACAGGAGAAGCAGGAGACGACGGATGCATTCTCCAGAGAGAACCTTAGGGTTTTTTTTTTCTTGGAATAAAATGCAAGGGGTGCTTTTGGTATTTTGGAATAATACATGTTTGTTCAGCTAGCTACTCCAACCAAATGACAAGAATATTCTTTTTTTACTAAGAATATTCTGTTATCTTTAACGTTATACACATGACAGGGATTTAATTGAAAAAAAAAATCACGTATAGAGACCCAATTGAAAAGAAAAAAAGTATAGGGTTCTAATTGAAAATTCGGTAAAACTATAGGGACTTGTAGAGTAATTAAACCTTTAAATAATAATAATAATAATAATAATAATAATAATAATAATAATAATAATAATAATATAAGTTAAACTATTATTTAGTTTTCAATATTTAGACCACATTCTAATTTAATTTTTAATATTTAAAATTTTTTAAATAAATTTAACATTGTCCCACAGTTAAATTATACAAAAATTTAGAGAAAAAATATAATAATAAAAATATTATTATAAAAAAATTAATAAAAATAATAAAAAATAAATTATATTTTTTTATCAGTATCTCAAAGTATAATGTCTATGTACATACTATTCAATATAATTTTATATTTCTGTAATTTTATTTCAGTATTCAGTATTTATTTATAAATACAGTCTAATGATCAAATTAGATTTTTTATGTTAAAAAATTATTAGAAAAAATAAAAATGTCATTCTCTACTTATCTTATGAACATATATAGTAATTTGACAATTTTGTCGATAATATATCTAAGCTCTAAACTTTTGTCTCTAGTTATTAATCACTGGGAAATAAGAGTGAATGAAGTGACTTTTATACAATAAAATCTGCTATCTATAAGGGCCTATTATTGCAAATTTGCAATCCAACTTAACACATTGAAAAAGTTCTATAAAATCATAATTTATTTATTGAATGCAAAGTTCATGGGCACTTGATGCATTAATTGCTTTGCAAAATGTCTTCTAGAAATGCATTGAGATTCTGCAGAGAAGATCCACCTTCCACAATTGTATTCCTACAAACTTCTCTAACCTTATTTGCTCTTTCCCTTAACTCTCTCCCTTCCCTGCTCTCAAAATCCATAAACCCTTTGACAATCCTAGCAATTTCTTTTCTCATCACAACATCATTTTCTTTGTTATTAGTCCCTAATCTTTCTTTCATCTTAACACCAACCTTCAAATCCTCAACAATTTGCTTACTATTAGGAACTTGATCAATAGAAATTGGAAAAGTTAGAACAGGAACACCACAAAACATAGCTTCCAACACTGAATTCCAACCACAATGTGACAAAAAACCACCTATAGAGTTATGTGACAACACCCTCAATTGGTCACACCAAGGCACAAATAAACCACTGTTACTATTTTGACTTAAGAGTGTTTTGTTTGGTCCACGGTACACCATCAAGAATCTCACACCACTATCACATAACCCAACAACAAGTTCTTCCATTTGCTCCTTTGAAATTGAAAGATAACTTCCTAAGGATATGTATAGAACAGACCCTTTTGGCTGAGAATCAAGCCACTGCATGTAATTGATGTGTTCATTGTTGGTTGCTTCATAGAATGGAATTAAAGGGCCAATTGTGTAGAGTGGGAAGGAGTATTTGGATTTTAGAGTGTCTATTGCATTTGGTTCAATCTCATAGATTGAATTGAAAAGAAGGTATTTTGCATATTGGACCTTTGATATGCATTGCAAGTATAGTTGCAACACTTTTCCATTCTTGTCATGGAAAATTGAAGGCAAATCTGATATCCTTAATGGGGAAACGCCAGGGATGTAATCTACACGTTTTTCTCCATTCCCTGCTTGGAAAACCAAAATTTAATAAGAAACATATTTTTTGAACATTCATACATTCTATGTACTCTATCAACACCTATTTTATCACTGTTGAAAAGAAAAAATAGAACAGTAACTCAACAAAACATGCATAGCTTCTTCAAATCTAGATTGTGTTCTAACTTCTAAATTCAATTACATTTACCCTAGAGTTAAATGAGTGGAATCTAAATAGTATGTTCACATAATGAAATATTAAAAAAAAATAGTAAATTTTTTAGAGTCTTAAAGTTGGTCAAATGAAGTGTATTTTTTTTACAAACTATATTATTTATAAAAAAATATAAAATACATATTAAAATAAGTTAAAAGTTAAAATACATATTTTATACATGTAGTTCATTTGATGGCTGATTTTTTTTATATAAAGCATTTTTTATTTTCCTAATATTGGGTGCTAATTTCAAAATCTCCTAAAACTTTTCCTCATATATCTATAATATTTTGCTTTAAAAGTCAGGGTTAAAAAAAACACCATATCTAACTAGGATAATTCATCTATTAATGTTAATCAGTTATACTAAGTGTATATTAAAATCAACTATTAAAATTAATTATTGGTGCAGAATACATATCAAAAAACAAAATACATATATATATACAAATAAAGTATAGCTAATTCTGATGGCTAATTTTAGCGTGGAAATGGCATTTCTGAATTTGAATTTGATTTTACCGAAAGAGTGATTTTCCAGAAAGAGTTGATGATGAAGAAACATGGAGAAGACTGAAGCAGAAGCAGTCCAAAGCAAAGCCAAAGGAAGCAATCTACGAGTGGCAACAGCACGAGCCCAAAGAAGCTCAGTGTCAGCAATGATGAGATCCACATTCACATTGCCATTAATCTCATCAATCACTGCCTCAAAGGGTTCTTCCATCTTTGTCATCACTGCTTCATAGAATCCTGGGAAGTCGTTGCCGCGAACTTCCTCTGATGGCAGAACGTTTGGAAAGGTACAGATTCTAATGCTATCAGCATGAGCATGATTGGTGTTCTTGTTGATTAAGGTTTGCCATTCTTGTGTCACAACAAAGGTGATGAGAATCTGATTTCTTGAAGAAATTAATAAGGATTTGCAGAGGTTCATCATGGGATTCACATGGCCTCTGCCAGGGTATGGCACAGCCACAATATGGTACACCATTGTTGCTCAATCAAACTTATTCTCTTTCATGAAATTGCTAATGGTGTTGCCATATGTACGAGGAAAGTTTTCAAGTATATCGGTATTGGTGCAGTCAACTTCACGTGAAGTTGATACTTGAAAATTGTTAGATAATTTAACTTATTTGACTAAATTTTCATATAATGAGTCTCAGATATCAACTTTACCTGAATTTTTACCGATTTTTAATCATTAATTTTAATTACATATATTATATAATTTTTTTATAATTAAGAATAGTTAAAAATTACTGAAATAAATTTTTTTTATATATTATATGTGAAAGTTTTGTAAATTAATTTTTAATTAATAATATATTTTTTTATTTGTTAAAAAAATTAATATCAAAATGGTGTTTATTATAAAAAATACATATGTGACGGGATTTTATTTAATAAAATTAGCTAGAATATTAGGTTCCATTTATTACGAACACGTTTTGTATTCAATTATAATTGTTTCTTTCTCCTATATAGGTTCAGTATATTTGAATTCAAATGATCATTTTATTTAATTTGTAATATTTTTAAGAAGAATGTTAGGAGTTAATATTTTTTAGATTAATTAGCGTCGGTCACATATTTTTATATTCCAATTATTTCTTTAAATATTTAAAGTAGAAATAATATTTATTTGTGTACCTTATTCTAAAATAGAAAATAAGAGTTAAAATGTTTAAAAAAAAGAGTAATTTTCTAAATTAATTATTGATATTTTAAAATTAGATATTTTAGTTTTTTAAATTTTAAAATAACAAAACAATTTTTAACATTAATATTTTTGTTTAACAATACAGTTATTCTTTAATTTAATGCGAATAGTGAGTATAAATCCCTAAAGAATATAAAATATCTCAAAACAATGTTTAAAATATTTTAAAATTTGTAAAATAATTATTTTAATTAAATAGATCAAATTAAAAAAATTGTATTGGCTAACAGATATAAATTTTGAAATTATCTTGTGTAGTATAGAAAAACTTGGATGTCCAAAAAATATTTATCTAAATATCTAGGTACATGACAAAAGAAGTTTAGATATTTTCTGTGTAGGATAATATATTTTTATGACTTGATTTTAATGTAACGTCTTATTCATTCATGTAATGTCTTTTATTTATGGGGATGCATATATATAATTACTTAAATTATATTATTTTTATCAAAATTACGTTAGATAAATTAATTTAATTAAAAAATAGTGAATTAAATTTTAAATTTGTCTAAATTAATATTATTTTTTATAAAAAATGATTACAATATTTCTATTATATAAATTGACTAAAATACTCTTATTATATATATTAATTTTGAGAATTTTAAATTCTACCCTTTTTTTCTCTATCGTTATAGGGTTAGAATTTAAAAATATATATATATATATATAAATATTTTAATTGTGTTTTATAATAAAAATATTATAGTAATTTTTTATAAAAAAATATTAATTTATACCGGTTTAAATTTAATTTATTAATTTTTTTGTTAAATTAATTTGTCCGGTCTAATTTTAATAAAAATAATATAATTTAATTTATTTTACATGTTAAATTTTAATTTTTAAAAATATCTTTAAAAAAAATATTTTTATCATCTTTATTTAAGTAGCTCCTTTTATTTATTTGTCTCTGTGTTATCTTTTAGTACTGCTTTATCATTTTACTTTATATATTATTGAGATTCAGATTTCAGATTCACACGGAATGGACAAGACTGGTTTTTCTTTTCCCCTTTCTTTTCATTTGAAATTTTTAATGCTAGGCTAGCTTGGCGTTACTTGACATTTGACAAATCAGAGAGAAAAAACAGAAGCAAAAGGTCCACATGATAATGATGCTATTCTTAATTTTTCTTATCAGACAATTTTTTTTTACCCTTGAAATGATTCCATTTTATTTTTCTTTTTTCTTATATTCGTTTTTTTTACAGTAAAACACTGGTCTTTTAAAACTAATTAACTTTCATATATGAATTAAATTAATTGGAATGTCAGAAAGTTTTAGATATCATCAATAGTTTGAACTCAAACCATGTGAAAGTAAATTATAAAAACATTCATTCTATTAAAGTAACATGCTTGTAGTGAAATAAGAACACGCTTGGTTGAGATTTAACTCTGACACTAGTACATCAATCCATACATTAATTAAACAGGAATTAAAAAAGAAAAGAAAAACATTACAAATCCTCAACTAGCTAGAATCTAGCTAGATGAATTCTTTATTTGAACTATATAAGTATCTATATCGCACTCAAGTAAGTTTATTGGTGGTAGATTTAATTCCCTTAACTCATGCATGGAATCATGGGCTTGGGCCTCAAAGGTTGAATCTTAAAATCAGGCCTGTTCACTTTTTTTCTTGGGCTTGGATTTGTGAAACATAATCAATGAAAGAATCAAGATTGGTCTCAGTTGATCCACCAGGAGAAATAGCCTTTTGGCAAGCCTCCCTAAGCTCCAAAGCCCTTTTCCTCATTTCTTTGATCTCGTTATTTTCACCATCCATAAACCTTCTCACAAGGTCACATATTTCTTCCCTGGACACAAAATTCTCCTTCCCAATCTTCTTCCTCACTCCCCATCCTGCCCTCCAATCCTCCACAAACCTCTTGCTGTTAGGCACTTGGTCCCAAAATATAGGGTATGTGAGCACTGGCACCCCGGAGAAAGCAGCTTCTAAAGACGAGTTCCAGCCGCAATGCGACCAGAACCCGCCTATAGCCGGGTGGCATAAGACCTTAAGTTGTTCAACCCAAGGAACCACAATACCTTGTTCCCCAAGGCAACCATTAAGTTTCGTAGTTTCGCCACGTGCCACCCAGAGATAGGACACTCCGCTATCTCTAATCCCGGCAACAATTTCATCCATTTGAGCACTTGAAACTGAAAGAAAGCTTCCTTGTGAAATGTATAAGACTGAACCATCAGGCTGACAATCTAGCCATTTGAAGTACTCAGGAGTTTGTTCCTCCTCATGATTATGAGCATGACCATTGCTAATTAGGTTGGCATTAGAGGCAAAAGAGTCACCATTGGATTGGGCCAAAGTTGTGTTTTTGGGCTTGAGTTTGAAGAAAGGGACACTTGGGCCCACAGGGTAGACAGGAATGTTGTATTTGGATCTTAGAGCATCCACTGCTTGGGGTTCAAGCTCATAGGCTGTGGTGAACATAAGGCATTGGGCTTTTGAAACTAAGTTCACAGTGTTCAATGCTCTCTCCAATAGCCTCAGGTCCTCTCCATGAAGCACTGTTGGAAGGTCTCTAATTTGTGTTGGGCTCATTCCGGGGATGTAGTCCACCACTTCATCTCCAATTTCTGAAAATCAAGCCATGACTGTGAATTGTGATTTTTGTTGATATATTTGTATATTTTAATTTTAATGTACTTACAATTTTCACAGTCTTATAATCGTATCCGTTTTTTTATGACTATACACGTAGTTAATATAAAAAATAATTATTTTTATTGATGTGGTGTTACATAATTAGATGTACGTGTTATATTTATAACAATATATAAATATTCTTAAATGAATATGTATTTATAATTATATATAACTTACAAATAAAAAATAATTATATATTTTTAGATTAATATTAAAATAATGTTTGAACAAATAATTTTAAAAAATGAAAATGACAAAAGACTTGTAAAATATTTAAAATTTTGACCGAAATGATATTATTAAATAATAGCAGTATTTTTACTGACTAAAAGTATGACATGATTAATACGAATACTTACGTGACAATTCTATATAGTGATGGATTATTTTTGACAAATTTTTTTTTATTTTTTCAAAAATTTTTTGTCATTTATTTTCACCTTTTAAAATTATTTTATCAGAATATTTTGTATTTATCTTTGATAGTTTGTTTATACATATTATATTAGAGAGACATGATATTTAATTAAATCACTCTTTTACACACCCTCCAAAAGACAACTTTTTCTTTTTTTTTTTAACTTCTGATCAATAATCATTTTTAATATTAAAAACAAAATGATATTTAAAAGTAGGGTTTATAACATTAATCTCTACTAAAATGTTCGAAAATAGTACCTGAAATCTGAATGGGAAAATGACCATTCTCCTTGAGCATGTCAAAATGGTAGAGCAAGGAGTAAACCGTGGCGGACATGGGCCACAGCGAAGCCACCGGAATATTCTTCCGGTTGGCAACACCAATGGACCAAACCAGCTTGGTGTCAGCAATAATGGCGGTGACCGGAGGGTCAAGGCGGTCCAACAAGTCCTCAAAGGGACCCTCCATTTTGGTGGAAACCGCATTCATGAAAGCAGGGAAGTCCTTCGCTCGATCAAGCTCCGAAGGAATAACGTTCGGAATCGTGGCGAAACGAACGTTGTCGGGTTTTGCTTCGTTTCTTATGAAACCGTGCCATTCTTCGGTGACCACGAAGGATACTATGATGTCTGGTTTTCTTGTGGCTAGCATCGAGCAGAGGTTCATCATGGGGTTCACGTGGCCCCTTCCGGGGTACGGCATTGCCACCACGTGGCACATGGCTTTGGATTCCACGTGGATAGTTCCCATGACGATGATGCTCTTCTTTGAATGGAGAATTTAATGTTATTTGGGTTTGGAGGGACAATGAGGTTTGAAGGTGTTTATATATACAAAGAAGAGGAATACTTTATAGTTATATTGGAGCAGAGAATTATATTCTATTATTCTTACATTATTGTGATGGATGGGAAGAAGATAATTCATCATGTCATTTTTCGATTTTCGGACTATGATCATTTTATTTGTTTTTTTTTTCTCTATTTTATCACTTTAATTTGTGTTTTTTTTTTCTTATTATGTATGCCATGTTTTGTGGAGCAGTCTTTAATTTTAAGCAAAATTTGAAGAGAATTTTGAATGGATTACACCTGCATTTATCATAATTTTTATCTTTAAAATATGAGACTATAGGTTCAATTTGGATAAATAATTTAATTAAACTATTTTTAGAAAAATAATTTAAATAATAAATAATTATATTAAAAGTAGTTTATAAATAATTTATTTTGTATTTAGACTTTTAGTTCTAAAAGAACTTATTTTATAAAAATATAATAAAAAATAATAGTATTATGAGAGAATTCATTTTTTTAGTTTTTTTATAAGTTCCTAAATAACTTTTTAAAAAACTACAATTTTATTTTAAAAATTGTACCAAATATTAATGCTACTATTTTTAATAAATCAAAAACTCAAAAAAATTACTTTTAAAACTTTTTAAATGGAAGTAAAATTTTGAGAAAAAAAAGTAGTATTTATAAATAGTGTAATTAAGTATCTTTTAAATATTGTCTTTTATTTAATTAAAAAAAAAACAAAATAAAAAAATATATAATTTTTTTAGTTTTTTAAACAATTAGTACATAAAAATAAATATTTAAATTAAATAAATAATAATAAATTAAAAAAAACTTATTAAAAACTAAAAGTTAAAATACAACTAGCATTTCTTATTTATAAAAGGCACTATATGAAGTGCATGTTAGATATAAAGGTAGTGTAGCAATAATATGATCCTTTTGGAGAATTTCGAAACAAAATAAGAGTAATGGTTAGTTGCATGATTGTTCATGTCTGATTTATTTTAGCCCTTATTGGGCTGCTCTTTAAATGCATTGTACAATAATGGTTATTATGGAGCAATCATAGTCTGCAGAGTTGTTGTAATAATTTCTACTTTCTCCATATCCAATTTTTCACAATAAGTTACTAAATTAGTTATTATATATTTATATATAAATATATATATATATATTATTTAATTTATTTTTAATATATATTTTATATTAATAACTAATTTAAAATTAAATTTTATGATATATATATATATATATATATATATATATATATATATATATATGTTTTCAATCCATCAAACAAATAATGCATTATTTTTTAAAAATAAACAAATTTATTAAGAAAATTATTAGCACTACTTTTTTAAACATTCTGTATTGTTCACTACTTCTGTAAGACTGTCATATATATGATCACCTATATATAATTAAGAATAATCATGTTTCATGGATGTGTAAATGAATTATAATCATGCATTAGGTGTACTTTGGTCCAGAAGTTAAAATACCTTAAAATCTAAAAATTATTTTTATTTTATTTTTTTAAGAAAAAATATCATTCCTTGAAATAATTTTTCTTTTTAATATTTTAAAATGAACTTCAAACTTACTATGTTTTGAGGGAGACAAAATTAAATGTATTTAAGGTCGATAATTAATCTCGAATAAAATTTATAAAAATATATGGGAATATTGACACCTATTTTATTATTGTAATCTGTAAATATGAATTCATGATTTAAACGTTATCTTTTGTGTTATTTCTAAATACTCAAATTTGTATATGAAAAATAAAAGAAATCGACCAATGAATATAGCATTCTAGCGAAAATGAATAAACAATATAACGAAATTAAAAATTTTGAAGAAAAATTTTAAATTTTTTTTTTTGGTTTGCATCAGGGCATCCATTAGGCCATAAGTCCAATAACTAATCTCTCGGATATTACAGAGGCACACAAAATAGGCGATCTTCCCAAGTAAGCAAGTTTCATTCCCATTTTTTAGTAAGTATCAAATTCGGAAGAGATGGTTAAAGAATATATAGACCCTTATCCATCTGTGCCAACTTAAGTTGATAAAATCTCAAATATCTTTTTTTCTTTTAGTAAACTAGAGGGGTTTAAGCCCAAATAAACAAAAAACAAAACAAAAAAAGAAAAACCAAAAGACCAAAACAGCAAAGAAAGTTTAAGTACTTTCTTGTACTATCTCTACTGATCGGGTTATATTAAATCCTTTCACATCCTCAGCTAAGGTGGACCGTATGTAATCAGGCGGGAGATCTAGGAATTGAAAACTTTGCCGTTCATCAAGACTTTGCTTAGCTAAGATATCAGCACATCGATTTGATTTTCTATAAGCATGCTGAATCTTTATTTTCCATGGTCTTTCTATCAATTCTTTAATTTCTCTAATTATTGTATTATGTTCTCTGCAGGATCTTCCTTCATTCACCAGCTCTGAAACACTTTCTTCTCGGTTAGTCTCGACAATAACTCGTCTCATACCCATTTGCCAAGCCATGGTAAGACCATGAAAAATTTTCCATCGTTCAGCTTGATCTGCACTGCAAGTTCCGACATTGGCCAGGAAGCCTCTTATCTATTCTCCAAGGTGAGTCCTCAAGACCCCTCCACAACCTGCTCTTTGGTTATTTAAGTTTGTGGCTCCATCTGTATTGAGTTTGACCCATTCTTGTGGGATGGCATTCATTTAATTTGAATAATCGTAGTAGTTTTATTTGGTCTGCATATATTTCTTTTTTTGAAAGCTTTTCTTAAATTTTTGCTAAATTCTGCTATAAATTAGGTAGGATTCAAGGGTCTCGAAACTGTAAGAGAAAAAAACTCCGTGCACCTCCACTTCCATATCCACCAACAGGTTATTAAAAACTCCTCAAACCAATTTGTGGTATTAGATTTAGGCAAATTCTCTGGTATGGATGCCCAAAATAATCCATACATCTGGATCATGCGTGTCAATCTTCGGATTCTGACGCGTGTATGAATTGAATGCATTAAAAGTACTGCATTTTGAGAGTCCTGATGCAAGACAGTGACAGGAGCAGAAAAGAGCAGTGCTTCTCAGAAGTGATCACTTTTTGGCTGGAGTGATTATGTTGCTAATGATAATTTATAGTTGTTAATCTTTTTTGGCAAGTGGGCCAAAGGATGAGCTGGATGGAGTTTTTGGACGATAATGTGGGCCTTAATGCTTGGTTTTTAAAATAACAATGAAATTCTTGAAGTGCTGCATTGTTTTTTGTGTTTAATTTGGTTGTTATTTTGGAGGAGTTCTTCTATATGTCCAAAAGGAACTCATAGCAATGACCCCCCAAAAAAAAAAGAGAAGTCATAATATTACTTCGTTGACAAATTCTATTTTTCATTTTTTTGGATGAGCGTAAAAAGAAATAGAATAAGAGAATTTGGTGACCTTTGGGTGAGCTGTGACTATGTGAGCATATATTTTTCTGGGTTATTTTTAATAAAGAAAAGAGTGACTCATTTTACTCTTTCCCGCATGAGTTCATTCATCTTTTTAGTTTCTGGTACCAGTTTAATTTTTATTTTCTATTTTTCATAGAAAAGACATTACATATGAGAAACGATTTCCATAAATAATACAAATAATAACCATAGCTTTAGTGCAATTAATGGCAATACCACCAAGCACTAAGATAAAATAAATTAGTAAAAGAAACACTATTATTACTTACTAGACTCTCCAAACTAAGTCATTATAGCATAAATTCAATTTGACGACTAGTGATCTCTCTTTTTATTTCTCAATTAAATTCCTTCAATTTTTTATTTTCAACTACTGATGGCTAAATTACAATAAAAATAATTGAAATATGTCTCCTTAAAAAAAATGTATGTGTGTATCGATATTATCAATAGTGTTAGACAAGTAATACTCAAGATATTACCATATTGTTAAAGCAATATTAAGAAATTTAGGATTATTGAATTTAGGAATTTAGAGTTTTAAAATTTTTGGATTACAAGTCTTATTTATTTTTTCTAATATTTTTAGAGCTAAAAATTGATCGAGAATACTATTGTTTCCTTTTTTTTTTTGGGTCATTGCTATGAGCTTTTTTTGAACATATAGAAGAACACCTCCAAAATAACAACCAAATTAAACATAAAAAATAATGCATCATTTCGAGAATTTTATTACTATTTTAAAAACCAAGCACTAGCGGCTCACATTATGGTCCACAAAAACCCCAGCTCATCCTTTGGCCCACTTGTCAAAAAAGATTAACAATTATAAATTTTCATTAGCAACAAAATCACTGCAACCAAAAGGTGACTACTACTGAGAAGCACTGCTCTTTTCTGCTCCTGTCACTGTCTTGCATCAGGACGCTCAGAATGCGGTGCTTTCAATTCATACACGCGTCAGAATCCGAAGATTGACACGCATGATCCAGACGTATGGATTATTTTAGGCATCCATACTAAAGAATTTGCCTTAGATTTATCCATATTATTGTGGCTATTCAATTCTAGCCACTCTTGAAAGTTAGACCCAAAGAAGCGGGTTATTACCCTGAGTAGATATTCCCAAATATCTTTATATCCATAGGTAGATAAATGGGCCAATCATGGCCAAAATAACGAACAAATGACCAAAAACATGAATAGCCCGTTTATTGTATCAAGACCTTTTTATTTTATTAAAAGGGAAGTGTTTTGGGTTTAAGTTCACTGATAAAAAAAAAAGGAACTATAGTTCTTTGACCAAAATAAAAGAGGAATTAGGGTTTTTTATTACGCCCCTCTCTATCCTAAAAAGTTTCGAACTCAACTCCTACCAACAATAATAAAAAAAGAGGTAATAATGTGAGGAGTGTGTAGGTGTGTGTTATTGTACTTAGGATTGAGGATTGTTCAATCCATTTGAGATACCTAGGATTGTGGGTTGTCCAATCAACTTGACTAAAAAAACAAAAGTCTATAATTTTTTTTAAGTTGAATAATAAAATTTAAAAGTTGTCTATATTGGTCATTTTCATTAATTTACTATTAAAGTGGCAAGCTAAAATATTAAAGTAATACAATGTGTAACATCTGAATTTAATCTAAATTATATAACTTTTAAATTTTATTAGATCAAAACTGAAAAAAAAAATTATAGAAATTAAAAGTAAAAAAATGAATATTTTATGAGACCAATTAAGCCTTAATTCTTTGATACCAGGAACACTAAAATGTGTTTATAAAAAAATAGGGAGAATTACTCTAATATTAGAGGAGTTCATTGTTAAAAAGTACTTTTTAGTTTCTATACTAAAATTACTCCAAATGATTAATTTAAGTAATATTTAAGGAGAATATCCAAAAACAAAAAATTAAAACGATAATGAAATACTATTCTTTTGTTGTAAATGTTATTTTCTCTTCCTCCTCCATTATCAGCTTCCCTTGCTATCTCCAATTTCTTTATATATCTTCGTTTTTCAATTGTTATCGTCGTCTCCATCTACTGTGATGTTGAATTTAAGGAGCAAACTTGTAAAGAAAAGAATAAACTACAAGTAGAGAGAATGAAATCACAATATTTTATATATAATGACTCTTGCTATGTCATGGACTTTGCCTGTTGTTTTTCTGTAATAATATATTTGTATAATGTAGAATTAGGAATAATATTATAGAGAATTTGAATGGTATAAAAATTCAAATTTAGATTTTTTAAATTCAAATGAATTTGGATTCTTTAAATTTTAAATTTTTACTTTAGAGAATAAAATATAATTTTTTATCATTGAATAATTTTTCTTTCAGATTTTTTCTTGGTCTCATATATGAAATAAACGGTGAAAAATTACACTTTACTCTTTAAAGTAAAATTTAAAATTTAGATGATCTAAATTCAAATTATTCATAGGATCTTATTTGGATGGACTTTTCCGGTTGCTTCCTCCGAGTTTTTTTTTTTTTTTTTGTGTATTGATTTGCTTTAAGCTAATAGAATTTTTAGTGTGTATTTTTTTTGTTAGAATTATTTGGAATTTTTATTTAATGTAGAATTGCAGAATTTATTGTTTAATTGTAGGATTACTTGCTTTTGGTGTAAAATTGCAAATTACTTAATACAACTAAAATCAAAATTGTGGATTTTACTGAATTACATATATAATTGCAATTTTTCTCAATCAAAGAGGAATAATATTTACAAGAAAAAAAAATTAATGATGATGATGATGATGATAAGTGGTCCATGTTAATACTCACGTATGACGTATCTAGTTGGCCCTAATATTGTAGGAAAGTATCGTATAGGACCGTTTTTAGGACCCATATTTTTGGTGAGTGGAGCCTCCCTTTGTGGTAGAGGTAAAAACGAAAAATAATAATAATATGCATGAGTGTTCCTTTTGGAGATGGTAAAACAAAAGAACAATAATAATTGCAGTACCTTGGAATCACGACATCATCATTTTATGTTTGTTACAATTATTGGTTCCTTTTAGCTATTTAACGTGCCTTATGTTATTATTATTATTATTATTATTATTATTATTATTATTATTATTATTATTATTATTAACAAACAGTTACTTTACAATTATTATTCTCTTTTTATTTTTAACATAATTAATTTTTTAATATATATGTTCTTAAATAATTATTTAACAAGTCATTACCTCTTATTCAAGTAGAAATCTTTTAATAATGTTACACATATGCTTATATTTATAACTAACCATAGTTAGTCCTACGTACAAGTAGTGTCTAAAAACCTCTAACTAAACTCTTAAAATAGCTAACTAATTTAACTTGCGAACTAGATAACCAGTGGCTGTAAAACCTGATGATAATACAATAAACCTTCTATAAATTTCTCATTACACAACAATAAAGCCTTTTCTACTATCTTAAACTTATCGATCAGAATCACTAACAAACTTGCAATATTTAAAAATACTTAACACTCACATTATATTGTACAGTGAATACATATATAACAATTTTTTATTTTGATATTGCATAGCAACGTATAAATACATATATAATAGACAGAACGGTGTTTAATAGAAAGTTGAAAATTAATAATATATATATATATATATATATATATATATATATATATATATATATATATATATATATATATCTCCCGACAAATTGATAATACACCCTGGTAGATTATACTTTTACTAATAAAAAAATATTTTTTTATAATATGCCTTTTCCTATGCGGATTGACAATACATCTCTTATGAATTTAAATAAAAAATATATATATTTTCTTATAATACACTCCTTGCAAATTATTTATATCACAAACATTCTTAGAAGTTTATTAAATACCAAATCAATTAATATTTAAATAATTCACTAACACTAAAATAATATGTAAAAAAAATTAGTCTACAAATTAAATATATAATAACTTATCTATATCTCCAAAATGTTGCATGAGTTTTTTTTTTTTTTTTTTGAAATGATCGCATGAAGTATTTATAGTTTGGGAGAAAATTCATGTGATTCCTCACATCTTTTGTCTCTCAATTCTCAATAGACATGTCACTTCAATCTTCAAAGGTGTTTTTTTTTAACTAAAAAAAATATTACTTTACACAAAAATTATACACAGTACTATTACTTCAAATGATGCATGGCTATACATACCAATTGAAGAGATATTTATACCTTGTATATTTATATTATTTTAAATTAATTTTTAATTTCTAACATCTTAAAATGTCAAACTAGCTACTATATAAAATTGATTGGGTTGGAGATTTTTTTTTAAAGTCTATTATTCCATTGCAATTTCTCCATAAATAAAGTATCAGATAGTTTATTTTTTATTTTGAACTCATTTCCAAAATTAGGTTCTTTTATCATTATTGGTAAAGTATTATTTTAATTTAGACTAAATTTTAATTTTGTCTCTAATATTTAAATATCTTATTTTTATTCTAAATATTTTATTTTAATTTTTGTTATCAATTTTTTTTTTAAAATAGTCTTTTTCTATTATCTTTTATTATTTTATTGTTTCCAATCTCAAATAACTACAATAACTATGATAATTATTATAATTATAAATTTTGTTACTATTAGAAGAAAATAATAATAAAATATCTTTAAAAAAATATTTAATTTTAATCATAAAATTAAATTAAAATAAAATATTCTAAATAAAAAAAGTTCATACATTAAAAATAAAAAAAAAATTAATTCAAATATTAGGAATAAAAAAAATATTTTTTTATTATGTTATAACTTAACTTCTAAGTCCTAAGAGTCCCACGTGGCACTTGATTTATGACAACCCAAAAAGTGGGTCCATTTTTTTAGAAGAAAAAGAAGATATTGTGAATCTGTCAACTATTGTCGGGTCCTAAAATTCGAAGACGCGTGTCCTAATAAAGAAGTAAAGTTTCACTCTCCCATACAGAAACAAATCACTACTGAAGCATTGCCATTGGCTTTTTCTTGTGCAAAACTGATTAACATTTTTCAATTAATTTTATTTTGTGAAAACTACCTTATGACATGACACTCATTTGATTTCCGTGTAACAATCCACAAGTAAAAATCAGATTCTTTTTTTCTTTTTATGGTTCATGGTAATGTAAGTGTAAAATAACACAAATTTTCTTATAATAAGTGCAGGAAACCCTATAAAAACACAAGTTTTCCTTTTCCTTCAAAACTTTACAAAAAAAAGCATAAAACATGGAGGAGAGGTAATTAATAATTTCATTAAATCTTAACAGAAGTAAATATAAGTGCTAAATGAGCCATGTAAAAGAAACATGCCTATACTTGCACGGAAAATCATATACATATACTTTGAATCCAAAACGAATTCTATATACACACTTAACTTGTTCGAAAAATAAACTTACATACATAAAAATAAGGTGAGTTTTAGGATGTTTTTTGTTATGATATTTAAATTGTCTAATTTATTTTTTAAAATAAAAAATAAAATATTTAACGTAAAAAATAAATTATATAAAATATATTAAATATTATTTATTTTTTTTAATAACTTAGGTACAATATAATAGACACCATAGTATTTATCTAAAAATAATTACTAAATCAGTCATTAATTATATATATACATATATTTTATATTAGTGATTAATTTTAGTTTATAACTAATATAATTAAATTTGTATTTATTACTTAAAGAGATCTCTATTATTTAATATGGTTTTGGAATATAATTAATTAAACGAAAAAAATGTTTGGAATTGAAATTATATTTCTTAATTTTACATACACTTTTTTTATAATTAAAAAGAAATATTATTATCTTACAAGTGAAGTAGTGAACAATGAGGAAGAACCGAAGATTCTCTCCTCCTCACGTTTGGTTTATTCTGGCAGTTAAAAATCCAAGAAATCTTAGATATTTTTTCTTTTTATTATTATTTTGCTCTTCATTTTGTTCTTTATAAATAGCATGGACCGTTACCTGCATTCAACACCACACACATCAAAATCGTTTTAACTACATAACTAACTCATCATGTCGAAGGTCGTTTGTGTCACCGGAGCCAGCGGCGCCATCGGATCGTGGCTGGTTAAGCTCCTCCTCCAACGTGGCTACAGCGTCCACGCCTGTGTCCAAGATCTCAGTTACCCTCTCTCATAACTTCATTTTCTTTTATTCCGATCCTCACAATTCATCACTCTCATTATTATAACACACATTATCTAATATTGACTATGTTAGGTGTACCTGAGAAATCAGTTACCAAAAATATAAAATATATATTAAAAATAAATTAAATTATACACGTATTTATAATAAAGTACATAAATATTTAAAAACAATATTAGACTATTAATATTAGTCTCTTAGAATTCTTTTGTTATAACTAAAGGCATAATTTATTTAAATTTGATTTTTCATAATTTCAGAGGATGAGAAGGAGACGAAGCATTTGGAAGGCATGGAAGGAGCGAAGGGTAATTTGGAGTTCTTCGAGATGGATCTTCTAGACAAGGAGTCGATTGCGAAGGCCATAAAGGGATGTGCCGGTGTTTTCCACCTAGCATGTCCCAACATCATAGGACAAGTCCAAGACCCAGAGGTAGGATCGGAGTTTAATTAAGTTGGTCTAACGTCAACAAAAATCAGTTATGGATAGCATTACTCTAAGTATTACTATTTAACTTGATTAGATTTAGTTTATAAAAAGACTTGGATGTGTAGTATTACTCGCAGGAATTAATCTTGAATTTGTGATATTATATGGTTATTGATGAATGAATGAATGAGAGTGTAGAAGGAGATATTGGAACCAGCAATTCAAGGGACAGTGAATGTGCTGAAAGCAGCAAAGGAAGAAGGAGTGGAGAGAGTGGTGGCAACATCATCAATCTCTGCCATAACTCCAAGTCCTAATTGGCCAGCTGATAAGATTAAGAATGAAGATTGTTGGACTGATCTTGATTACTGCAAACAGAAGGGGGTCAGTATTTTAATTATTTTTTTACACTATTATCTTTTTTTTTTAATTTAATTTTAATGTATTATTAGTATAAAATAGTTTCACAAGTATATCTAATTTAAAAATACTATTTATAAATCAACCATTAAAATTAGTTACTATATATTTATATATTAATATATATATAATTTTACTATTTTAAATGTGTAATTTGTATTTCAATGTATATTCTGTATTGACCACTGATTTTTAACATAGTTATATTCTTATAGTTAATTACAAGATGCATAAATAATTATTTAAAAAATAAATATAATTAAAAATTATATAAAATATTTCATACAGCTAGTTAGGGTATTATAATTAAAACTTTTACAATAGTAGATTTCGTAAGGAGTATGATTCAAAACTCACTAACTAAAGAGGATGAATATGTATGTTATCCGAATCAATTAAGTATGTGTTCTTTCTCGCTTACTTATTTTAAGGAAGAAGAGATAATATCTAAAATGGGGAAATTTTGTGAATATACTAGCATATGTGTTTCTTCCTTATTGTGCGACTTATAATAAGTTTTAGATACATATTAGGTAAAATAATTTGTTTTAATAATTATATAAAATAACTATATTAAAAGTAAAAAGTAGGTATATATGCAAGAAGTATATTTCTTTTATATATATATCCCGTATAATTGTTAAAACGGGTTTATTTTAGCGTATCATTTATTTTTTAAATTCTAAAAATTAGGATAAATAATTTTATTTTTTTATATATGCGATCCGCATTGATTTAAAGATAAATGAAAGAGACAAGCCAGGCCAATTATAGTGAGACACTGAAACGCACGTTTTGGATGAATAGAAAAGGAGAGACAAGAAAATACAATAATTTATAGACTTAAAAAAAGTTCTAATTTATATATGATAATGATGTAACCCATTACCCTCTTTCCTGATTGGGTCCCAAACTAGTTCAATAATGCTAAAGCATAGAATGATTGTCTAAAGTTAATTGATGAGTCACTATTCAGTTTTTTTTTTTTTTAATATGAAATTGAAATCTATTTCTTAGCCATTAAATTGGAAGCTTATTCATCATATTAAGTTTTACATGTTTGTTTTTGGCGAATGCAGTAGTGTTTGCACTCTTCACTGATTGGCCTTTGTGGGTCATTTTATTTTTGGTCGGTTATTGGGGTCACTCTATGATGTCTTGATGGGACAAGACAAGTTAACTAATTAAAGGCACTTGAGGTTTTGGTTTAATGGCAATTTTAGTATCTCTAATGAAAATTTATGTGTTTTATGGGTGCAGTTATACTATCCTATTGCAAAGACATTGGCTGAGAAAGCAGGGTGGGATTTTGCAAAGGAGACGGGTTTTGATGTGGTTATGATCAATCCTGGCACTGCTTTGGGCCCTCTCATTCCACCAAGAATCAATTCTAGCATGGCTGTTCTTGTTAGTGTCCTTAAAGGTAATTTATTCTTTCCAAATAATTTTTTACTGCGACTACTTGGAATAAGTTGTTTTCGTTTGAAGATAATAGGTACAAATTATTATATAATTTGATATGTTTGATTAAATTATCTTTTTAATTATCGTCTTCATGTAAAAATAATTTTATTTGAGTAGTTACCGGATTTATTAAACATAATTATTATTGTAATTTTGGGATGATATATATAATTCATCCGAAATATAATAATTTATGTATTTTTACTTAATAATTTAAGTATGATTTTTATTACTCTTAAGAAAAAAAAAATTTAAAAAGATAAATGGTATTATACTATTATGACAAAGAATATATATGAAT
This sequence comes from Arachis hypogaea, assembly GCF_003086295.3. Classification (NCBI taxonomy): domain Eukaryota; kingdom Viridiplantae; phylum Streptophyta; class Magnoliopsida; order Fabales; family Fabaceae; genus Arachis; species Arachis hypogaea. The sequence goes on along the minus strand of NC_092036.1, from coordinate 6,934,750 downwards.
GATTATATTTGTAGATACCAAATAATACCATTGGAATTCTTCATAATCATATTTGTTTATCCTTTCCCCTGCAGTTAAGGAATTCATTTTGATGACATTCTAAGTATATATCATAGTCATGCAAAGTTACTAGTAAAATTTTGGAGCTTGTGAACCATTACATTACAGGTGACAAAGAAACGTACGAGGATTTCTTCATGGGAATGGCACACTTTAAGGACATAGCAATGGCACATATTTTGGCTTTTGAGAACAAGAAAGCATCTGGAAGGCACTTGTGTGTAGAAGCTATTCGTCACTATGGTGATTTTGTTGCCAAGGTTGCTGAGCTTTACCCTGAATACAATGTGGCTAAGTGAGTCACTTTCCATTCTTTTTTCAATTACCGAATTTCAGTTCAACAACAGAATCAGATGAGAATTAACGATTAGTTGAATGGTTATTTCATTTATCTGCTTAAACAAGTATCAAGGGTTTCAAAATCAAAACCCTTAAATGGAGTCTTAACCTGTTGGGTTAGAATAGGTGATACTTGGAAAAACAGAGTATTATGAGTTTTTTATTTTTATTTTTTAACTTTTAATTAGTAGTTATTTATTTTAATTTGCTTTTGTTTTTTTTAGGTTGCCAAAGGATACCCAACCAGGACTGTTGAGAGCAAAAGATGCATCAAAGAAGCTCATTGATTTAGGGTTAGAGTTCACTCCTATTGATCAAATAATCACTGATGCTGTGGAGAGTTTGAAGAGCCTTGGCTATGTCTAAATAATTTTTATTATATAATGATTCTATTGAAGAAGCCTTTGGGGACTGACTGCATATATCACTGTCACAGTGGTGATAATGGTGTTAATTATTATTATTATTTCTTCCATCATTACTTCTATGACTCATTGTTCATCATCGCATTTCATGTGGTTTTTGTTTTATACTACTTTAATTCTCAGTTACTGTTTGTGTGTGTGTCTGTTTGTGCTTATGGTGTAAAATAAAAGGTGAACTTATTGCAGTTCAGTCACCATAGTGACTATTAGTATTAATTTGACTAAGTGTTCTAATTTTATATATATCGCTATCTATAAACTTTTGGTTCGTTGTTATCAAAGATTGATGATTCGAAGAAATCACTTAAATGTAGCATAAATTTAATAAAATATATTGTCAGCATAAAATTATGTTAAGATTTATGTCATTATCTAACAAATACTGTCTACCAAATTTGTAGGAGATAGGAATTAAATTAATATGGGGCAGGATGGAAAATACTCATAATAGTCCTTAACTCCTTAACATTGGTGGGAATAAATTTTGTTACCAAATTTATACAACTCAGAATCTGACAAATGAGATTCCTCTAGGCTTTCTACTCCAACATCCATATGCTTAAACTTGAACACTCCCCAGTTTGAAGAAAGCAACTAGAGAATGTAGTTAGCAGCTTGCTAAATTAAGAATCCTTAAAATGAATTATTACTACAATTGTTTCTTTGATGCAAATTTACATGAAGCTTGTTGCAAACCAAGTAAAAATATTATGAGCTAAGGTGCCAATGATGGCCTATTTCTGCATGAAGGTAAGGAGAAGGATTCTCATGACCCATTCATTCAACCAAGAGAAATAATGACAATAATAAATATAAGCTCAGAAAAATCCATGATGTAACAATCAATTAACAAGGATCAGATTAGATCACTATACCAGTGTGTCCATGAATGACTTCAAATTCTTCGCATCTTCATCGGTTGTCAGGAACTTGGGAGGTTTAAAGAGTTTCCATAGACCAGGTGGATGCTTACTTTTAACTTTGGTAATTCCAGAAAACCGCCCATAAATCTTTTCACACTCTGGATAGGGCTTGACATAAAGATTGTAAAATCTAAGCCTGGTTGGCTTTACCATGTCCTTTAGTCCAAACTCGAAACCAAGCGTGCCTTTCGCTTTCAAGTACTCCATTACATTGTACCTAGGAACAATCTGCTTCTCAAAGTTCACACCCAAGTACTCAGGAACATGAAGCAAACAATCAACACTATAATTCATCCTCTGCACCAAGAACCCAATCTTTTTCTCAATGGACTCTACATCATAGGTTATCAACCTTGGCTCTTTCCATAACAACTTCAAAGCATCGCTTCGAATCAATCCGTGATGGCACAAGCAATCCACTTTTAACTTCACTTCAAAACAAGCCCTCAGCAAACCATCCTGAAAAATCCTCTCTTTGATGGCTTCCCTACACTTCAAACCCTCTAGCAACCGCAAACACCGTGAAAATTCCCCAATCTCCATTCCCAAAATCCTTGGCACCCTAACTACCTCGGTCCTAATTTCGTGCCTAGGAAATCTTAACTCCTCCAATTCACGAATCAGGGGCTTCAACCTCTGCTCAACCCCAATTCCCAAAACCCTTGGGTTCAACCGCACAACTCGATCAACCACCTCATCCCTCGGAATCCCAAATTCCACCAGAAACTCAATCACAGAAGCAAGTTGCCTCCTGCTCACTGCAATCACGCTCGGGAAACCCTCCAAAATCTTCGACACAACGTCATCAGAAAATCCCAAGCTCTTCAATGCCTCGACTTTCTTGGAAGCCTCAACCGGGTCCAGTTGGAATCTTCTAGAACACTCCAAGAAGTTCACAATCATGGATGAGGAAGGGTTCATGGCCTTGAGCTTCGACAATCCCTGCTCCCAGTTTTGGAGGAACTTGGGTTCCAACACGGCAGGGCAGTTGCGAATGAGGGAGACAACGGCATTTTGGGGAATTCGGAAGGAGAAGAGAGTGGCGAGTGATTTCTCAAGTTCAGGTATGTTGGAATCTAAGAGAAAGGAGTTGTTGGAGATGATGTGGGGAATTTGGGAAGGGGGGAAACCGTACCTCTGGAAGAGACTGGCGAGGGAAATCTGTTTCCGGTAACAAGAAGCAGTGGAGAAACAGAGGGAGTGGTTTCGGAGGATAGCATTGCCAATGCTTCTTGTTGCTGCCATTGTGAATGCCTCTCGTGCATTGTTCCCCCCTCCTCAATGTTGGGCAATCGGTCTTCTCTGATGTAATAAACAAACCTGCAAATTGACACGGCAAAAAATGAGTATCAAAATTATACATGAAAATTACATTGTTTAGGATATTTTTCTACATAAAAATTATTCATTTCGCAAAATGATGATAAATTGAGATGCTGTGGAATAAAAACAAATATGAAAAAATTTCACTAAATGGAATTAAACAAAGATCCAATTGTAGCAGCTAAAACACTAAGCTCACTATATCAGCTAGGAACTGAAAAAACAAAATCCAAGCAACTATAAAGATTAAACATAAGTCAGCTATAACAAAGTTATCAACAATATGTTTAATATGTTTACTCATTTTTTCTCACTTGAGATTATCTTACTTGACTTTTATCAACAATTTAATCAGCAATTTGATCAACAATCAGCAACAACAAAACATCGATAGCAGAATTTCAAAGTTCATAACTAACATCAATATGGTATTTTGTAGATTCTGGGCCAAGAGTATCTTCACTATTTTGTTTAAAGAAGTTAAACAGAAACTCAGCAAAAAAGGTTAAAATTGTTAAGAGAAGATTAAAGAGCAACTCAGCAATAGCAAACTTATTATTAATTAGGATAAACTCAAATTCATGAATCATGAATCATGAATCAAATTCAATGCAGAAATTGAGAGAACAATATGTAATAACCAAGGTTGCGAGAACCAAACTGGTCAATAAACCGGTAGAATAACTGGTTCAATGGTTTAATGGTTCAACTAAGATTCAACTGGAATTCAACCGGTTTAATTAAATATAAAATAAAATTATTAAAAAATTAATATATAATTTCAAATATTTAAATTCAATGATTTCTAAGCTAATAAACTTCAAAATTTCACAATAAATTGTTCATAATCTATCATTAAAAGTTCACAAACAACTTCAAACATCAAAGTTTATAACTAAAGAAAATTAAAACACACATAAATGACAAACACACAATGTTCTACCACCAAAATAAACATTAATAAATAAGTTTTCAACTAAACAAAGACACTACTCATCAAAAATCACAAAATTTAACAAAACAGCAACATTATTTCAAAAAATCAGCAACTGCCACTATAACAGAAAATCAGCAACAACATTGTTTCAGAAAATCAGCAACTCAGACTAACAAAATTATTTCAGAAAATTTAACAAAACACCATCAACCATCATCCATCAAAATTTAACAAAATAAGCAAAAATGAACAAAAACAGAAGAATCAGCAACTCAGAATCAGTAAAATTAACAAAATAAGCAAATATAAATTGAAGCAGCTTTGCTTACCGGCAAGGGAGGAAGGGAAGTGACGACGAGAGAGGAAGGGAAGTATGCTCGGACAGAGAGAGAGAGAGGGGGCTCGAAGACAGAGGCTTGATGATGAGGACAAAAACGGAGAAGCCAACAGCTCCGAGCAGACCTTCGAGAGGCGACGATGGCAACCGCTGGCGGCGATAGTGGTGGGGGCTGGCACACGTTCTGTTTGAAGGTGGCTGCAGCTCTGATGGGTTTAGGGGGTGTTGTGTTTTCTGCAAGGTTTTGAAAACCGGACTGGTTATCAAATCGTTCTTGTTACTGATTCACTGGTTTATTAATTCAACCGGTTCAACCGAAATAACCGTTTTACAATAAAATAATATATAAAATATAAATAAATACACAAAAACATAATTATAATCTAATATAAACATTAAAATGTCATTCAAATTTAAAGCATTATAACAACCAAAGTCTTATGATGTTAACAAAATACAAACTCAAAAACCAAATAACAAAAGAAAATATCCAAATATGAAATGCCTACATGAAAATCTCTCATCAATCATCAAAATCGCAAAAACTTACTGCAGATTTACCGCATTGCAGATTCACTGCATTAGAATCGTCTTCACCTTTATTTCCACCATCTTAAAAGGAGGAATCAAAAGATGCACAAATGAATGTTTATTGATTGACCCTATCATCCATAATTGAAAGAAAATTTCATTGAATTAACTTAATTCAATTTATGCTTTTCTTGATTGGATTAACTTCAAAACTGACCAATTTATGTTAGCACGACAATTAACAACTTTAAAAAAATTGACAAGATTTAACAAAGATTAACAAATTTTTTAACAAAAATTAACAACATTTCCCAATTTTAACAAACTCAGCACAATGATTATCGACAGAAAAAAGCACTGAATGTCTGAACGACCACAAAATTGATTATCAAGAAAATTTAACAACAAAGGAAAAGAAAAAAAAAAGCAAGATTGAGCAATGAATCAGTAACAGAGTTATCAAATTATCATGAAGCATTAAGACAGAGTTATCAAATTTAATATCATCAGGGAGCAAACTCAGCAAAGCCAATCAACCAAGAACAAACACTGAGAACTGAGCCACTGACTGAGAATTCGAGGCATTACCTTCGGCGAGGGCAGTGAGCAGAGGCTTGAGGGAGAGCGACGGACGACGAGACAAACACTGGCGAGCTGGCGACGAACACTGGCGAGCTGTAGACGCACACGACGGACGGATGACGGGCAAGAGAATTACCGAACGACCACGGTGAGACAGGAGGGCAGCGCGACGGGCGGCTAGGGTGAGACGAACGGCGGCGCGATGAGGCTAGGGTTATCAAGGAAGGGTTGTGCGATGGAAGACTTTTGGAACTTGGTAGAGGTGCGTGAGGGAGAGGGCAGAGACGCGGGTGGCGACGCAGGAGTTGAACGATGTAGAAGGAAATGTGGATAACGGAGCAACAATGCCGTCGGCGGGGACTCTGGCATAGTTGGAAGAATGGAGAGAAGAGGATGAGTCGGGGAGTTGGGCTGGGTTGAAAGGGGCGTTCGACCCGACCCTGTTTGAAAAACCGGCATGGACCCGAATCATATTTTGTAAAATTCGGATTTTTTTTTTTGGTTTAAACTTGTTGAAAGGGTAAAAATAAGAAAAATGGATTACATAGCTTTAACAAAATTATTATTAATATTACATTAATTTTGTTAAGTGTTAGTAAGACACACAAACATTTATAATCTTGATTTTTGGATCTAATAGATCTTATTCATGAATGAAAGCTACTTTTTTATATTGTCAACAAAGTTATTAAGTGTTAATAAAAAAATTGATGATGATAAAATAATATTTGTATAATTTTAAATGTTTTAGAATAAAAATAAAAAAATTAAAATATTAAAAACTAAAATAAAATTCACTCCCATGTTAGAAAAGAAAACAATATTTTATCCTATAATATAATTTAATTGTAGGCGGCTGAACTTTGCAAATAGAACCTAAAAAACCAGTTAAACCATGCATAACATATATCCCCTCCTCTTTCCCCTTTTAACTTTTTTTTTTTTGAAACAATAAATAGTTGCGGTAATTAAACTGCTAAGATAAAATTTCTATGAATAAATTTAATATATAAAATGCCATGTAAAATTTATTTATGACAATTTTTTTTAATAAGAGAATTTAACACAATAAGTAAAACAAAAATAATAACAAATAAATAGAAAAAAATAAAAAAGAACAACAAAAAAATAAAAGATAATTCATTAGTTATTTTTTGTGTTCTATTTTTTTATAGTGTACTTTTCATTTTGTACTCCTTAAAATACGTTCGACCATTCCAAATTTATTAAAACTCTGTCAATACGACTGCAAGGTCGGTCGAAACCATGTAAATTTTGGATTGCTAAGTGGAAATCCACCAATTATATATCTTGTATCCAATTTTTAGAATCGTTCACAGTCGCTATTAATCTAACATCTTTTCTCTTCTCCACGTGTACAATCTCGTTAAAATCTTTTATATAGGAGACTGACATATATTGCTATATAACTTAATTCCTTCCATACAGCAAGTTTTTCGTCTCTTGTATGAGCTTCATACACTAAAGCAAGTACAATTGAAATTATTTTTAATAAGATTCCTTTAACACACGCTCTCTTTCATGACAGCGATTCATTTTAAACATTATTTCATTCCAATTTAATAGCAAACTACCCGAAACACTTTGGGACCCAACATATTCCCATCCCGCAACATTATTCTCCCAAATTTTTATTACATCAAACTTCGTTACTACCTGCCTTTTAGCCTCAAACAAGCCTAACATATTCAATTTAAATTTTTTCTTGAGATTTTTGACCCTGCTCAATTTTTCATCTCTCCTCAATCCCCTCATTCCAAGAACAAAATTTTTTTTTGAATGAAAAAGCTCTACACCACCAGTGGAGCAAACAGTAAACATAAGTATAACTAAAAAACAGCACTAACAACCCAACGAATTAAAACAACCCCTAGTCATCTTCGAATTGTCATCAACAACCAAGAATAGTACCACCAATCCACTCGTCAAATAGCACAAAGGACCTGTTAATGATTTTCACTACACCTGAGCCTTGATTACGGAACAGCCTATCATTCCTCTCAAGCCAAATTGCCCAAATTGCCGCAAAGAAACCAATCAACCAGCGCTTCCTCTCATACTTTCTTAGTGAAGCATTCGTCCAGCTCTCAAAATGTTGCTTCAGTGTACCTGGAACGGACCATTCTCTTCCCAGAGCGAACAGCCAAGCACACCACACTTGCCAAGTAAGCGCAAAACCAAGAAAGAGATGAAAAGCAGATTTCACAGACTTACAGCACAGAGCACACATATTATCAAGCTGGTCTATGACACCTAATCTTCCCAATCTTTTCTTAGTATTCACCCTCTCAACCAATACAAACCAAGCAAATAATTCAACCTTTGGTGGGACGAAACCCCTCCAAATAGCACGTGTGAAGCTGTAGCTTGTTATTTCCTCCGGGAGTACTGCTTCCTGCATCACCTGCATGAAGGACTTAGTAGAAAACACACCACTCCTATCAAATTTCCAAACCACCCGATCCTCTCTCTCAGTTGTTAGCTTAACTGAACGTAAGATGACATGAAGTTGGTTCAAGAGTTCTAACTCCCATTGAAACAACTATCGCCTCCACTGGAAGCTCCAAATCCACTCTAGCCCATCCCAAAACCCACAGTCCCTTATAAAAGATCCTCTAAGGTTTGAAACCGAGAAAAGCCTTGGAAACAAGTCTTTCAAGACACCACTAGTTAGCCAAGCATCCTCCCAGAATCGGACTGTTTTGTCATTTCCTACTTCCATTGACAATCCACCAATCATCTGTTCCCTGACTTGTGGCTCTCTGATTTGAAGCTGACAAATATCCTTCTACGGGCCCCCTCTCAGAGGAATAGGTTGATCCCGCAGCATCACAGAAGGATTCAAGTTATTACAAGAACACACTACTTTTTTCCATAAGGGGCAATCCTCTTTCGAAAACCGCCACCACCATTTAAACAGAAGAGCTGTATTCCGAACTACTGCATCACCTACTCCCAGCCCACCCGCCTTTTTAGGGGCCATCACTACCTCCCATCTCACTAGTGGCAACCCAATCTGCCCATCCTCTTTACTCCACAAGAACCGTCTTTGTAATGAGATCAACTTCGCTGCTACTGCCTTTGGCATCTTATACAAACTAAGGTAGTATATAGGTAGGCTATTAAGAACAGATTTAATGAGTACCAGCTTACCTGCTTTATTAAGGCTCTTTGCTTGCCATAGACTCAGCTTTGCTTCCACCTTTTCAAGCACTGGTTTCCACGTCTTAACTAGTCTCGGATTAGCTCCCAAAGAGATCCCAAGGTATCGGACAGGGAGTAGTTGCTCCTTGCATCCCAGTAAAAGACACATCTTACTCGTCCACTGTTGGTCACAATTAATCGGAATGAAACTGGACTTTTCAAAATTAATATTCAAACCAGACATCAGCTCAAAGCAACGCAGTAGGCGCTTGTAATTCCTTATGGTCTCTTCCTCTGGAGGACAGAATAGGATAGTATCATCCGCAAATTGTAAGTGCGACAACTCGATGTTATCTCGACCAACCAACAGCGGCGATATGCGCCCATTCCTCACCGCCTCCCCGATCATTCTATGAAGCACATCGACAACCAGGACAAACAGAAATGGAGATAAAGGATCTCCTTGTCGTAGACCCCTTTCCATTTTGAACGGCTTAGCGGGAGATCCATTTATAAGAACTGACATAGAAGCAGAACATACACACTTCTGAATCCACCCCCGCCACCGATATCCAAAGCCCATCTTCTGCACCACGATATCCACAAAGCTCCATTTCACCCTATCATAAGCCTTTTGAAAATCCAGTTTAATTATCGCTGATCTCCGTTTTCTTGCCTTCAGCCAGTGCACTGTATCACAAGCTATCAAAGCCCCATCGTGAATTTTCCTGCCCTGCACAAATGCACTCTGAGTCTCGCCCACTAGATCTGGCATCACTTTTCGCATCCTCCGAACCAACACCTTAGATATGACCTTATAAACACACCCCACCATACTAATCGGTCGAAGGTCTTTTATCTCTGTAGCTCCAACAAATTTCGGTGCCAACGCCACCCACGTGACATTCGAATCTGTAGGTAACACAGCTGATTGGAAGAACCCCATCACTGCTTCCGTGAACTCCCTCCCAACTTCCTCCCAGCACTTCTTTATAAAATTCATGTTATACCCATCGCTTCCTGGTGCTTTTGTTGGCTCACAATCCCATACTGCAAACTTTATTTCTTCGGCACTCGGCATCAACTCCAGCTCTGTTGCCTCCTCTTCAGTTATTTGCCGTACCAGACCTTCCCGAAATCCTATATTTGGTGATGGCTCCTGATGGTACAACTCCTTATAGAAATCTACTATTGCAGCCTTAATCCGAGACTGTTGCGTCACTAATTGCCCATGGATCCTTAAGGCATCAATCCAATTGTTCCTCCTATGAGCCGAGGCTAGATTGTGGAAGTATCTAGTATTTTTATCCATCTCCTTAGCATGCTTGGACCGTGACATCTGCTTCCAATTAACTTCTTTCCTGATATACCATTTCTTACAGGAGCTCACTAGTGCCTTTCTTCTCGCTTCCGTAGTTCCATCACAAACTCCATTGCTCACCAAGTCATCTACTTTCCTGATCTCCTCTTCAAACTTATTAATCCTTATATCCACATCTCCAAAATGCTCTCTATGCCATCTGCCCAATGGACCCGTCAAAGCCTTTAACTTGTCCAAGAATGGAACTTCCCCTATGCTCCCCCACTCCTCCCTCACCATCCTCAAAAACCCATCATGAGTAAACCATGAATCCAGACTCCGAAAGGGTCGCGGCCCCCCTCCCAACCTTGTGACATTCACAATCAGAGGACAATGGTCTGACAATCCTCTTGGACCTCCTCTTAATCTTGTTTCAGGAAACGCTTCCAACCACTCCAAACTAATCAGTACTCTATCAATACGACTACATGACTGGCCTCTGAACCAAGTGAATCTACGATCAGTTAAACCTAAGTCCACTAGCTCCATATCGTGAATCCAGGATTTGAATTCTGTTGCAGATCTTGGCAATGAAATCGCCCCTTGCCTCTCTTCCACCTGAATAATCTCATTGAAATCCCCCATAAAACAGAAAGGAACTTGACATAACCCAACCAAAAAGCTCAACTCTTCCCACACAACAAGCTTGTCCTCCCTTACATGCTCACCATACACAACACGGAACGCACACCAAAAATTATTTTTTAACAGCACTCCATCCACGCATAGCCACCTAGTCCCTTTATAACAGTTGCTTAAGTTAAATACATTTACATCCCACATCAACAACAGGCCTCCCGACGCCCCTTCCGCTTCCACAAACTCCCATCCCACTACATCATTACCCCACAGTTGTACTACATCGAATTTAGTCACCACCTCCTTTTTTGTCTCTATCAAGCCTAGTATATGCACATTGAATTTCTTTCGAAAGCTTTTGACCATACTCACCTTTCCAATCCCCGCCAAACCCCGAATATTCCATGATGCAAAACTCATTTTAAAAAATTAGTACACACCTTGTTTCTATTTTTCGGACGACTCCAAGAACAAAATTATTTTAATAAATTATTACACACTTTATTTTTTATCTTTGGGTCTGCAGCGTCTTGCTTTCTTTTTCTGTTTTACCAATTTTTTTTGAGTAATTTTTTCATTTTATGCTCCAAGAATAGTCATGATATCATCTTTTTCATTGTATAAAATTGCACTTGATTCCAATACAAAGTCCTAATTTTCCCCTTACTTCCTTCATTCTTTGTCCGAATCACCATCATCAACAACCCTCTTTCTAACTACTTCTTCATCGTGTTCCGACAGATCCCCTTTCCCTTTATCAATGTTGTTCCCTTTGTACCGAAACACACACTACTATCAATCACCATGTCATCTCTATCACCCATTTTTTTCATCAATGTCTTTCGCACCATCATCAGCAACATACATATTCAACCCAACAGTCCTTTATTCAATGTCATCGTCGGGAGAGTAGTGGATTGGTTCTCCGCCACCAACTCCTCCTCGATCTCACGACCCATCATAGGCGGCGTCAGGATTGCGCATCTCCCTTGCCACATTGAGCCTCATTTGCCATAGTCAGATTTTACCTTCCCTCCTTCAACACCAATTTGGCCTCCCTCGGTCACTTCTGCGCTGATCTCCAACCCAAGTGTCACAGATGCAACTTTCTACACACTTGTCGTAGACCTTTTTCTAACGTGTCCATTTCTATCGTAGATGTTGTGATCCATTTCCATCAAGTTTGATTCGGATTCTAGACCCAACCTAACATCACCAAACTGGTTGATTGAGGAAACCGGGTCCAAAGATATTTTTCTATCTTTTTTAGACATCCTTGAATTGTTGGGCCTAACACCAAACCTACAAAGAACTTTTTTTTATTCCTTTTGTCTCTCCATTCCAGCCCAGTAGAATTACCTTTTATAACCCATGTAATTATATTTTCAAAAACAGCTTCATAATTAATATAACCACATCCCACACAATTCATTCTCCCTTCAATTCTTTCATAAATTGGTTGATATGTTATTGTTATTATCTGATTTTATTTTTTTGAATGATTATTAATCAACTCATTCAAAATAATTTCAAGAATTATCAAACTACCATTATCTTCTCTGTCTTCTTTAGCTCTCCATCACTACATCGGCTACCTGGTCGTTGAAAACCGTCGATTTTGTAGTCCGTGCACTCCTTAAACTCGTATTCACACATTCTCTTTTCACAACTGTTCTTTATTGTTCACAGCTATAGTTACTTTTTTCATTAGTTTCTTCGTAACAATTCAATCTAAAAGCCTCTTGTCTCACTTCTTTCACTAGCACATTGAATCCACTGATACCTACTGTGATATGGATTCATTCATTAATCATATCCACGATATAAGTATCAATTTGTACTCGTTCAACACCAAAAGATATGCACGGTTCTGTTACTTTGTTACAACCGACTACTTCCCTCCATTGGCCTCCTAACATGTTAAAGGTATCCGTTGACCACGCATGTAACGAAACTCTGTAGCATTCTGACCACACTTTTCGACTTTCGCATCACTCCGTCTCATCCCATCTCTATACACTATGAAAGAATTGCAAGAGACTATTCATTTTAAATGTATATGCTTCTTCTGCATTCAATACAGAATTAAAACTAAAAAAAAAATTATAAGCTCCCAGTTCTCATACTTGGATAACTTGAGACAGATTTTTTCTAATCATCTCTTTCAAGAAACTAAAATCAATTACCTTCATCGTACCGTCGACCAGACTTCTCCATAGTCAGTCTATATTCTCTTTCACCACCGATATTTCGACTTTTTTCGTCCATCCATTTCCATGCAAGTTTGGTTCTTTTTGGTGGCTCGTTAATTTCTCTATTTACCTTTGGTTATCTCTTTTATGAGGCTGAAAATTTGTCTTGTTCTACTTATCACTTTTTTCTTGAGTTATTTTTTGGATTTTTGTTTTAGTTGTCCTTCTATACTTCGCTTCTCCCACACACACAATCTTCCCTTTTAACCTCGTTCAATTCATTTCTGTTATAATCTTTAGAGCTCCACTTTTTATTGTGTATTGAACAAATACAAAAATATACATATTATCACTTCATGATAGATAAATATTGTTAATGTATCCAGTCCAATTAAATTGATAGAATAATTCATTCTTCAAAATATCTTCAAAAAAATTATTAATAAAGATGAAAAAAACCTCATTTTCTAACTATTGATACTCTTCTCGATCTTTTACATGCATTTTCCTAATTCTAATCCACCCTGTATTTTCCACCTCTTATCTCTTGCTCTTTGTCTCACTCGTTCTCTCATATTTATGACAATGTCTATCCTATTTTTATCTTTCAACTACCAGACATATCTTAATTAAGAATCAAAGTTTCCTTCAGAAAAGGTATATGTTTACTATGTATCAATGTGAATACGATGATTTCAAGTAGGGTCGACGGAACATTTGTGCAAAATAAGACATGGAACATGATTTATTATTGTAAATATAATTATCCTCATCTGTGTAAGCCAAATCTCACATGCAGAATTTGACCCGTACATCCTGATTCTTCTATTTTATCATTTTCTTTTTTCCTACTCTTTTCCTGTCATTAAACATTCATGTTCTTGATTTATGTTATAATAATATTTGCACATGATGCTCATTAAATAATACTTACATTAATTCTTTATAAATAATATATAAACTTCAATAAATCTTTTATTATTATAAAGTTTTTCTTTTGGTATTTTATTTTGGTTCAATACAATTTCCTTTTTAATTTTACATCTTGCTACATCAACAATAATTAATGGGTAAGAAATAAAATATAAACATTTAAAATTTTACTGACTAAAAATTATATATATATAGAATCCAAAATTATGCTTACCAAAATTTCTCCCTTGTTAAAAATTTTCTCTTTTGTCTTTCTTTTCGGGCCCCATTTCCCTATACGTGTCTCTCTAACATGATAAACACAAACAAGCATGCACTTATACAAGACAAAAGGTATATTCTCAGCAGACCCAAATAATAATAATAATAATAATAATAATAATAATAATAATAATAATAGTTTGATGAACAGAACTAATAAAATTCATTGATAAAGTTAACAAAAAGACTCTCTCTTAAGAGGCTCAGAGTCTTGGAATACATTTGAAGAAGAAGAAGAAGAAGAAGCAAAGCTAAGATATTGGGGAAGAAAGTCATAGTTGTTATTGTTTTCAGCTGATGATAGGAGCAGAAACTTTTCACTATAATCTTGATCTAATAATTGACTTGGTAATAAGGTAGTATTGTTATTAGAAGGGTCTTGTTGCATCTGATGGATGCTTAGAATCTCTGCCTGAGCCACTGCAAGTTGCATTTGTAATTGTGTAACTTGATTTTGAAGGTATGATATTGCTCCAACACAACCATACACAGGGTCTCTCACTCTTGCAGTTGCCTCATAAACTAAACTGCTTACAGCATCTCCTCTTTGATCAATTGGAAGTTCCTATACATACATACATACATCAATTTAATAAATAATAAATTATTAACCTTATTGCACAATAATCATAGAGAACAATAATAGATGGATGCTAGTAATTTATTAACATTAATTTCAATATATAGCATACACAAATTCTTAAGTAGGCATATCCATATATTCCCATCAATAATTGGCAAATTTTCTATATGCTAAGCTTTAGAGTTTAGACATATTGAAGAATTAATTTGAAATATTTGTTTATATGTATATCTAAAAGATTTGATGGATGAAAAAAAGAAGGTAAGAAAGAGTTGGAGAGAGATACCTGAAGCATTTTGCTGACATTGCTAGCGCCAAAGACTTTGTGCACAATGGCAAACTTGCGAGGATCATCAGAAGGAAAATAAGGAGCAAAGATGCATTCTTTGGTGCAACGCCGCCTCAACAATTTGCAAGAAGCACAAGGTGAGGAACCCCCCATTGGAAACAAATTAAAGATTGTCCTTTTTTATTTGGCGACTACTCACATGATGATGGGTGTTTTGTCTTCATGTAAATATTCTGAGTTGGCAACGATAGGATGATCACACGTGTTTCGTAGTTAGTGTATCATTAATTAAGATAAACATGTGGTCCCATCGGTTTTTTTTTATTAATATACTGGTTGGTCTGGTTCGAAGAATAAAAAATCGGTTGAACGTAGACTTGGTTCGCTGGTTTGAAAAATGAGAAAAGAATTAAATAATGAAGTGGGCTTTTTAATAGTGATGCTTGTCCAAAAAATAAAAAACAGCAGTCTAATGTTCTAATACACAAATTACAATGGTCTTAAAAAAAAAAAACCAGATTGCAATGGCCCATAAAAATACCTCGTTACTTAATTAATTATTTATTCTATTAATTTATTATGCCTGAATCAATAAATTTATATTAATACACTAAATTAGTTTGTAAAAATGTTTTAGACAGAAAATTATTATTAATAAATTTTAATTATTAAATTATTATTATATTAGATAAATTAAATTTTACATTAAATTCTGGTAAAAAATTAGATGATGACATGATAGGTTAATGTTACGTGTTATAAGATAATTGGTTGATGTGTCATGTCAGGAATACATGACATAGCACGTGTACTACTTGTTATTTGACACGTTATAAATTTATTTAGAGTCAAAATAGTTGTTTTGGTGTATAGTCAAAATAGTTGTTGAAATAACAGAATAAGTTATTTTCATACCTAAAATTTAAAAAATTAATCAAATTAGTTCCATATAAATCTCTCTTATTTTTGTCTTCATAATATTAATTCTTAATAATTTTAATACTAATTTTAGGCTTAATTACTTTGTTGGTCCTTATAGTTTTACCAAATTTTTAATTAGGTCTATGTACCTTTTTTCTTTTTAATTAAGTTTCTAAACTACCTTTAATTTTGTAATTAGGTTATTTTTCATATAAAAAATGTTAAAATTAACAGAATATTTCTTCCATAATACATGTGGCAAAGACCTAGTTGGGTTTTTAATTATGAATACTTTCAGATTACGAAGAAATATTCAGATAATTCAAACATTTTTTACACTAAAAATGAGCTAATTATAAAATTAAAAGCACTATAAGAACCCAATTGAAAGAAAAAAATTATAGAGACTTAATTAAAAAAATTTAATAAAACATAGGGATCAACAGAGTAATTGAACCTTAATTTTAATATCAATTTTTAGATCTTAATAAATAAAACTCCCTTTACATAAAAGAGGTAAATATCAAATCGGTATCCGGAAGATTCCGACGTTGACAAAATGGTACCTGACTTTTGTTATTGTCAAAATGGCCCCTAAAAATTTTTAAAATTTGACAAGCGTGTCTTCGAGCTCGACGGAGCAAATTTCCGACAAGCACAATGCTGACATAGTCACTACGTTTTGATGACATGGCAAAAATCCCCTCCAATCCTAATCCTTCTCCTGCAACGCACTTCCCCTTCCCCCTCCCCAACGCACTCCCCCCGTCCCCTTCCTGAATGCACTCTCCCCCCTCTCCAACCCTAATCCCCCTTCCCTAATCCCAAATCCTCCCTTCAAGATTAGTCACCAAGTCCAACAGACAATGACAAGAGTTAATGAAAGTTTTCACATAATTGTTGATGCCCTCACATCGTGAGGTAGTCCTAAACTCAGCACAAAATTTGTCCATCAAGTAAGAGCTAGCCCAGTTTTTCTTCCTAGCATATTGAATGTTAACCCATTCATTATTTTGCAGACCAAAAGTATCTACCATCTTAGCCCAACGGAGCTCGAACTCATCGGGATGCCACTTGCCATACATGCACTTTTTAAATTCTGCACAAAATGTTGGATCTTTGATGTTAGACGTTGCATTTTTTTGAAGGTGCCAACCGCATAATCTATGGGTTGCATTAGGGAATGCATTTGCAATACCCTCTTTCATGCCTTCATCTCCATCCGTTACCACAACAGTAGGAGATTTACCCAGCATAACATCCAGAAAGTTCTTCAACAACCATGTGTAAGTCGGTCCTGATTCATCCTCTAACACAGCGAAACCAAAAATGCAAGTTTGCCTATGGTGATTACTACCAGAAAATATCACCAGTGGCTTTTTATACTTGTTCTTTCGGTACGTGGTATCAAATGCTAGGACGTCGCCAAACAACTGGTAATCAGCCTTGGACATTCCATCTGCCCAAAATAAGTTGCCCAATCTATCTTCAGGGGTAGAACTATAGCGTGCCATCGCCATCGGGTCTAGATCAGCCTTGCCACTCAAGTATCCTATGGTAGCATTTGAATCGCCACCAATAATCCTTGCCCGTCTACTTCTTTCTATATAATTATCCAAATCTTTCTTTGAAAAGCCAACTCTATGATACCCACCTGCTTGTCCAACTAGATATCCCATAATTTGAGAAGTAGGGAGTCCATGCATGATCATTGTGTCAGTCTGAGCTTTGTTTGCATCGGTCAAACGACGATGATTTGGAATTAGGTGGACAAGGCATTGTGGTATTAACTCATGATTATGCTCCTCGACTAGTTTCCTAACCCTCCAAACTGAAGAACTTTCATCAAGGTAAATGGACAGCTTTGCCTCACAACCAGTTCGAGTCTCTGCCTTGTGCTCCCTCTTCCTATTCGAATTGTTGTAGTATTTCTCCTCTCTGTATCCTGCCTTGTTGCAAAAGAACCGTCGCCTTGTATAATTCCCATCTTTGCCACGAGCAGCATCTCCCTTACGGACTCCAAACCCAACACTTTTAGCATAACTAACATAGCACTCATATGCTGCATCAGCTGTCATCCATGAGTGGTTCCTTATGTCCTCTATTGTTAGAACACCACAATATCTACTGCTTCCACAACATGCACATGTGCAACTCACATTCTCCAGTGTCTCATTCATGTTTTGGCCTCCCTCGTCACTTTCAAAGTAAGTTGCTTCTCCTTCGATATCCATCTCCTAATGCAAACCAAACTGTTAAATGTAAAATCAAATCATAACCAAAAACATAATCATAATCCTATTTCAAATTTAACTTATTGCTGTGATAAAATTAGCATTAAAAAATTATTGTCAAATTCTACACTACAATGACACACACAAGGATCCAATAAATATATTTTTATAGTAATTCAGTTTTCAAACATGAAAATAGAAATTTTTAAACAACCACATAGGGAGGGACTCTTAAAACTAAACTAAAACTCTTGGTTTCTCTTATATCATCAACATAAAATTTAAGTTTCATCTATTACTCATTAAGACAACTACCTCAAAAATTTCGTCGTTTAAGAAATATTATTTTCACAAATAATTCTTTAAATATGATTATTTTGGATATATTTTTTAACAAAATTATTACTGATTATTTAAAGGACTAGCTTTTAGAAAATTATTAACAAAGGCACACACATAATCGGATAGGGGTTAAATAATAAAATTTATTAAAAAATACCCTACCACAAATTTCGAAAATAAATATTTGGTTTAATGTATAAATAAAACAATGCATTTAGTATTTTCCACTACCAATGTATATCCTATATCTATTCTTATTTTGAGCTTGAAATAAATTAGAGTTATGGGCAAAAACTTACCAAGAGCTGCTGAAACGATATCACTCTTCGATCTCCAGATACCTACAATTGCTCACAACTCTTTAGGAAACTTGAACTTTTTTTACTATATCAACCTTGTATATAATAACCACAATGTACTTTGTCTTCGTCATCTTCGGACAAGTACTTGGAACTGCCACACCAGCAAGGTGGTATGAATGGTCACTCCCTATGTAGACACAAGAAACTATTTTCTCTAGCTTACACTGGAAGATTGAGTTTTATCGATGGGTAATAAGGTTTTATTTTTTATTTTACTTTTATTTAAAATTTTAATTTAAATAAAAGATATCAAAATACAAACTCGATTTACTCAGTTCGGAATGAACCATTGGGTTCATCTACTTGGTTTATTAGAACTAAGTTAATTATCATGTTATTCTAAGTACATTCATTATTTTTAATGGGTCCCACAATATTGATGTGATCCTTACACACGGCAGTATTACATAGATTTAAAGTACTATCTTTGCCTGAAGACAAAACACCCATCATCATGTGAGTAGCCGCCTAGTAAAAAAAGTTCAAGTTTCCTAAAGAGTTGTGAGCAATTGTAGGTATCTGGAGATCGAAGAGTGATATCGTTTCAGCAGCTCTTGGTAAGTTTTTGCCCATAACTCTAATTTATTTCAAGCTCAAAATAAGAATAGATATAGGATATACATTGGTAGTGGAAAATACTAAATGCATTGTTTTATTTATACATTAAACCAAATATTTATTTTCGAAATTTGTGGTAGGGTATTTTTTAATAAATTTTATTATTTAACCCCTATCCGATTATGTGTGTGCCTTTGTTAATAATTTTCTAAAAGCTAGTCCTTTAAATAATCAGTAATAATTTTGTTAAAAAATATATCCAAAATAATCATATTTAAAGAATTATTTGTGAAAATAATATTTCTTAAACGACGAAATTTTTGAGGTAGTTGTCTTAATGAGTAATAGATGAAACTTAAATTTTATGTTGATGATATAAGAGAAACCAAGAGTTTTAGTTTAGTTTTAAGAGTCCCTCCCTATGTGGTTGTTTAAAAATTTCTATTTTCATGTTTGAAAACTGAATTACTATAAAAATATATTTATTGGATCCTTGTGTGTGTCATTGTAGTGTAGAATTTGACAATAATTTTTTAATGCTAATTTTATCACAGCAATAAGTTAAATTTGAAATAGGATTATGATTATGTTTTTGGTTATGATTTGATTTTACATTTAACAGTTTGGTTTGCATTAGGAGATGGATATCGAAGGAGAAGCAACTTACTTTGAAAGTGACGAGGGAGGCCAAAACATGAATGAGACACTGGAGAATGTGAGTTGCACATGTGCATGTTGTGGAAGCAGTAGATATTGTGGTGTTCTAACAATAGAGGACATAAGGAACCACTCATGGATGACAGCTGATGCAGCATATGAGTGCTATGTTAGTTATGCTAAAAGTGTTGGGTTTGGAGTCCGTAAGGGAGATGCTGCTCGTGGCAAAGATGGGAATTATACAAGGCGACGGTTCTTTTGCAACAAGGCAGGATACAGAGAGGAGAAATACTACAACAATTCGAATAGGAAGAGGGAGCACAAGGCAGAGACTCGAACTGGTTGTGAGGCAAAGCTGTCCATTTACCTTGATGAAAGTTCTTCAGTTTGGAGGGTTAGGAAACTAGTCGAGGAGCATAATCATGAGTTAATACC
Organism: Arachis hypogaea; assembly: GCF_003086295.3. NCBI lineage: Eukaryota > Viridiplantae > Streptophyta > Magnoliopsida > Fabales > Fabaceae > Arachis > Arachis hypogaea. The sequence goes on along the minus strand of NC_092036.1, from coordinate 6,914,422 downwards.
ACAATGCCTTGTCCACCTAATTCCAAATCATCGTCGTTTGACCGATGCAAACAAAGCTTAGACTGACACAATGATCATGCATGGACTCCCTACTTCTCAAATTATGGGATATCTAGTTGGACAAGCAGGTGGGTATCATAGAGTTGGCTTTTCAAAGAAAGATTTGGATAATTATATAGAAAGAAGTAGACGGGCAAGGATTATTGGTGGCGATTCAAATGCTACCATAGGATACTTGAGTGGCAAGGCTGATCTAGACCCGATGGCGATGGCACGCTATAGTTCTACCCCTGAAGATAGATTGGGCAACTTATTTTGGGCAGATGGAATGTCCAAGGCTGATTACCAGTTGTTTGGCGACGTCCTAGCATTTGATACCACGTACCGAAAGAACAAGTATAAAAAGCCACTGGTGATATTTTCTGGTAGTAATCACCATAGGCAAACTTGCATTTTTGGTTTCGCTGTGTTAGAGGATGAATCAGGACCGACTTACACATGGTTGTTGAAGAACTTTCTGGATGTTATGCTGGGTAAATCTCCTACTGTTGTGGTAACGGATGGAGATGAAGGCATGAAAGAGGGTATTGCAAATGCATTCCCTAATGCAACCCATAGATTATGCGGTTGGCACCTTCAAAAAAATGCAACGTCTAACATCAAAGATCCAACATTTTGTGCAGAATTTAAAAAGTGCATGTATGGCAAGTGGCATCCCGATGAGTTCGAGCTCCGTTGGGCTAAGATGGTAGATACTTTTGGTCTGCAAAATAATGAATGGGTTAACATTCAATATGCTAGGAAGAAAAACTGGGCTAGCTCTTACTTGATGGACAAATTTTGTGCTGAGTTTAGGACTACCTCACGATGTGAGGGCATCAACAATTATGTGAAAACTTTCATTAACTCTTGTCATTGTCTGTTGGACTTGGTGACTAATCTTGAAGGGAGGATTTGGGATTAGGGAAGGGGGATTAGGGTTGGAGAGGGGGGAGAGTGCATTCAGGAAGGGGACGGGGGGAGTGCGTTGGGGAGGGGGAAGGGGAAGTGCGTTGCAGGAGAAGGATTAGGATTGGAGGGGATTTTTGCCATGTCATCAAAACGTAGTGACTATGTCAGCATTGTGCTTGTCGGAAATTTGCTCCGTCGAGCTCGAAGACACGCTTGTCAAATTTTAAAAATTTTTAGGGGCCATTTTGACAATAACAAAAGTCAGGTACCATTTTGTCAACGTCGGAATCTTCCGGATACCGATTTGATATTTACCTCTTTTATGTAAAGGGAGTTTTATTTATTAAGATCTAAAAATTGATATTAAAATTAAGGTTCAATTACTCTGTTGATCCCTATGTTTTATTAAATTTTTTTAATTAAGTCTCTATAATTTTTTTCTTTCAATTGGGTTCTTATAGTGCTTTTAATTTTATAATTAGCTCATTTTTAGTGTAAAAAATGTTTGAATTATCTGAATATTTCTTCGTAATCTGAAAGTATTCATAATTAAAAACCCAACTAGGTCTTTGCCACATGTATTATGGAAGAAATATTCTGTTAATTTTAACATTTTTTATATGAAAAATAACCTAATTACAAAATTAAAGGTAGTTTAGAAACTTAATTAAAAAGAAAAAAGGTACATAGACCTAATTAAAAATTTGGTAAAACTATAAGGACCAACAAAGTAATTAAGCCTAAAATTAGTATTAAAATTATTAAGAATTAATATTATGAAGACAAAAATAAGAGAGATTTATATGGAACTAATTTGATTAATTTTTTAAATTTTAGGTATGAAAATAACTTATTCTGTTATTTCAACAACTATTTTGACTATACACCAAAACAACTATTTTGACTCTAAATAAATTTATAACGTGTCAAATAACAAGTAGTACACGTGCTATGTCATGTATTCCTGACATGACACATCAACCAATTATCTTATAACACGTAACATTAACCTATCATGTCATCATCTAATTTTTTACCAGAATTTAATGTAAAATTTAATTTATCTAATATAATAATAATTTAATAATTAAAATTTATTAATAATAATTTTCTGTCTAAAACATTTTTACAAACTAATTTAGTGTATTAATATAAATTTATTGATTCAGGCATAATAAATTAATAGAATAAATAATTAATTAAGTAACGAGGTATTTTTATGGGCCATTGCAATCTGGTTTTTTTTTTTTAAGACCATTGTAATTTGTGTATTAGAACATTAGACTGCTGTTTTTTATTTTTTGGACAAGCATCACTATTAAAAAGCCCACTTCATTATTTAATTCTTTTCTCATTTTTCAAACCAGCGAACCAAGTCTACGTTCAACCGATTTTTTATTCTTCGAACCAGACCAACCAGTATATTAATAAAAAAAAACCGATGGGACCACATGTTTATCTTAATTAATGATACACTAACTACGAAACACGTGTGATCATCCTATCGTTGCCAACTCAGAATATTTACATGAAGACAAAACACCCATCATCATGTGAGTAGTCGCCATATAATATAACTAATTAAGTTCCTAGGCGGTGGTCAAACACTGCCCAAGGCGCGTGATAGGTTGGCAATCCATGCACTTGTGTAGTTTTCACGTACACATTTGACTCTTAAACTTTCTATTCTATATATATAAGATTTAATTTGTATTTTCTATTAATGCAATTATGTAAATATATTTTATTTTATATGAACATATAATATATATTCTTATATTATTGTAAAATGCGTTTGACGTAATTACTTATCATCTCAAATTAAAAGGCATATAATAAATGTAAGTATTATTAGTTAATTACATTATTACTATTATTCCATATAAAAATTAGCATAGTTTGTTGAATATCACAAATATTACTATATAATATATTCTAGCATTTAAGAATTCAACTCTCTCGACATTATTATGTTATATTTAAAATTTAAATTCTAAACCAATAATTAATTAAATAAAAAATATTCCATCCATACATGCATCACCTAGATATATATAACATATTTTATAGTGGTCGTACATGCATTTAATATCCGAAGTACTCATGTATTTATGTGCTCTAAATAGCGAGTTATGATACAGCTATTAATCTTGGACAGATGGAGTATATTAAGAAAATAATTAACTAGTATAGTTCACTTTCTATAGGTTTTTGTGAGGCAGAAAACTTAATTGGAACCCTAACTTGGACCGAGACTACCCTGGAGAGAAGAGTTCAACGTGAATGTTTGTTGTCTCGGACTTTCAAATGGAAATAAACACGCTCAAAAAACACACTCTTTCTGTATATCTCTCGCTCCTCTTGCTTAGGAATTTAAGTTGAAATTATGTAATTATGAAAATGCTGAAAATGCTCTAATCTCTACATCTATAATCTATATGACTATCTAAAAAAAAAAGAAATTGTTATATATAGAAAAATGAAATTTTCTTTTTCTCTATTTTTAAAATGTAAATTTTTCTATGAAATTAATATAACATATTCTTTAGTCTTTTTGACTAAAATACCTTCCAATAATCATTATAATTAAAAATATATAATTAGTGATAATTATTTAGTTGATACAAATAATAAGAATAAAATATACTTATTATTAATGTAATAAATTTCATTTTTTAATATTTTAGCATTAATTACGAAATACAAAAAAATTAAATTAAATACTTCTGTAACAAGTTAAAATATTTATTATTATTTAAATTAAGCAAACAATTATATATTACTAATTTTAAAAATATAATTATAATTAAGATAATTATTAAAATTATTTTAGTCAAAAGAGTAAAGCATATCTTATTTTAATCTTGTAAGATATATATATATATATATATATATATATATATATATATATATATATATATATATATATATATATAGAAGAAACTTAAGAAGAATATCATTTAGACATCTTATAATAAATAGAAAAATATCATTTTCTTTATAATTATCACTATATTAATAAAATAATCGGTATCATTGTTTTATAATTATCATCAAATCATCTTTTTAAAAATTTAAAATACTAAAAAAATATAAATAATTATATTTTTAATTCATCTTTTATTATTTTTGTACAGACTTTTTTTATTTGTTTTATTTGAAAAAAATTTTAAAATAAAAAAAATTAAATTCTAAATCTTTAAATTATAAAAATTTTATATTATATTATAAAATTATTTTTGTTAAAAATTTAAGATAAAAATATATAAATAATTATATTTCTAACCATAATTATTAAAAAAACCGACTTGGAAAACACATAGTTAATATAAAATTAATCATGTTCAGTGGAGCCAAAGGAATGAGTTGTATACTCACCGTGGCAGCAACAGAAAATTATTGGGCAGCTGCAAATCATGCATGGTCATGTTATTGCAATTCTCTTGCATATACTGCAGACAATACTTATAATTACTAAATGATTATATTATTATAAATAAGAAGCCTAGCTAGCTGTTTGATTAATGTATGTTATCGAGACTATGAAAGCCTCTATGGATATATTATTTTAAAGAATAATCTTATTAAGTAATCAATAGAAATCTAGCTAATAAATATTTTTAAACTACATTTTATACTAATTAATTATTATTAATTAGTAATTGTTTAAATTTTATTTTTTAAAATGTAAAATTAATAATTATTAATTGTAATTATTTAAAATTAGTTAATTAGGAGTTGTTTACTCACAAAATCAAGTTCCACCAAGCTCTAAAACACTGAAACCCTAAAGCCTATTCTACTTCTTTGCATTAAATGCACTTCACATGATTCTAATCTACAAATCTTTTCTTACGAGGAGTAATACTCAATTCGCAATGTTGGTGGTTCAATTAATTGGGTACATATATGATCATCAAGTCTTCTATAGTCACAAGTATATATTTTACCTATTAAAGAAAATATTATGAATTTTGATATGAAAAGCTTTTATTGAAAATTCAGATATTTGATGTCTCTAATGCCTTCTGTAGCATGTTTATTAAAAAAAAAAAAAAAAAAAAAAACTATCTACTCTAAATAACTTTAACAAGTGTTCTTAGCAAAATTCTTAAATATATATTTTTTTAGTATTCGGTAAATATTCAAAAATAAGGGAAATGATATAGTTTAAAAATAAGCATGATTAAAGGAAAAACAGGCATCTATATATTTCTCTATCCTTGAAGAAAATCATGAAACGCAAGCTCAGACGAATGATAACAATAAAAAATGTACCTCCAGCGATCGAAAGATTAATAATAATACATAATGTTTTTATGAATAAATTAAATATCCTAATAAAAATACTTGTTAAAATAAGTTTTAAAAAATGTGCCAAGTTACTTTTTCGTGTGTATTGAAATCATTAAATCTTAAAACAACTTCAACTTTTATATTATAATCATGAACAAATATCCTAATAATAATAATAATAATAATAATAATAATAATAATAATAATAATAATAATAATAATAATAATAATAATAATAATAATAATAACTTTCCTCCATTGCCTTGGCTGACATGGAAGATTCGGTTCTGGACATGAACGTGGTCTTCTAAATCTAGAACAATGGGACTAGGACTAGTAAAATAAGATTGGCACGCGAAAACAATGTTATAGACTTATTGAAACCCATCATGAGGTAGCTCAACATAGTTGATTTATGGTGCTAAATGCTAATGTCTTCTTCTAAAATAACTAGTGTACGCCAAAGAGTTAAGTTGATTTAATCATTTAAGACGAATGATTCTTCGCTTATCAAGTTAAACGTGTAGTCTTGTCTCCTATTCCACCGCATACCAAAGCCAAAACAATTTATCTTTCTATCCTAACATTACAAAATATTTTTATATTTGTATTTAGTTACATAACGTTATATTAATAACGGGCCTGCTACACATACAAGCCTACAAGCAAACAAGTTGGCCCAGCCCAAACAGAAATCACGCGCATGAAGAGAGATAAGATGGCGCGTCAAAATCACGTGCTCAACATTCGAACGGTTACGTATGGCAGACTCTTCCACTTCTTCCACTTCTTCCATTTCTCAAGGCGCTTTCAAAACAACGAAACCCTCTCATTTTCGAGCGAAAATCAAGTTTCAAAATATAGAAATCGTAGTTCGAAAACTGCATCAAAACACCATCAACCTCTCTGTGAAGAATCTGAAGAAAAAACAAACCAAGAATACTCAACGTAAGTCCATTAAAATACTGTATATTTTACTTTTCTTCTACATCGTTCTTCTAGGGTTTACTATTACTCTTGCTTCTTTGTTACACTGTTCTAAGTTATACGTCGTTCCTTCTAAGTTCTACGTCGTTCTACATTATTATTCTAAGTTCTCCTGCTATTTTTGTTGATTTTTCGGGGTTTATTCCGTAGATTCGGGGGTGTAAACTGCTTAACCTTGTAATGTGGCTTGATATTGAAGCATGGTTGAGTGATATCTGACTGATATCTATATGGATGTATCTGAATAATATCTATGGGTGTATCTCACTGTAATCAATGGGTGTATCTTCTTTGACATCTTTGGGTGTATCTGAATAATATCTATGGGTGTATCTCACTGTTATCAATGGATGTATCTTACGAATATCTTTGGGTGTATCTGACTCTTATATATGGGTGTATCTTACTGTTATCAATGGATGTATCTTATTGTTATCAATGGGTGTATCTGAGTCATATATATATGGGTGTATATTACTGATATCTTTGGGTGTATTTTTAGTTTCAGAGAAAATGGCAGCAAGAAACCAAACTAAAGACCTGAAATGTGCCACACATCTCCTGAATGATAAGTTCAGAAACATGACTGAGGAGAAGAAGGCGATTGTGAGGGATCTTGGATTCGGTGGGTTGATGCACATCCCACCATTGAGGGTGGATCACCAACTCTTAAGGGAGCTGGCAAACAACTTCAAACTTGGGGAGAACAAACTGAAGACAGGATATGGTTCTTTCCATATAACCCCAAAAAAAATAGGTGATGCGCTTGGCATCAATGCAACAGGTAATTAGCTCAAAATTATAGATGTATATTAAGTTGTTGCTTGGGTGTATATTAACCTGATGCTTGGGTGTATTTGAACCGACTTGGATGCTTTGTTGTCTTCCTTTTTGTAGGAGATCTATTTCCTGAGAAAGTTGACTATAAGAAACTTTCTGATGATGACAAAATAATTTATAGAAGATTTCAGGGTAAGACCCTCAAAAGTCTTACCGATGAAATGATGAAAATCGGCGTTGGCAACGAAGAGGAACGCCTGATGTTCAAGAGGATATTCATCCTCTACATACAGATGGCGTTCCTTTTGCCAACGACAATAAACAAAATATCGCCCGTGCACCTGGTGCCAATTTTTAAGATGGACGGCATAGAGGAGAGAAACTGGGGGGGGCATGTTTTGACCTTCATGATCAAGGGCATAACAGACTATCAAGAGAAGAAGAAGAAGGCAATCAATGGCTGCCTCTTCGCCCTGATGATAATCTACTTTCATCTTTCAAAAAATAAAGGCAAGAACAGGGTTGAAAGACCACCAAAGCCATGGATTGCCAATTGGACTAAGGAGCAGTTGGTGGAAAGAATGAATGCAGAGAGAGAAGAAATTTTGGTGAGTAATCATAATAAGTTGGTGTATTTTATTTACCCGAATAGTGCTAACTAAAATATCTCATGTTTCAGGAGATTCTGAATTTGGCAGAGACAAAAGAAAAAATGAGAAAAAAACAAAAAAAAAAACAAAAAAAACAAGAAATAAAAAAAACAAAAAAAAGGAAGGCGAGCTCAACATCGTCTTCGGAGACAGAAACTACTGACAGTGACACTTCTACCTCTGAGTCTGAGGCTCAAGAAGACTCGGAGGATTCGGGAATTAAACACCCCGGCAAAAAGGGGAAAAAGTAAGTACCATACTTGGGTGTAATTTATTTTTCGGTTTGGGTGTATTTTGTTTGTCCACGTTGGGTGTATGTAGCTTATTAAGCAGGGTGTGTTTCGTTTGCTGTTTTGGGTGTATATTGTATATTTAGTTGGGTGTATCTCGTGAATCCATTTGGGTGTATTTTTAGTATGTTCTAAATGACAATTGTTTGCCTTGCAGAATGGACTCAAGAAAAAGAAAGCAGAGGCAAGAGGAGTCAGATTCTGATTCAGAATCTGAATCTGAACCAAGTGATGAGTAATGTCCTGAAATTATTACTCCTTTCTTTTGGCTTCTTTATAAAGATTTTGTGTATTAACTGAGGTGTCTTTTATTGACTTATAGGAGCGAAGAATCATCACCTGGGAAGAAGGAGAAGAAAAAGAAAAAAACAAAAACAACACCAAAAGAGTAAGCACTTCTTTCATTAATATTCTGTGATAAAATTAATTTTTTATTTCTGATTGGTACTGTTTTTTTTTTCCACCCAGAACACCACAAAAAAAGAAAAAAGTAGTTGTGGAGGATTCACCTCCTGAAGAAGATCAATACTTTTATGGGTACAGTACCTCGTAAGCTATACTACGGTCTATCATCGTAATTATTTTTGTTAACGTCTTATTTTATGAATGTAGTGAGACATATGAAATACCGAGTGACGAACTTGATGAATTGCTAGGGGAAAACGTTCATAAATCTGCTGCAGAGGGGTATGTCTTGCTGTGCTGTGTATTTGAGATTTTGGTGTCTTTTGTTTGCTAATAATTGTATCTTGTTTCGCAGGGACAACCAAGCTGACCTGCGATCGACAGAAGGTCGCTATGTGTCCTCTGAAACGTAAGAAGCTTTATTATTTAATAAAATCTTGTTATCATGATTTGGATGTATTCTGTGAAACAATATGGGTGTATTTTGTGGATCAAGTTGGGTGTATCTTGTTTACTAAGTTGGATGTATATTTCGTTTGAATAACATGAAATCTGTTTAGACTACCGGCTATGAACTTGGGAAGTGATGATCCTTCCTCTCAAGGACGCACAAAACAGAGTAGTGTAAACCAGCCGTCTCAGAGCATGTAATTTCTCTTTCAAATAACCGTTACTTTTCTTCTTCTAATAACTTCTACTTCTAATTCTGTATATATTTTTTTTTAGAAAAAAAAGCCCTTTATTATTTTATTCAAGAAAAAAAAGGCAGGAAAAAAAAGCAAAAACTGCAAGTATGTAAGTTCTCAAAAAACAAAGCCCGTCTTCTTTTTGAATTGTTCGGGTGTATTTTTTGACCTTCTTTGGGTGTATTTTAGGTTGACTCCGGATGATTCGAATATGATGGTTGTTAGGGAACAAACGCCGTCGGAAGCGCTTGCAATGTGAGTTTTCCAAGAATATTTCAACCTTATAAGCTTATTATTTTCAAATATGTTGTTAACCTTTCATTTTTATTCTTGTTTAGAGTCCCGATCCAGTTTTTTGTACCGCCATCCCAGCAAACAACCACTGACGCAGATTCTGAACCAACCCCTATGCTACAGATTGAAGGGGCTAGAGAAACGTAAGAAAATAGTATTGGGTGTATATTTGTTTAGGGTTTGGGTGTATATTTGCTAAGAGTTTGGGTGTATACTCTTCCTGATCGATTTTGTGTAACTGTGCAGCACTCCTGAAACCCCCAAACAACTTCAAGAAACAACACCCAAGCTTCCCCCAGCTCCAACAAAAATGTAAGTTAATTAGACTAAAATCAATCTTTGCTTGTCATCCGTATATTCTTATTCTTACTCTTATTCTTATACATAATGATGCAGTCATCCAGACGCCGAGGACGCTGCTGCCCTGTTGATGATGGCACGGACAGCAGCCTATGTTCCTAAAACAGATCCGGGGATGCCATCATTCAGCCTCGGATTGACAGATTCAAGCCAGGAGGGGGCGTCGACGCAGGAGACTGAAAGGGAAAAATCTCCAGAAACTGCAACTATGCTAGAACAATTGGACAGTTTGGTCCAAAAGTTAGCAAGCAGTGCGTCAAAGGGAAAAGACGAAAGCCCACAAATTCAGAGGGAGACTGGGGGAGAAAGTTCTGCAAAGTTTGAAACCTCGGGGGGAATAAATCAAATTCCGGATGATATGAAACAAAAGTGCTACATCTGGGGGACGAGACTGAAGGAAGATGCAAAGGGCAATACTGACGAGTATGAGGAGATGTGCACTCTGATTGGCCAAGGAGAATACATTTTGATCAGAATGCACCTTGCATCCCTCCAGGCAAAAAGTGATATAGAATCTCAGGTAATATTAGAATAATATTAATGTTTTTACACCAAAGTCAACTGCAACGTTTATTAATGTAAAATTGATTTCGGCATATATTTCTAGATTGTATCTGCCATCTGCCTCATCCTAAACCAGAAAAATGAAAAGAGGTTTCAGGAACAAATATACTGTCTCCCCCTGATATTGTGGTAAGTGTTACTTCTACGAACTTTGGGTGTATTTTATGCTTTGATTTGGGTGTATTTTGTGCTTTGATTTGGGTGTATGTTGTGTATTTTCGGTTTTTCATTTCTTGTATCGCAATTCTTGCAGAGCATGGCACTTTCGGATCACCCAAGGGGGGAATTCATATCCCCGAAAACGAACAAAGAATTCAGGGTGGAAGCCTACCCGAGTTTCATTGAATTCATAGATAGAAAAAAATTAAGTTCGCATCCATATGTAAGTTTTTGTTTCCTAAATTTGTTAGTACGCTTATTTACTTATATGCCAAATAAAATAACAGACTGTTGAAATATGGAAATCCTTCAGATTTTTGCTCCTGTTTGCCACTCGGGACATTGGTGGTTATGGCTGATAAATAAAAGAACGCGGAAATGTCAAATACTTGACCCGCTACACAAAAAAGCTCCAAGCGATGAGAGAAATGACATTAATAAATTCACTGTAAGTTGCCTCTGTCTTCTTTACTTTAATACATAGGTCTATTTTGAAAGTTGAGTTGGGTGTATATTCCATATTCAGTTGGGTGTATCTTGTCCATTCATTCGGGTGAATTACTGACTTCTTTTGGTATTTAAGGGATATGTATTTTCAAGATTGATAACATATGCCGGCGGGAAACCTCTCGAGAAAGGCGAGAAGGAGAAGGAAATTAAAGCACCATATGTTAAAATTTCAGGCCAAAAAACAAGGTATAAATTTGTGACTCTGAACATTAAACTTTCCTAAATGAGATTTGTAATTTATTTTCTTCGTTTTCAGCTATGACTGCACTATCTACGTAATGAAGTGGCTTGAGTTAATAGAGCCGGAAAACATTAAAAAGGGGAAGTATGAATGGGATAATTGGACACAGGTAACTGTCTTTAGAACTATATAACTCTGTATTACTTTACTGAATTAATATTTCTGTTTAAACATAACATACTTTTTAATTGTAGGAGGAGGTGGACCACTATAGAGTGGAGTATGCTTCCCGGATACTATTCAGTGAGATGAATACACAGAGAGATCGGGCAATTAGAGAGAGTAGTGCTATAAGGCTGTCGAAGCCATCCTCTGTATTATTGAGTCCGTTTTGTCAGATTAATTCTGCTGATATAGAAACTGGGTAGTTTGTAAATTGAACAAATGATGTAAATATTTGCCATTTATCAACAACTTCTATTCCATGTATATTTTTTCCCATAGTTAAACTATCTGTGCTGGTAAACTGTCTGTGATGTATTCAAAAACTGTTTTACAGGTGGTAAAACATAAAGCAAAAAATCAAGGCATACGCATATTATAAACTGTTACACCCAACGCAAGTCTAATAATACACCCGAGGTTGAATAAAATATACACCCAATTGTCTGTGCTGTATTCAAAATGAATGAATTACATGTACTAAAATATGAAAAAAAAAATCAACTGAAATATACGCCCATAACCTGTGAATTTTTACAGCTTTTGTTCTATATGTATCTACATATGTGTCTATATGTAAATTGTCAATTAACAAAAATACACCCAAAAGTAACAGTGCTTTTACACCCATACTCTTTATAACTATACACCCAAAGAGTTATCCCCTGCTGCTGGTACCCTGAACTGATAATTTATAACTTGTCCCTGATATTGGCTGCAACTTGAATGCGCCACTGATGCAGCATCAAACAGGTTTATTTGAATATAACACTCACGCATTAGCTAAACTATTAACTAGAAAAATAAACTCAATCGCCACAAATTTAAAGAACATTACATTTACCTCGCTTAAAACTTTCGTCTTCTTCTTCTTTGTGGAATTTGCAATCTGTTTCTCCAGCTTTGAACCTAGCCTGTTTTTTGGACGTCCTCTTGTTCGAATCCTTGGCGGGCTTTGAAGCTCGTTAACGGATTCCAAGTTGGCGTCTTCGTGGGATAAAGAAGATGTCCCCTTCCTTTTGCCTTTTAGTGCTTCCATCTCGGCCATGACGTTATCGTACGCACGGTGTAGAATTGCAGTCAGCTCCTCCGATTCGGAGGCAAATTCGCAAATATTTTGCGAACGAAAAACCAATTGGTCGAACCTCTTGCTTCTTGGCTCCATTAGTGGCTCGTCGTGGCTGCTCTTGATGTGTGTGTGTCGCCTCTTTACCTTCTTGCTCCATCGTTCCAGTATGTATCTAGGGGACACTTGGCTTACTTGTTCGAAGCTTAAAACGCTTAGTGTGTGACGGCACAGTATCCCTCTCGACTCGAATAATAAGCATTGGCATTTTACCTCGGCTGCAACTGAGTCGTAGGTAACCGCGAACTTGTCGAATATTGAGCTGGAAACTTGTTCTCCGACTTCGTATACTGAATAGCCTAGAGCGGAATTCTTTAATCTGGTAATGCAATTCGCCTTTCCTCTGAATTGGGCTTGGACTTCCCTAAACTTTGCGTGGGTGTACGCATCTTGAAACTGAGCTTCGATGGAGGATTTGGTTGCACACGGTATGACCGTATGAAAATCTGCAGCATCTGATTCTCTCTTTGCTTGCTCCCTGCTTCCGAGGCAATTATCGTACTGTTTGACGAACTGAATGAGCGAGCTGTTCCGGGTGATGTACTTGTTAAAAAATGAATGCATGCTCTCGCTCCTTTGTGTGCTTCTCATCCCTGCCCAGAAGTGGTGGTCCAGATAGATAGGAACCCATATGTGACGGTCTTCGTACAGATCTGCATAATACACCCAAACACACACAGTAAAATACACCCGAGTGATCGTACAATTTACACCTCTGCTGCAGATTTTAAAAACACATTACCTGAAAGCCACTTGTTGTCCGCAAGACCAAAATTCACCAGAAAATCGTTCCAATTCCTATCGAATGAGTCTTTGCTGTGAGAGTTCCAAACAACATGGCTCATTTGTTGTTCGATATCGGCATGTCCCTTGTACCCGTTTAATTTGCTTGGAATCTTCTTCATGATGTGCCAAATACACCAGCGGTGAACTGTTGTTGGCATACAGGCCTCTAAAGCCCTTTTCATTGATGCGCACTGATCGGTGAGAAACCCTTTCGGAGCGTTTCCTCCCATGCAACGAAGCCAGCATTGAAATAACCATTTGAATGATTCAATTTCTTCGTTCTTCATCAAAGAGCATCCGAGAAGTGTTGACTGACCGTGGTGATTCACCCCGACAAAAGAACCACAAACCAAATTATACCTGAAACGAATTACCATAGTGCAGAATGCAAAATCATTAGGTACACCCCAACAAATGCTTCGAATACACCCAATGAGACGGCCAATATACACCTCTGCTGCGGATTCGTAAAAATAAATTAATTTAGCATCATAAACAGGGACATTTTGTTACCTGTTTGTATTGTAGGTGGTGTCGAATGAAATGACGTCTCCGAAATACTCAAAGGCGGCTCTGCTTCTTGCGTCGGCCCAAAAAGCCAGCTTAATCGATTGATCCTCCTCGAGTTCGAGCTCAAAAAAGAAATTCGGATTCTTCTCTTTCATTCTTAAGAAATATTTCCCGAATTCCTTTGCATCTTCTTGTTCGGAAACATTCCGCACTTCCCTGGTAATGTAATTCCTCACGTCCTTTTCGATAAAATTTAACTCGCGGTGACCCCCGGCAGCCGCAACAAATGATTGGTAGGTTTTGCTTGGTCTGATACCGGCCTCGTCGTTATTCTCTATCGTACGACGAATGGACATGCTTAGTTCCCTGTGCTGTTTGAGCATCTCTGCTTTGCTTGGACAGCAGGGGTGTGAATGATCCAGCACAACCTTTGAAATGATCCAAGCACCGACATCCTTCAATGTGTGTATATAAATTCTTGCAGGACAGTTTAAACTGGCTGTCGGATTGGTCTTCTCGGTTGGAGATATTTTAGATTTCCATTTTCCCTCTCTGCTACATGTAATCAGTTGATTCTTAATCTCGTTTCCCTTCCTATTTGTGCACCGAACTCTTGTAGAGAAACCTGCAGCCTTCGCGTAGTTCCTGTAAAATTTTCCGGCATCTTCAAGGGTCGTAAAGGTCATTCCGACCTTCGGAACAAGCTCATCATCAACAACAGAGAGAGGCTGCAGAATACACCTGGTCAGAACTGTGAATACACCCATAGATATGATACAAATACACCCAATCATGTCTAATATGATACACCCGAACCGAAACAATTCAACTACAGAATGACCTTTAAAGCCATAAACTGTCAATACACAGGCTGCAGAATACACCATGTCAAAAACTAAAAACACACCCAATCATGTCTGATATAATACACCTGAACAACAACTCAATTAAAAATAACAAAAAATCAGTAAAGTGTATATACACCCACACTTATAGCTAAAATACACCCAAAGAAAAATTGATCTACACCCGAGCGTCTGCTATAAATTCCAGGTAATTAAACAATATTCAGCAATTTTTAAACTACACAATGCTATACAAATTACTGTAAATCAAACCTCAGGAACTTCGTTAGATTCAAATTCATAATCCACATCGCCTGGATTCAGCACAGAATCTGAGCTTGAAGGATCCATCATCTTCAAAACGACTTCGAACTTTGATTTCAGAAAACAACAAATCAAAAGAGAAAACGAAGCTCGAGTTGCAGAGAGAGAAAAAGAGAACGTAAACGAAGAACATACCAGTGAGAAAAGAAGATGAAAAGATCGAAGGAGAAGAATGAGGGAAGACGCGCGAGAAGAAGAACAACCAAATCTCAAAATAACGAAAACGAAGAAGGAAACAAATATTTTAAATTTGGAAGTTAGATATACGCGGCATATTATATAGCGCGTGTAATCAACGTAGGTGGAGGAGCGCGTATTTTAAGTTTATTGTTTAATAAACTTGTAAAGCATACAAGCCCTAATGGCTTGTATGCAGAGCTTTTCCGTATTAATAAAAATAAATATTTTTTATATTGATAGTTTAAAATTTGAATAATCATTAAAAAAACAGATATAATTATAATAATTATATAAAATATTTTATACTTCACTGTATTAAAACTAACCTCCTATATTAAAGGTGAAACTGATTAACTGAATGAAAAATATTAGGTGATTATTTTTTTTGACATTTGAATTAATAATAGCTAATCATCTATTATTTACATTTTAAGTGTTGACGTTCTGATATTTTCCAAAGTAAACAGCCAAATTAACCTAGTTAGACATGAAGATAAAATATTACCATCTATTAATTATTTTGTAAGACCTCCAAATCTGACCGAGTGTAAGCCGAGGGAAAGGAATTGGAAGTGCAGTTTGACAAATGAGGCAACATAGAGACAGAAAATTTACTTGATATGTGAGAAGCACAACTGTCCTGAAATTCAATTTCAATGGCTTGTGCATATGGATTTCAGTCCCCAATGTGGTTAGTACCATCTATTTTCAACATGTTTTGTTTGCTATGACCAACCTGCAAAGCACATTTTAAAACAATAATAATTACAAGGCACATGATCACCATTTGTAGGGCCTCCATACTATCTCCCCCAGGACTTAAACGGAACGACTAACTAGTGAAATTTTAAAGTCTTAAATTAAACGTTTTAATAATGGGAGCAATAATTTATTAGTATATTCAAGTATTAGCAATCCAATTAGCTTATACTCAAAATAAACAGTATATACTAAACTCCAAGCCATGGATCCTAAATGACCAATTCAATTAGTAT
The DNA here is from genome assembly GCF_003086295.3 of Arachis hypogaea. Lineage (NCBI taxonomy): Eukaryota > Viridiplantae > Streptophyta > Magnoliopsida > Fabales > Fabaceae > Arachis > Arachis hypogaea. The sequence continues at coordinate 6,898,321 of NC_092036.1, read as the reverse complement.
TATTGATTCAACTATTTTTAAAGTTCAGCAAGTGTTGCTATGAGATTGTCCCCAACATGTTGTAAATTATAAAAGGCAATAACTTATCATTCTATAATTATATTCTTGGAGGTTAAACATTAATACAGTAGTGAATAATGCAAAATTTGTTGTAGAATAATATTAGGTACTCACGTTAATTAAAAAACACCTACTCAAATAAAAATGTTAAAAATATCTTCTCATGGAGATAATTATAATAAAAATGTGATTTGTTTAGTTAGTCATATTTTAAATAAAAATAATACTTTTATAATATACTAAAATTAAATTTTATAATTCATTATCTAATAGTTAAAAAAATATTTTTACATAAAGACAATTATAAAATTTTCATTGTAATATCCATCTAATTAGAATTGTATCTATTCATTTACATATGTCTGGTTCTCAATATATATATATTATATAACTGGGGAGAGTTTCACTAGAAGGAAAACACTTTCAACGTTTTGGATTAGAAATCTTGTTTAGAATTTAACTCTAATTAATTTATAAACTTTATTTTAATCAGAAATGAATCAAAACTCATAACATAATTTAAGTTAAGAAGTATTTAATTTAAATAAGTAATTTTGATGTAATGATATTTTTCCAATAATAATGAATATTTTCAAAAGGGATAATTGAATATTAAGAAAGCTGGATTCTAGTCCCATAAATCTCATTAGTAAAGGGATTAACTCAGAGAGACAAGATTTATGACTTACCTTCTGCTATGACCTAATTCTTGTTCTATATTAATCCAATTAAACCCAATTATTCGAATACATTCCTGAAACCTCATGAGAACTCCCCTTATTAAAGGTAGTCAGGAAGGTTTTCTATTTTTAGCATTTGGTAATTGGTAGTTAAGCTTTCAGTTACATTCAGTTTTATAGGCTAACAGCTTTCTGTTATTGTACCAGACCTTAGCAACTATGTGTATATATATATATATATATATATATATATATTCTTGGTCTTACACCTCTTCTATATTTATTTCATTACATGATAATTCAGATATGAAAACTCTTCTCTCGTACTCTTCCAATCATATTCGAAAGCCTTTCACCATTACCAATACTGAGCTATTCTTGTTGTGTTCTATTTCGCGTACAATCCTCTAGAGCACTTTACACCACTAACTCAGAATCCGTGCAAGTATATCCACACTACTGAAGTGTCATAGGTCTGGAACAAGAAAGAGCGTAGAGATTTGTATCCCAACCTCACACAAGGGCAGAAAAGTCAAGTAATTATGATTTCCTAATTCTTATTTAAAGAAAAAAATACCTCCATAGGAGAGCAGTATAAAACAACCTAGACACCACTACCTCAAAATAGTAGTTATATTTGAGTAGTAGTTCTGTAACTCAGTGTTAGTCTGTTAGACTAATTCATTTAGCCTAACTCATACATTGTGCATAGTTGCATCATTTTAGCCATCTTATTCGCTGATGCTTTGTGATAGCTTAGCACTTAAAGAAACGATGTTGTGTCAATGCTGTGTTAATTTGATTATACCCAAAAGAGGAATGCTAGAGGACCAACAAAATTTATTGTTTTTGGCCAGCAGTTAACCATCAATATTTAAAAGTGTCGGCTAAAATTTTTGAAAAATGAGGATTCAAAACAAAGCAACTCTGGAGAGAACAAGACCAGTATTACATATATGGTGCAATATAGATGACTCCAGAGTCCAGATAAATATCACTCTCAATTGGTATATCCATGCCCATACAGAAGTATACCCGATACAGTGTTGACAGAGTATGAATAGTTAACTGATGGAATAAAATATGATGAATCATGTCCAAATGGTGTGTACAATGTAACATCAGAAAAACGTTTCTAGTGTGTGTTATTTACTTCTTATGTTAGTTATTAGTTTGTTACATATCTTTCAGCGTGTAACACCAAATCCAAACAAGGTTTAAACTAGAATCAATATGCCAATTTTATAAAAGCATGACATGCTTGAACAATGAATAAGGTCACTAAAAATAATCTGCAATCAGATATTGAATTCACCTCAAATTTAGATGTGATCCATCTAATTCATCATTGATCTTCAGAAGACTTTGGTGTTGGTACAACCTTCGCAAATTCTGTCTTTTAATTCCATTTCTGAACGCAGTGCTTGCCGGACATCTTTCTTCTTTGTAGGATAAACCTGATATTTTCTGCTCGCTTGTTTTCCTTCTAAGGTACTCTTCTGCTTGCACCTGAACTGATGATGAGAGAAAATTTGTAAAGAACAAGTGACTACTTTAATTCTATATAAGAATTCTTTTAATTTAAAAAAAAAAGGTTCTTTTAACATCAACGCTGTATATGCTATATAACTAACTCAGCAAGAATGGAGAAAAGGTGACATTCGAAAATTCTCTGATATATCCATCCAAAGATGTTTAGGATTTTAAAATAAACGATCCTTCATAGACTAGCAACTGATAAATAACTTCAATGGAGCTTGATTCAAAATAGCTATAAAGTTAAAACTAAACAATAAGTAGGACTAGTGCTAAAAGGGAGAAATCTCGGGTAAGCATCCTACAAACAAAAATGAAAATTAATAAGAAAACAGAGAGGAGAAGAATACAGCAAAGTTATATGCAGCATCACAGCATTTCAAATATGAAAAATTTAGGACAGTCATGGAAAATGAATATTGTAAAAGATACAATCCTATGACAAAGCAAATACTCGAACAAAATGATGCCTTCACAGATGTGAGCATGGGAGTTCTACTCTAACCAAACCAATAGAACACCATAGATTGCATACATAAACAAAATTAGTTCCTAGCTGCAACAAAAATCCTTAGAACAAATCAAGAAAAATTTTCCCTAGTATAAAGGACATGAAGAATAAAGGAAAAAAGAATCATAGATAAGGGAGGGCCAGGAAATAAAAGCGTAAGTCAAGAAAACCTCACTACTTAATATTTTTCAATCACATAATCCAAAATGATTTGAAGTCAAATCTGCTTGCAGTATTCACATTTGCATTGATGACAGGAGTTTTCAATGCAAAAGATAAGGAGATACCAGATCGTGAAGCTACCAATGTCATTGCACGGTTTCTGAGCCTTGTAATCTCGCTAATGGCATTCAGATTTTCAGTAAATGCGTCTGGTCCAGGCTTTAGAACATCATTATTCCCGTGATATGACAATGCATTTTCACATGCCTAATTTCCAGACGGAGAGTGATGAAGCATACAGTTAATTCAGATTTCAATCACCAAAAAAAGAAAAAGAAAAGAAAACAACAGCTAAAATTTAGCAAATGTATCACCATAAAATTAAAAAGGTAGCCATTAACAAAAAAAAAGTCCAGAGTATGGTTGAATTGCTTCTTCTACACAACATTTTCAATCACAATTCACAATTCAAAACACTGTTAAATTCACTCCAAAAATGTTAAAAGTCCGACTCACTAAGATATTGACATCAGTTACAGATTCTGTTCTCTTTTTTTTTTTTTTTTTTTTCTGTTGACAAGAAATATGGCTTGTTAGGTTCGTTGTCTTATCCTCCTTCAAATTGCAGTTTTCAGATCATAATTATACACTTCAAACAAACGCACCCGCTCTCTCTTATATATATACCTTCTCTGCAACAGAATGAAAACCATTATTCAGCGCGTCCTCCACAAAGCGCAACCATTCCAAAGGCGTAACTCGAAGCCATTGATATTTGGAGGACTTCGTTTCTCTCATAACTAAAGCCTCGTACCTCAAGGCCAAGCAACTCTTCAGAGAAAACCAGAATTAAAAAAAAATGTTGAATAAGCACATCGTCGCTCGCTAGTAATTCTTCAGGATTAGAAGATGAAATAAAATAAAATACGCCAAAATGAAGAAGAATTCTGATTCATCTAAAACGTGAGTGTCGTGGAACTCCGAAGCACAAGAAGAAAGTACCTCATGATCACCAACGAGTGCGAAAGCACGGACGAAAAATTCAAGGACGAGAAGCTTCTCGTGAACGGTTTTGTCGGAGATAGAAAGGAGAACGGAGATGGATTCAGATCTGAGGAGTTGCGTAACGTCAGAACGGACTTCGATCAGCGATTTCACATCCTTGGAGACCAAAAGCGATCCAAGGAATTGAAGTGTCGAGTCGCTGAAACTGGGAGAAGTAATTGCAAAAAGCTATGAGAGAGAGAGAGAGAGAGAGAGAGAGAGAGAGAGAGAGAGAGAGAGAGAGAGAAAACCTTCTAGCTTGGATTAGCGAGCGAAGGAGAGAAAGTGGTTGCTCTGTGCAGTGTGACATCGCGGGAAGAAGGATTTGGCGGTTAGGAACGGTACTTAGTATTTGAAAAAGAAATTTTCAAATTATATATTAGGATTTTTTCTTCGGTTACGAAAGTTTTTTTTTTTTTCGATTACGAAATTGTTTATCGGGATTAAACACGAAGAAAGATGGGCTTCAGCCCTTTAGTGAACTAAAGAAACACGATATAAAGTACAAAAAGAGGAGGATGTTCAGTAAAAAAAAAGATTAGCATAATTATGTTTTTTTCTTTGTCTCATCTTTTAAAATAAAAAAGATAGAAGAGAAATCAAATCCTTTATCCTTGTGTCAAGTATATATCAAGTGATAGATGCTTGTTGGGTTTTTTCTTTTCTTTTTAAGGTTCAAGTTCAATATTTTGAGGGTGTTTTTTTTCACTCGTTATGCCACAACTCTAATAAAATTTTGGGAGTCATTGAGACTTGAGAGGTAGAGTATAGCCACCAAAGTGAAAGAAAAAAAGAAAAACAGAATTTTTGCTTTTATACAAAGTAGTAAATTTCAAATGGCAGTTTCTCATTCGTTCACCGTTGGATCGGCTTGAAATTTGAACTGCGTCTTCTTCTCATCTTTTTCTTTATTCTGGTTGGTGGAGATATTGAGTGGAGATTTGCAGTGAGAGAAATTGGCTTCGCAAGAGAGAAAATAGGTTCCCGATTTTACACAGAGCAGCATTCTCTGGACAGCAATTTCTCATTCATTCACCGTTGGATCGACGTAAAATTTAGACTTCAGATTCTTCACATCTTGTTCTTCATTCTGAATGGTAAAGATTTGAATTAAAAGTCTTCAGAGGGAGAAATTGGCAACGGACAGAAGCTCTGTTTTTGAGTATTTTTCATCTTCTTGCTTTTTATTTGTAAGCTTTGGTACTTTGATGATTTGGCTGACTATATACACGTTTTTATGCTTTGTTTGAGACTCTCTTGTACCTCATTTGATTATAGTGAAGCTATTTTTATTGGTCTGAACGATCCGTGATTTTTACCTCTCACATTAAGGGGTGTTCTTGTTATTGCTTTGATTGTTATATTTGCTTGTTATAGTTGCTGTCATATTGTGTTATGAGTACTTCCATATTGCTCTTGTGTTGAATATTTGTGTTGTTTCCGCTACTAAGCTCTTTCAATACTGGCGTTATAAGAATTCATTTTCATGCGCACATTAATATTGCCATGGTGATGGGCATGCGAAAAAAGAAAGTAGAGTTATGTGAAGACTAGTATGAGCGAAAAGCAAATTATGAATCATGATACATGCATTTTCGCATAATATGTGACTTTCTCATTCTAGGTATACTTAATTATTCTTTACATGCAATAATGATTGATAAGTGCAGAAGTTTCTGAATTTTTGTGTTCTCTTTCTATTTTATAGTCAGGGAAGTAATTTTCCGACGGTTGCAGCTGCTCAACGCAAGGATATTCATCACTACACAGTACACACTACTGGTTGAGTAATTCATGCCATGTTATTAAAGGCACTAACAGAATAATGATTGATCCAAATGAGTTGCATTGTTAAATTTGCTAAACCAAAATAAATCAATTGAAAATCGAAGGACTAGATAGAATTTGATAAACTATTCTAGGTTAATTAGATTTTAAGCAATCAAATTAAATCACATACAATTTGAAAGAGATGGAGTAAAACTCATTTTCAATTTCCACATTCTGTGTCTTCACTATTCAAGTTTTTTTTTTTAAGGATTTGGTTAAGATTTCTAACGAAAAAGTACCATTAATAACTCCAACAAATAGCATTAACGAAATATTTTTTTAAAAAAAGGCTTCCAACTTTTAATTGATTTTACTTTTCTCATTAACTATAACTGCAAGCTAAAATAATGATATTAAGGAGAGGGCTTTCATTTGTTACAAAGATGGTATGTTATCACAACGTTATGAAGAAATAAATACAAAGGCAAGAACAAAATCAAAGCAGCATTCATGGGTTCATCTGCGGCCAAAAAAGCCCATCAGTCAATTTAATTGTATATTAGATCAACTATATGGCTTTCAAGTACATTCACTCGAGCAAAGACGAGCAAAAGGAAGAACATAGGGCGTTGATAACTGACGTATGACCAAAATGAAGGGCATTCTGTTAGCAAGTGATTCCCCGAAAAAGCAAAGAACCATGGAAGCTTGATGTCAGAACCACGATTTAAGGCATGTTCTGCCATCGCCCCCAATCCCCATTGCAGATAATCACCGTAGAATAGTTGCATGGAAATCTGAACTACAACGTATATCTAAACCATGCAGAAGATAATACCAATAGATACGTATAACGAACAGTTAAAAATGAACACACTAGCTATTATTTAATATTTAATAATACTTGTTTATCCCTATGGGAAGGGCGAATAAGAGACTTTATACATACATTATTAATATAAAAATAGATGCTGGATTGATTCGACTTAAGAATAAGACTGGAAAAAAGATAAACCAATAAAAGGCAAAAAGAGGGGGGTTTCTGTCATGGAGTTTTGTTTGAAGGGCTTCTATACTCAAATCAATAATGTACGAGTTGAATTTCTACAAAACTGAAAATATTTGAATTTGGAATTGCATCATTTCTTTAATTAAATAATACACACAAGACATGGTAAAATATTCCGAATTTCCGTATTTCAGTAAACCTGCCACCTAATAAGTCGCCAATCAATCAAGGACTAGTTTTCACTACTCAAATGCAATAACACAACCATGAAAAAATTGCTAACATCATGTTTGATCCTTTTGCATTAAGCAAAATTGCTAACTCATGCCATTCCTGTTCAATGCAATAATTTTAACTCACCGTGTTGGTTTCAAAATATGGGAATTGTACAATCAAATGCATTTGTTGTAAATGAATACTGCTTAAAACATATTCCACTAAGTCATCGCTTTCCTTTCAACTGGCCATGATTATAAAAGCAATTTAACAGCCAACCTATCCACTTCTCTGGCAAAAGCATATTATAGACGACAAACTCTCTCATTCGGATTCATTAATTATCCTATGGAACTATGACTAATAAAGCATTATATTTGTTAATGACATTACCAGCTTGTACCACACATGGTTTTATTCCAAGCAAGTATAAAACACATTTTCATGAAAGCGACACTCACCTGAAAAATCAACCTACCTTAGCAGCAAGCAATTTGGAGATTATCCACTTGTCTCTATAAAAACATTCACATGATTGAATTAATCCCTGTTTAAAGATCAAAAACCTACCAGCCAGTGACAGGAAACACAAAGGAGCAAAGAGGCCTCTGCTCAAAGTTCGTGAACAACCTACCTCTTTGCTTCCAGTTCAAGAAACCAGCCAACTGAAATAATAAATCCCTCAGCCCACAATTCATAGTACATAAAATGCTCATGTCAGAGCTCTCAGTAGGGTCGTGACCGGTTCCCACCATAATGCTCACGCCTATCAGGCCCAGAATTATCTCTATAATTGTCTCTGCGCCTATCTCCACCATAGCCACCTCTATTGCCCCTGTAAACAAAAGAATGCAAATCAACAATCAACTTCGAATTTTGACAAAGAAACATGAAACAATATATATATATATATATATATATATATATATATATATATATATATATATATATATATAAACCTCAATTGATATACAAAACTACAAGGTCATTTTATGAAATCATCAATAGATAAAGCAAGTACCTGTCAAAGGACTAAACTTATTCCAATATATTTAGACCAAACGATAACCTTGAAAATAATTCTTACTTATTTTTTCCCATTGTTTTAATTGATAGGGAAGTCATTCAATACTCCCACTTCAACATCTACTCAAGAGAATACGATCTACATATATGAAGAACGGCGTTGAACCCTCAAGTTCAACAATATACTAGTACCGAGCATTTTAGGTTCGTCAACATTTGGACTTAACAATGAGACGACCGTCACATTCCTACTAGTCCTTCCAACCTAAACCCACTGTCACTTCAACTATGAACTTTTATGGTGTACGTATTACGAAAATAGCACAAGTATCTCTATCAAAATATTTAACATAATGAAACCGCTACAACTAAACATTTCAACATCATTAATTCTTGGACATATATAAAGTGTCATCAGTCTATGTATAATGAATACCCATGATTATATGCAGGCCGTGGTGCAGATTTTTCTGCCATTGCAACACTGATTTTATAACCCCTCAAATCGTAATCTGAAATGCAGGAGTTATTATTAGTACTCTTCATATTCAAGAACATATATAAATATGCTAGTAGAGAAGCCAGATAAATACTATTGTAGAAACCGCCGGCTGAGTGTGCTGCAGAGGGATCTTCATAAGCAAGGCAGGCATCACCCTTGTTATTCCCATTCTCATCAGTGTATATTTTTATATTCCAGGGCCACTGATCCTTATAACCCCTCTTCTGCTTTATTCTACCAACCTACAGAGTTAAAACACAGATATGTAACAAAATTCCAACCATGTTCAACAAAAGCTAGTTAAATATAATCATATTTCCCCCTGCACAGAAATCGAGTATTTTTCTTACATGAAGCACAAATAATCAACCAATATAGCACATAAAAATATGCTTAGGGACCAAGAAGCAAGAACATTCCTCACATAATTTATTTTAAGAAAAAAAGAAAACCCTTTATAATAGCTTGTGCAGTAGGCAACAGATCAGAACATTACTTGACCAATGCCTCCAAAAAGTTCTCTCAATTCTTCGGTAGTCACATCTGGTGGTAGGTTGGAAATGTAGATTCTAGAGTTGTCACAGGTATCATCACAATTCTCATCACACTGCTTCACCGGAGCTGCAGGCTCAGCAGGAGCACCACCATACCCACCTCGACCACCACTGCCAGCGCCAGCATTATAACCACTGTCATATCCTCCTGGGGGCCCACTTCTACCACCCCCACGTGCATCGGTTACATTATCGCCACCATAACCACCCGTGTTACCTCCATAAGATGGAGGATATGAAGTAGGTCCACCAGTATAGCTTGTAGGTGGGGGACCAGCATCTGTTCCATAATTTGAATTTCCATCGTAAGAATTATAGGAGGGTGGGTAGTTACCACCAGTAGAACCACCATAAGTTTGGGCTGCAGGAGGGGGAACTTGACCATAGCCACCGTCCTCTCTCCCCTGATTACCACCATATGAACCACCTCTACTGCCACCTCCACCTCTACCATCATTATTACTACCCCGCCCACCAGTATAATCATTACCCCTGCCTCCATCATAGTTACCAGATCTACCCCCTCTGTTATTACTATACCCTCCACCTCCACCTCCTCCTCCTCCTCTGTTATACCCACCCCCACCACCACCGCCGCCACTACCACGATCATTACCACCAGTAGGAGATGGAGTACCGCATTTGTTACACTCAACCCTTCTTGCAAAGTTCAAGTTTCCACAACTAGATATAGAAATTTCCAGTGAAGTTCATAATAATAATAATAATAATAATCAACATACTTAAAATTAACAAGTTGAGTAATTTTAAAGAATTGGTAAAGAATTGATAGATCACAAACCTTGGGTAAGGGCAACGCCAATCTCCGTCTCTGCCACTACCACCGCCACCGCGGCCACCACGACCGCCACCTCGTCCGCCACGATCTCCACCACCTTGATATCCACCACCACCTCCTGAAATTCAAATCAAATTATAACATGAAATATATGAACAAAAAATTGAATCAAACAAATTTGAAAACGACAGAGCCAGAAACACAAACCTCGACCACCATAGCCTCCACCTCCTCCCCGACCACCATAACCACCACCGCCGCCTCCCCTTCCACCATAACCTCCGCCATCGTTTCCACCATATCCTCCGCTCCTTCCACCATAGCCACCACCATCGCCACCTCCACTGCCATATCCACCCCCTCCACCGCTGCCTTTCCCTCCGTATCCCCCTCCGCCATCACCACCTCCACCATAACCCCCTCCACCGGAGCCGCCTCCTCCATAGCCTCCACCTCCATAATTACCACCGCCTCCATAACCACCGGAAGCACCGTAGCCTCCTGTAGCTCCATAGGACAGTGGCGCAGAGCCGCCGCCGCCTTCTTGACCGTACGCTCCAGACATGATTCTGATCTAGGGTTCGCAAGAAACACTGCGTTCTAGAAAGAGAGAGAGAGAGTAGTGAGAATATTTTGCGAACACGAGCTTTGTTAAGTGATGTAGAGTTGTAGTAGGCAAAGAACTGTGTGACTGTGAACTGAGTCACCTATCCAAGTCTCTAAGCCCAACCCATTGCATACTAATGGGCCCGATTGGGCTAATCCATGACCCATACAAATACTGAAAACTAATTGTGCATAAAATATAATCAATTTATAAGTATCAGAATTCGAATCTCATTTTGTACATGCAATAATTATTAGCCATCGACAAATCTTAAATAAAATTAAAATTCACTATGGATTAGTCTTTGATCTCTTAGCCTGGAAAATTCGGTGGACAACAAAAAAAAATTGTGCACAAAATATATTTTTTTGTAAGACTTAATCAAGTGATTAGCTCACTCATATGCAGTAAATTAGTTTTGGCCTGGTGTTACCATAAATAAAAATAAAAAGTAGCACTGCAAACAACGTGACATATAAATAGTTAGAAAATGGTAGTAATTTTGTGATAAATTTGTGAAAGAATGGCTGATTGGTATTTTAGCCGGTAATGCAACGAGTACCATTTACAAATATCTAATCTGCATTGTTGTATTGACAAAAATTACTAGCTTTCGCCCCTTAAATTTTTTACAACAATCAAGATTAAGCTCAAATCACCAAACAGGACAAAAAAAATGTGACAAATTGAATATTACATCTGCATGAACAACTTAAAAAATAAGTTCTAGCAATTTCATTCACCGAGAAACATGTACAACAAAATTGCAGCAAGCCAGGGAAGCTGCAAAAAAATGAAGGTCATTTTTTCACCCATGTCAAACTATCACCAACTGGATTCCTATCACTAAAATGATCCACTGAAAATTATACAAACCGAAAAGTTCGGCATCAGATGTCCAAATCTCAATTGGAAACCTGCAATTATCCATAGACGGATCGACCGATGTGATTAAACCAAGTCCGCCAAAGTCACAGCTTTCGGCTCTCTGATCATGCTCCTGATAGTAACTATTAAAAGCATAAGATATGTTATTAGGCCAGCTGATATTGAAGCAAGATCCGCCGGGGGACAGCGCAGTACAATCAGCATTCGAACAAGCATCTAAAGCGCTGACAGTTGCATTAGACAAGTCCTTGTTGTTGTTCACAACACACCACTTTGAAGAAAGGTACTCAACATTTTGTGCATCCACAAGGCCCTTTGAACCCTGGCCAAGATCCACATGGTACTTTGCTTGGCCATCAAAAGTGAACAAACCCCAATGCCGTTCAAAGTTTCCTGCAGCTATGCTCCTTTGGTCCTCATCGAGAAGGCTTAAGATGTAAGTTTCTAGTGGAGGATGCCGTGGTCTAAGTGGAGTCCCCAAGTTGCTGTGAAGGTGGTTCATAAGGCCTTTCATAAAGGATTCAGCTAGATTCGAGCTTGCGTTGGCAGCTCCGTCTGTCGGCCAACCAATCTTTGCCACAACAATGTCCATACTAGGAAATCCTGCTGTTGATAATGCAGTCACGACAGTATCATAGCTCAAATCGAAGCTGTTTTTGTAAGCTTTATGGTTAAAATTATGAGGTTTTGCGGTTTCTTTAAAGAGGGAAAAGTCCAGTGATGTGTTTTTCGCTTGTAGGAGAGTCAAGAATGGAGAAATGGTCACAAAGAAAGGTGATCCATTCTTGTCAAGAAATGTGAGGAGCTCAATCATGGTTTTGTTGAGGTCGGGTCGAAAATGAACCCCGGACGAGGACATGTTAGATTCTGACTCAAAATTGTCAAGGCTGCACGGAACCACTACTTTCACTTTGCTGTCCAAATTCGCTCTCTTTAAAGCTGCTTGAATGTTCATAGCCGCTCCAACGACGAAAGGCTGAAATTGCTCACCATAACTTTTGAGAAACGGCTCATCACCAACAGCAACATATCTGCAAAAGTATGATAGGTAAAGCTGAGACAACAGAGATTCCGCCTTCCCACAAGTTCTAATTTCTTAAATCCTAATACAAATAGCTTCTTTTAACAGGATTTACGGCCTCTTTCGGAATTATTGGGAATGCGTCCAATATCAAGGAGTGAGTTATACTCATTCTTACAACTATAAGGGAAGAACCATATACAATAAAATGTGATTCTGGTTGCCAAAATAGTAAAACAAAATATTATTAAAAGTTTGATTTTGTGAAATACCTATTAGGGAGATAGAAGAACTTAGATCGACACAACTTAAAACAAAAGAGCAATGGCAATTGCCAACCAATGCGCCAAGATGTACTTGTAGTAAATTATTAAGGCATAAAAGAACCATACACATACAACATCAATATTTCAGGGCAGCAAGAACATTCGAGAAACAAAAGATAAGAATTTAAAGTTTCTGACTAGCATGCATGGTGAGATTAGAAAACAGTAATGTTATTCTGTTCAAATCAAAAGCAACATTTCACAAGATTTTCCCACTTGAGCTTGCACCAAGAAAGCATATACAAAGAAAATTAACATGGTCACGGCAAAAGATGTGAATTCAAGGAATTATGCATTATCTTGTTTCATTCAAACCCTGAAAATCTGCAGGTGTTTCTTTCTTCCATTTCCTTTAACACAATCCTGATATGTCCCTATAGCACTGTTCATGCAGTAATTAACCAGACTCTCACACTTAAATTAAACTGAACACAAGCCTTCAAAAATATTCAGGACCATTACTTAATTGAACACTAGCAAGTAGCAACATCACCAAAAGCATTTTTCTCACTGGGTAAGTTCAACTACACATGAACATAACTTAATTAAAACATAAAATAAATGATAAAGGAAAGTGAAGCTCACTCAATTTTAGCTGCATTCCCCCCATTGGAAACGTAGCGGGTGACATTATCATGGACCCAAGTGTCAGAAGCTTTGATAGAAGAGTTGAATGTTTTGAGCATGGAGTTGGGAACACCAAGAGTGATAGCAAGGTTGGAGCGAGAAAGAGCTTGAAGAACATGAGGGTTTGCATCAAAGAGCTTAACCTTGTTGATGTTGTTGGACTTCAAGAGCTTGACGACGATGTGGGGTGGCAAGGGGTGTGAAGCCATGGTGCCCCAGTTGACACCAATAGCTTCAGAAACAGTGAAGAGGATGAATGCGAGTGTGGTGATGAAGTGGCAAGTGCTACTCCCCATTTTTTGGTACACTGAAGGGGTCTTTTCCTTCTTGAGTTATTAAGAGTGAAGAGTGAAGAGTGAATTGTTATTGGGTTAGAGAGGGAGAGACAAATGGGAAAGAAATGCGTGTTGTGTGAGTTGGGATCAATGGATCATTTTTTATGAAATAAAATCATTAAGGAGAAAAGTTAAGAATCATCAGAATTTATTAATTTTTATTATTATTTAATTATTAATTAAATTTTTTAGTTTAATATTTTTAATCATCTTTTTATATTAATAATTAATTAATAATCAAAATTAATAAATTTTAACGAGTCTCTAATAATTTTTTTTATCATTTTTCATAATTAAAATGTCTAAAAGTTGAATTTATAACTTTTAGTTTAAATATGAAAATACATACCATTTTAATTAACATCACACTTGTTATGCCAATGAATTATAACTCAAACGGCATAATCTCTTCATTACTCTTAAGGGCTCTAATTATCTCAAAAATAATGAAAAAAATATTTTTTTAACTTTTAATTTTTATTCTTGTAAGACTTATCAGCTCTTATGTTAATATTTTTTTATCATTAACACATGAATTAATCAATCTCATAAAAATAAAAATTAGGAATCAAAAAAAATATTTCTATTAATATTTTTTATCATTAACACATAAACTAATCAATCTCATAAAAATAAAAATTAGAAATCAAAAAATATTTTTTATTTAAAAATTTTGTAATTTTTTCAAAAAAATTATCAAGAATTGATTTAGGTATTCACTCTTTATAAAAAGGTGTGAAAGGAATGTCTTGCACAAATTGCTTTTCCTAAAATAATTTTCATAATACAAATATTTTTGTACCGTTTCTAAAACTCAGACTCAAAATATTTTAATTAAAATATAAAATATTTACTATCTTAATTAACTTTTTATTTATTATTATTATACATAGTTAATTTATTATAAAAATGGTTTAAAAACATGTTAGTGCTTATTAATACCATGTTTTATAAATAGAAAAGAAGAATATATATTTTCTTATTTGTCCCCATATATTTAAAGGACAAGTTAATAATATATCAAGTATATATAGGTTTCTAAAATAGGAGGATGCTGCGGTCAGTATGGAGAGAAGCAGAAGTGGCTATGATGAGAATGCAGCTTCTGGCGCCGCTGGCACAGCCCTGGAAAAGGGGGTGGGTAACTGGGATCCGGCGGCAGAATTGGTTTCCGACAGGCTTACAGAGGCTGCGCAAGGAGAGGACAGAATAGTAACTTCTGATGTCTTTTTGAATGATGTGAACGTTGAGTATTTGAATTTCAAAAAGGATACGGTTGTACCAGATTCAGATAGTACCAAGGAAGGTGGAGTAGCAGATTCTAAGGGGTGTGAGGTGGTTCATGAGGGGGAGTCGGAGAATACGGTTACGCAGGTTTGTGGAGGTGTGAGAGGAGATCATGTGGAATGGGCTGGTACTTATGGTATGTATGACGAGGCCCATCAGGTGTGTTACAAGGCTGGGGCGTGTGTGGGTTATTGTAGAGGGGTGGGCTGGTCTTCAGTTGGCCCAATAGCAAATCAGGGGGTAGATGGGAGGTTGACTGTGTACGAAACACGCCTGCGAAGGGAGCCAGCTGTTGGGCTGGGCCAGGCTAGTCTACTGCATGCAACGGTCCATGGACCTCTCTCCATTGGGGGCAAGGCCGGGTCGGGTACTCTTATGATCCGACAGGTCCCACGAGATCTGGGTGATGCGGCGCAAATGGTAGGTTTGCGAGAGAGGCTGGGGTGCCAAGACGAGGAGGAACTTGAGGAGGGAGAGGTGAGGCACACAGCTAGGGGCTCGTTGGAGGATAGGATCCAGGTTTTGGAAGAGAAGGTGGAGGGAGTAGGGCCGACTGAGGAGGCTGGTGTTGAGTTGGATTGTGGCGGTGTAGCGCATGAGGGGACGAGGGTGGGGGAAGCAAATCGCCGGCAGATACAAGGGGCGCAGCACGGTGGTGGTGAGACCGGTCTCCACGATGATGGTTCCCAAACGAGTCTAAGCCGAAAAACGAGGAAGGGTGAAACCTCAGAAGCTAAAGGCAACACAGAGGGAGACATACTGGGGGTGGCTGCTAAAAGCGACGCCCGGGGGGTGGAGCAGGGAATGAGCTGGGCCCAGGTGGTCATGTAGAAGGGGAGGAGTACATGGGTACGCAGGGAGTACAGAGCCAGGAAAACCAAGCAACCTGGGCACTGGCTGTGGAATCGGGAGCGGTTTTATACGATGAGGAAGAAGACATTATGGCGATTCTACAAGCACAAAATGAGAAAATAGCGGCAAAGAGAAGGCTAGCGAAGCAGAAGGAAAAGGCGAGAAGGAGTCGGCCAAAAAATAAACAAAAGGTGAGCAAAACTTTATTTAAATGATTGTGGGCAGTTGGAATATTAGGGGGTGGAGGGGGGACGGTAAAATGAGCATGCTGAAGTCTTTGAAAAGTAAATATAAATTGAACATGTTGGGGTTGGTTGAAACAAAAAAAGAAGTGATTACTAAATATGAGGTTGCAAGGCTTTGGGGATCTAGTAATGCTGGTTGGGATTTTGTGGAAGCTGTAGGAACAGCCGGGGGGTCTGTTATTAATTTGGGATGATGGAGTGTTTCAAGTCCGTCACAGATATAAAGGTGAGAGGTGGCTGTGTGTTGAAGGCATCTTAACAAGGACCAACTTTTACTGTGCTTTTTGTTTGGTGTACGGGGCGCATGGGAGGGAGGCAAAGACGGGGGTGTGGGAGGAACTGAGTTATGTGGCAGGGCTGTGTCAGGTTCCGTTCTGTTTTATGGGGGACTTTAATGAAATTTTACAAGTTGGGGAGCGTAAAGGAGTTACTAGCTTGCCGGCATCATCGGAAGAGTTTAAGGGATGGGTGCATGACATGCAGTTGATTGATTTGCCTCTTACGGATAGGAAGTTTACATGGTTTAGGGGGCGGTCCTGTAGTCGGATTGATAGAGTGATGGTGACTATTAGAAAGGAATTGCACTGGAAACAGATGTCTCGATCTAAGCATGCTGCAAACATGGATAAGAATACCAGATACTTTCATAACATTGCCTCAGCCAGAAGACGGAATAACAGGATTTCTGTGATACAGGCTATACAAGCGGAGACTCTTTCGGCTGAAATAACGAGTTATAGTTTCACGAGCTCCGTTTGGAAAGGTTTTGTTCCTCCGAGGATTGAGCTATTTGGGTGGTTTGTGCTAGTTGATCGAGTTAACACCAAGGAGCGGCTGGGTAAAATAGGAGTCAACATTCTGGGGGATAGTTTGTGTGTAATGTGTACTAAGGAATTAGAATCTGCTGAGCATTTATTCCTTAGGTGTGAGGTAGCTTGGCAGGTGTGGTGTAAGTGGTTGAGGTCACTAGGTAGAGAGTGGGTGATCCCTGGAACCATTAGGGAAATGTTTGAAAGCTGGCATGGCTTGCATAATAGACAACAAGGGCAGCAGATGTGGATGACAGTGTTCTTTGCAGTTATTTGGAACATCTGGTTGGAACGGAATGCCCGAATCTTTAAGAATACAAGAGCAAGCCTGGAGGTAATCCACACAAAGACGGTGATGAGCTATACAGAATGGCGTGGTGGTGATTCTGGGGGAGGCTGTTGATAGGTCTGGGATGTTAGGTGTTGGTTTGGTTGGTAGCTCGTTGTGTGTCTTCTTCTTTACTTTATGCTCCACTTTAATGTGTTGAGCTTTCTATGTTTCAAAAAAAAAAGAAAGTTTGAAAATTCGCCGAACTAAATAGATAAACTTTTTTTTTTGTCTAAATAAAATGCAAACAAAAAAAGATTGGGTTATAACTTATAATATTAACTTTGAGCCAATTTTTTGGCCTTTTAATAGGATATTAGGTTAGAATTTGAAATATTTTTTAAAACTTTGGATATTTAGATTGGATTGTTAAAAAAGTTGTTAGAAACATTAAAAAATGGTTTAAAAAATGAGAAAAAAAAAACTTAAACATGCTAAATGCGCTAGTTCATTTATTTCGCCGAATAGCTCCTTTGATTCATGGGTTAAATTAACCTTAGTTTGTTAAACGTTTCATTTTCACATTGCCTATTTTTAAAGCTAAAAAGCTTGGTCATTTAAAATGGTTAAATAAATACACATGAAAGACTCGACCCATTTTAACAGCATTAATACATATATTAGCAACTCAACTAGCGGTACTAATAAGTAAGGTTGGGTTTAAACTCCATCCTAATTTACTTATAAATTTAAATTTATTAATCCGAATTTTACTCGTACACTAAAACCTTCAATTCAATTATATCTGACTCGATCAGCAAAAAACAAATTTATTTTTATTCACATACAACATCTAATTACTCCACAATTCATAGTACCAAATATTATTTATTTACTATTATTAAATACAACATATAAATACTAGTGCAAAAAATAAAAATTTAAATTTAAATCTTCACTTGTTCATATGAACATACCCATTACATATTAAAGATGCGGAAAATAGTGTTCCCAATCCTAATTCCAAAAGGTGTTTTGAGCCCCTTTTTATTCTGGTAGAAATTAATACAATTTATTAATCCACTTAAATAATAAATATCTTAAATTTTAATTAAGATGTTTTGGATTTAAGTTATAGAAATAGTAAACTATATATATATACATATATATATATATATTTATAAATTATAAATAATACAAAATATTTAAAAAAAAAGTTGCACACCAAATCCCACTCAATTTCTATTATATAGATGGAAAAAATAAATAATCAACAATGCTACCTATAAAAAATTATCACTAAATTAATTGAAAATATAAAATACATGTATACACAGATACATAATATCTATAATTCAATAGATACAAATTTGACTATATCTCAATAATTCAAAAAACTCAAAAATTATTTTTAATATGAAAATAGAGTTGATGTTTTATTTAAATATTAATATTTAAAGTGTATTATAATACTATGAAAACATATCTTACGAGTTTATTAAAATATTGTCATATGTTCAACACGTCTCTATATATATATTAGTGAGGATGTTACCACGTGAGCAACACATTCCCCATTTGTTGCAACACGTCCCTACATATTGATTCTCTATTTACAAAATTCATCCACATGTAGTTTCACTAAATATTTTCATTTTTAATAAAACTATCAATATTTTTTCATATAAAAAAATTAGCTATAAAACATAATATGAAGATATCCTGTTAAAATATAATTATTAAAAAAAAAAGGCTTGCATACAAGGTGTTCAACGAGGAGTCCAGCCATCATATTACTAACATTTAGTTGGGAAACCATGTTCTATTATTAGGTACTAAGTTTGCTGCGTAACTAAAATCATTCTCCAAGTGCAAAACGCAAACCAATTATGTGTATTTGGATTAACGTTCGTAACTGAAAATTTGTATAAAATTGTGTATAAAATTCTCTCTTCCCAAAGCAAAACCAAACACACCCTATCCTATGTATGTGGATGTTTTTTCTTTTTTCGTCATAAGATTGGCACATTGGATTTGGCGTGCGATGTGGAAACCGCACGTCCTTGTCTTTTCTTTCTCCATGCCCTCTTCTAAACATTGAAGGTTCGTTTCACTTTTTAATAATTTAAATTATTTGTCTCTTTAGCCTCTTATTCTATCATATTATTTATTTATTTTATTTTTGTTGCTTCTCAATGTTCCAATTTTCCAGCTTTCAGCTTTGTTGTTTGAATTCTAATTCTCTTCTTTGATCATACATTTGTTATGCCTTCATGCATTATGGGGTTACCTAATCATTCGTCTTTAAGAGTTTTGGTTTCTTAGCAATTCTTGGTTCAGAAATTACCAGCTCCATGGATATCTATGTTCATTGCTAGGAGGATAAACCTTGCACAAACCCATGTTTCTTTCTATTTGTCGTGAGTATTTTTCTTTTCTGCACTTTCTCTTCTTCATATAGATTGTTATAAGAGCAAGTATATGAGATCTGATATTTTGTAACTGAATTTTACTTGGTTATTTTTTCTTCAATGCTCTGTTTTCTTAGCTTAAAGGACAAATTCATGTTATTATTATTATGAGGGTATCAAACTATAGTGAATTAAAGTAGATTGAGGGAGGAATAATGAAATGTATTTGCTTATTTAACCTTGTTTGATTCCTAAGCATTGAAATTTCTGGCCTCAGAATTGTTAAAACATATTGGAGTCTATAAATAAAACCTTTTCTCTTAGAGGTTTAATTTGTACCCTGAGATTTTGTCATGGTAATTTAATACTTCACCTACTACTATGCAGAATTAGTCTTAAAAATTCAATGTCACTTTTGTTTGGTTATGTTATTTCATAAATTGCAGTGTAAATATTTGGCTATTTGGTTTCTTCTCAAATTGCAGAATAGAAAGAATGCTTATACTTTAGGATGTATATGGTAAGTTTTCATTTCAAAGACAAAAACATAAATATATAGTTTATAAAATACAGATATAATATATAAAAAAAATTGTATCTTTGAATGTTTTTGCTTATTTTAATTTATTTTAATCCTTGTGTAGCCATATACTAGGAGCAATAAAATGGCTGCACAGACAGTACCTAAGTTGGCACTAGTACATAAGCATGATTGGCTTATTCTTCTCCTTCTTGGTGCTATAGAGATACTCTTGAATTTTATAGAACCCTTTCATCGCTATGTTAATAAAGACATGATCAGAGATCTTACTTTTCCATTCAAAGAAGACACCATACCTATGTGGGGTGTTCCTGTAAGTAGTTTCGCAACTAGACTCCGTTTGATTTATGTTTTATTTTCAGTGTTTTCTGTTTTTGAGGATTTTGTAAAGAAACGTTTTAAAATGAATGACGAGGTTCTGTTGTTTTCAGATTTTCTTAATAAACAAAACATTTTTTTCAAACCAAATGCTGTTAAGAAAGAAAATTTTTTAAGAAAAATTTGTTCTATATAGCCTCTTATGTTTCTTACATTTTTCTTTCTTTTTCTTTTGTTGGCTTTAGTGCTATTATGATTAGTTTAACAAACTAGTTGATTATTCTTTTGAAACAGATAGTGTCTATACTCGTCCCCATTCTTATTTTTATTGGGTTTTACTTTCTAAGAAGGGATATCTACGATTTACACCATGCAATCATGGGTAATTTTCTTTTGATCTTTTAGTCCCTTGTTGATTTATGAACTTTTATGCTTGACCCCTGCATTCTATTAACTTCTCTTTGGTTTCTTCAACTTGGAACCTTAGGTATCATGTATTCTAGCTTAGTAACAGGTGTTATCACGGATGCGATCAAAGACGCCGTTGGTAGACCACGGCCGAACTTTTTCATGCGTTGTTTCCCCGACAAAATACCGGTTTGTTTTTGTTCTTATTAACTTCTATGTCCTAAGTGTATAAAATATTTTACACTAGCCAACATAGAATTTGGAAAAATTGACAAATTGTAAATGCTAGTTACTCGTTGTTATTCGATATAAAGATAAGTATGATATGAAAACGGAGTTATCCGACTTTTTCGTTATGTTTGATTCTTGTCATTCAGGAGTTTGATGAAGAGACTGGTGATGTTATTTGTCATGGGATTGCAAAAGTTATAAAGGAAGGATACAAAAGTTTTCCAAGTGGGCATACTTCATGTAAGTACTAAGAACATGTTTCATTTTGTTAGTTTCATGTTAGAGAGGACCATGGAAAAGAGTAAGAAGTTTTATTAAATTCATAACTACTATTCATAACATATTGAATATTCAAATTATCTCTTATGCATGGATGTTTAGTTTGTTAGTTTTCATTTTCATAATAAGGTTTGTTATGCTATCAATTAGTAAAATGATTTGATGTTAATTCTTTTTGGTAATTAATAATTGTTAAACCAAATGCAGGGTCATTTGCTGGGCTAGCCTTTCTTGCTTGGTACTTATCTGGGAAAATCAGAGTCTTTGATAGAAGGGGCCATATAGCCAAACTATGCATTGTGTTGCTTCCATTATTAATTGCTTCTCTAATTGGAATTACTAGAGTTGACGATTACTGGCATCATTGGACCGATGTCTTTGCTGGAGCTATCATTGGTCAGTACGTAGTATTCTTTAGATGGGCGAGCATTATTTTAAATAAATTGTAAGACAAAAATGCTATCTATACCCTAAAATGTTATTATTTGTTTCAGAGACTAAATAATTAGCTACTAGGATAATCAAACCTGCATTTAACGATTAACCAAACTTGTTTACAGTAGTATAGGAAAAAAGTTTTTATGAGATACTAAATATGTATTTCTATATCCGATGATTGATTTTTACTGTACACGTAACACGATTGATTATGAAAATATCGTTTACGATCCGTTGAAATTGTTGTACATGTAATATTATTGATTCCTATTAAATCTTAACAATTTGTTGTTTCAGGACTTGTGGTGTCTTCAATTTGTTATTTGTTACTCTTTCCCTTTCCTACTCTACAATCTGGTGAGTATTTATTTATTTGCTTAAATTGATGTTGTCTAATACTAAATTGGTTTCCTTTTTTTTCCCTTTTTTTGGGGTCAATTTGTGTATGTAGGTTGGGCACCTCATGCATATTTTTATATGACTGAGATATCCATTGAGATGAATAATGACTCTGAGGATTTGGAGAATGAAACAAGAACTAAGTAATTGCTGACTTAATGAAGTAAATGGAGATTGTGTGACACTAACCCGTCGTTTTATAATGAGATGCAATGTCAATTTAGCAGTCATAGCTACATGAATCGATGGCTTTATCAATAGGTAATATAAATCTGTAAATGCTTGTTGAGTTTGGAATATGTTGTAATATATATAAGTTTATTGAAAATTTTTATTATATAAAAAGAAAATTGACATAGAATGTTAGTTTAATAAATAGGTTAAATTATTTTGTTAGGCCTATAGTTTCTTCAAATTTGTAATTAAGTTCTTATATTTTAAAGTTTTTAATTGGTTCCTCCATCATCAGTTATAGAATAGTAATTATATGGGTTAAGTACAATTTTTGTCCCTAAAGTAGGGGTTGAAAATTTTTTTCGTTTTCAACCTTTTTTTGTTTACAAAATCGTCCCTAAGATTTAACTTAGTTTTAAAATTGTCTTTTTTTATTAAAATTTTAATTTTTATTACCAAATTATCCTTAATAAAAAAAACCGATTAAAGGGCTGGGGAACAGGGGAAGGGAATCACACTGGGGATTTTTGGGTTTTTCAGAGAAGAAGAGGGGGAAGGGAAGGGGAAGGGAATCCGCCGTTGCTACTTTTTGTCGCGTCCGCTGCTTGTCGTCGTTCGGTCACTGGATCTCACCATTGCTCCTCGTCGTTCGGTCCTCACCGTTGCTCCTCGACGTCGACGCCAGCAGATCCGCGAGGGTGGACGTCGTGCACCACTCGTCGTTTCTGCTTCTCTTCCTCGTTTGTTCGCCGATCATCGTTGCTCCTTGCCGGTCGCCGTTGCTCCTCGTCCTACTTGCCGGTTGTTGTTCTTTTATTGTTGTTGTTCTTCTGCTTCTGGTTGCTTTTGTTGTTGTTGTTCAAGAGGACAGGATTGGACCAATGAAATCCAACAACAAATTCCTCTAATTAATTTTTCAGTGATAAATCCCTCGAAGAGCCTTGTTGCTTTTGTTTCTTCTGATTTTGATTTTGATTCTGTTCTTTGATTTCATTATTCCTCTGATTCTGATTTATTCTGTTTCTAATTTTTTTCTGCTTCTGTTTCTTCTGCTTCATTCTGATTCTATTTATGCTTTCTGTTTCATTTTAATTCTATTTATGCTTCTGATTATATTGATTTTGCTTCTGATTTAATTATTGTTGCTGCTGGTGTTGTTGTTGTTCTTCTGCTTTTGGTTGTTGTTGTTTCATTATTGCTTCTGCTTCTCCTTCTCGTTGATTTTGGAGAAGAAGGGAAAGGGTATTTAGTTCGAATGCCGATTTTAAAACCAAGTTAAACATTATGGACGATTTTGTAAACAAAAAAGTTGGAGACGAAAAAAATTTTCAACCTCCTACCTTAGGGACCAAAATCGTACTTAACTCTAATTATATTTTTGCCGTGTGTGAGTAATGGAAAAAACAAGAGAGAATGTAACGGAGAAAAAGAGAGGAAAAGGTGGAGGAAGGTTTGGTTGTTCAGGAGGAGTCTGAGATTGATATTCGAATTTAGGATAAAAGTTACCGTCGAATTTACCTTTAAAAAAATCCAATAATAAAGAGAGTGGTTGTCAGTGAAATGATGCTTTTGTTTTATGAAATTATTATCGGACAATCTCGAGTCAAATTATTGTGTTTCGTGCCATCTTTTTGCGACGAATTTATTGTTAGAACATTGAATTCAACTGTAAAATTTTGCAAAAAAAAAATTTGCAGATTTATTTCGAACTATTCGATGCTAAATCCGACAATATGATCAAATGTGTTTCTAGTAGTGTCTTTTGGGCTTTTTTTTTTTCGTGACTTGGTTTTAATAGTATAACTTAACTAGAAAGTCTTGAGTAAGTTGAGTTCATATGTTGAAAATAACCAAAAAAAGAAATTGTATACCAACCCTTCTCTGCAATTTGTAAACGCGTGACTATTTGTAGAATACTAATTCCTAATGGTGGTATACAACATTAATATACGGATTAGAAATTAAAGATTAACAAAAAATAATATTCTAAATCAGTCTTTAAAAAATCTAACTAGACATATTTAAATTTTTAACTTCTTAACATTCTAATAGTAACTCTTAATGTTAGTTATTACAAGTAAAAACTGTCCAAAACTTCATTAGTTCCCTAACTTTTAACTCTTTGGATTCTGTTGCTTAATAATAATAGGCCAAAGATTTTATAGCTCATGTACATGTATACAAATCTAGTGTCGTACAGCGACCTTCCAAGTTCCAAGTCAATGAGCCATAAAAAGTAAAAACAATAGATACATAAATTATATATATATATATAACTATACATATGCATGCACATAGTACATTGTGAGGATAGGGGTTGAATTTGACCCCTGGCCTTCAATGGAATGAAATGTAATGGGTGATTGACAGCTCTTGCATTGTAAGCAAAACATATATAAATGCGCATTACTGTTTGATTAATATAATTAAATTTATGTTTGGAATTTCTGTAAACTAATAACTCATTTTCTTTTCTTAAAACAATAACACAATTTATGGGAGTGAATTTTTTTCAGTTGAAAAAAAATCGGATAATATTAATTATGATCTCCTATTTTTTATTGTTCTTTTTTTCTCATATTTAATTTTAATCTTATTTATAAAATTAATAGTCAAATATCACACTTTATTTTCTCAAATGTTAAAAAAATTGAAAAGAACCCATTTCCCACAACTCATCTATTTTCCACAAAACCGAAAGGGACCAGAAAATAAATATTCCAATAAGGAGGATATTCTTAAAACAATGTCTGCAGGCATTCTTACACAATGGCATGGATGTTCTATTTTGCTTTTAGAACGGAGATGTAGTATATGTTTAATTTTGAATATATATTAGAAAAGGATCGAAATTCAGCTGAACAAGTTATTTTTATAAACAAATCGAATTAAATATCTCACAAAGTGTTTTTAGAGATGGCAAACTGAGTCAAAATTTATTGGATCGACTTATTTAATTTGAAAAAAAAAAGTCAATTTAAAATTTTGAATTTACCAAAATAAAAAAATTTTACTTAACCTATAGATTTTGGCAGGTTTCGATAAAACGGAAAGAGCTGATCTGATAGGTCTGCTATTTTTTAATACTTAGACCAAAAGCTATTCAAACCCATAAATTTAACTACTAAATTCGGCATAAATAACCCTACTCATAAACACAATTCACTCTCATCAACCTCCTTACCCACCCTTAACCCTACTTACATTCGCAAGTTTGTATTTGAAATGTTTGTTTATTTTACTTCAGTTATAATTTGATAATGTTTGATTAATTAAAAATTTAAATAATGTTTAATTAAATATTTTAGACTATTTTTTAAAATATTTAATGGTTTACTAATTTTTTTTAAGAGAGAGAGTAGGTGGGTTTATTTTCCTAACTCACAAACCAGCCATTAGATAAAGAGAGGTAGAGATTTGAGACCACCTCACTAGATAGGATAGAGCGGATTAACCCACTAATTAATAGATTTTTGGTGGAATAGGGCGGGGCGAGCTTGTCTGCTTCTCATCTTTACATGTTTTCAATATATCTTATTGGCGACGCATTTGTTACTTCCGATGTTGTCTTTTTATTTTTAATAAAAATATAAAAAAACATAAATTTATTAAAAATATATATAATTTTTTAAAATAAAACATAATATTTTAGAAAGAAATGAAAGAAAAAAATACAATTCTTATATTATACAATTAAAATTTATCTGTTATGTAATTAAATTTTTTGTATTTTTTGTTATTCAATTAAAAAATTTGCATAACTCAAAACAATTTATGTATTATGAAACTAAAGTTCCTTTATTTTCTCGCATTGCAGCAAGCAAAGAAGAAAAAAATGCACAATAACAACTTTTATATGCATGTTGTGTGAACGATTTTTATTTTATCAAACCAAATTAGTTGTATTTAGTTCAAAAATCCGCTTAGTGATGTAGCATGATCGTATTTGATAATCCTAAATTGCTTATTGTCTTACTATTTCTTTACGAAGAAATGTACTCAAACATCTTTAATGAAAATTTTAATTAACCATTATCCTGGAAAATATTGGTTAGAATAAATGACTTTAATCTTTTAATTCTAAAAAATATTAGGAGCAATCACTTTTAATTAAAAACTAGAGAGTTGGTTGGTGTTGATTTAAATATATACAAGGAAAAATTGTTAATTGTTTAATATTTTTCGTTAATTATTTATTTTTTTAATTGGATATAGTAAGTATTTTTTTAATATTTATGTGTATTTCTATATAAAGAAAAAATAAAAAATTCTGAGAAAATAAAAATAAAAACACCCCAAAGAATTTTTACCAAATCAAATAATTTAATACTAATAAACTATAATTTAAATGACATAATCTTTTTTCTTTACCTAAAAATTTTGAATTTGAGTTCCACTCCTAATTAAAAAAAAAAAATCAAATAATTCAATGATTGAGGGTTCACCTACTTCAAGCCAAGAGATAATGCGGCAGTGATAGCTCATCTCTTATCCTTTAACTGTATATGACTTGTTTAGAGATTCAACTCCTATATATCTATAAGAATAAAGCATATGTTTAGGACTAGTCTTTTATTTCTTTTATTATGAGGAGAAGTTCCACAACAAGAAAATATAATTATTACCGATAAGAAAATGCTAGTCTCTTAAAAAATAGAAAAAAAAAGAAAGATAGAAAAAGAAGTTGATGGTAACCAATTACCCAACCAACCTCTTGTTGCCGCGCAAGGTATATATATATTAAAGTCAAAACTAGTATATATGTAGATGTTATTTAAAGTCAATTATTAGTCTTCTATATTTTACTTATATAAAATACACTTATTGTATTTAATATATATATATATATATATATATATATATATATATATATATATATATATATATATTTGTCCGTACCTATGCAAAATGAACTTAAAGTCAATTATTCCGCTACTATATTTTACTATGAGTTTAAACTTAATAACCAAATCGCATAATAGATGTGAACTAATAAGATTTTAAATAAAAGTATATATCCAGATTTGAGTTTGGAAAGAGAACTTTAGAGTCTTTGATAATTAATTGGAATTAGGCTGAGAACAAATTGAAATGTTACACACAAACACACACACGAGATAATAAATAATTTTTTAAGTGAAAAAATGGAGAGTTACTTTGTTTTGGCCTCAAACGTAAAGTAAATGAATAGAATGAAAAATGTTGGTGATCTAACATTTTTCATTAAGAATACAATTTCCATTTTAAATAATATTTTAATTTAAATGAACAAATAAATGTTTGAATTATTAATATTAAGAGACATTATATATTTTTATAAAATTATTTTAAAAAAGATACTCGATTTCTCTCAAATTTTGGAAAATAATTTTACTAAAATTTACATAAATAAAATTTATATATGACATTTAAGATTTAGGGTTAATGTAATAACAATATCATAATTATAAAATCATCAGTTGAACATTACTTATAGTAAAATTAAAAAAAAATTGCTTCTTAATAAAATGGAAAGAATACATAAAAAGTATACAAAGATAATAAAATTATGAAAGAATAAGAAAAAAAGAAAAAATGGATAAATTTTATTGATGGTTGATTGATTGAAGTTGTAAACTATGAAGGTAAAACTAAATATATATAGAGCATTGGCCTATGAAAGATAAAAACAAATAAAGATAAGATAAAGATAAATGAAGATAAGATACTAATAAAGACTAAAATTATAACTGAATTTGTAGACCGTGAGACTCTTTATTGTTGTCATAAGCTAATGTGGAAGAGTGGTTTAATACGTCTCCACAAGCTGGAGGATGAAAGATGTCAAGAACACCAAACTTATTTAAATTAAGATGGAAGGGTTGAGAAGACAAAGGCTTGATGAAGATGTCAACTAGCTGCCCAGAAGAGGGAATGGGGAGAAGTTTCATCACTCTAACTTGAGCTTTTTGTCGAACCAAGTGACAATCAACCTCTAAATGTTTGGTCCGTTCATGAAAAACCGGGTTAGCAGCAATATTAAGAGCACTCGGATTATCACAATATAAAACTGATGGGCGGATAGGAGAGATGCGTAAAAATTATAACACATTTAGTATCCATTGAAGTTCACAAGTTATGTTAGCAAGTGCACAATATTCTGCTTGAGTGGATGAGCAGGCAACGTTGGTTTGTTTCTTAGTCTTCCAAGAGACTAAAGAATTGCCTAAGAAGAAACAATAACCTGTTAAAGATCGTCGAGTGTCAGGACATCTGACCCAATCAGAGTCACTGAAGGCGGGAAGCTGACTTTCTGATTCTCTTGAAAAAAAAGTCTTTTGCCGGGATAATTTTCAAATATTGTAATGGCAGTTTGAAGATGAGATTCAGTAGGAGATGCCACAAATTGACTTAATTGTTGAGTGGCATACATGATGTCCAGTCGAGTAGTGGTGAGATAGATAAAACGCCCAACCAAACGGCGATATACAAATGGGTCAGATAGCAGGAAACTTTTGTCTTGATATAGTCCTATGGTACTATCAATTGAAACAGAGGCAGGCTTAGCACCTAATAAATCAGAATCCTCCAAAAGATCAAGACAATATTTTCTCTGAGATAAGCAAATTTTCTTAGCTGATTGAGCAATCTCAATACCCAAAAGATATTTTAATGATTCCAAGTCTTTAATTCGGAAGTGTTGGTGCAAAATAGACTTAATGGCAGCAAATTTAGAAATGAAATTACCAATGAGAACAATGTCGTCAACATAGACTATAAGGATAGAAATTTGGGCACCAGTGAGTTTAACAAATAGACTGTCATCAGATAAGGTCTGCTAATATCCATTAGATAGCAAAAGATAAGAAAGTTTGTCATACCACATACGACTAGATTGGCGTAAACCATACAGTGACTTTAGTAGCTTGCAGCATTGATTCGGTTGAGGAGATGTAAATCCAGGTGGCAGAGTCATATAAACATCCTCAGAAAGATCCCCATGTAAGAAAGCATTATTGACATCTAACTGATGTATGGGCTAATGCTTCATAGAGGCCAATGCCAAAACTAGTCTGATGGTGGTAGGATTGACAATAGGGGAGAAAGTTTCTAAGAAATCATCACCTTCAGTCTGAGTGAATCCTTTAACCACAAGGCATGCTTTATATCGATCAACTGAACCATCAGGCTTGCATTTGATGCGATAGACCCATTTACAGCCAACCGGCTTAAGGCCTGCAGGGCAATCAACAAGGCGCCAAATTTTGTTCAGCTCAAGAGCATCTAGCTCATCTTTCATAGCACTATGCCAATTAGAGTGTTGATTGACGTCCTTAAAAGACTTTGACTCAACGTCAGAATGTAGAGATAAAAAAACTTTTTATGTGAAGATGAAAGAGAAAAAAAGACATGACTGAAGATAAAGAATACTTGCACTTTGAGGGAGATTGATTTGCAGAGATGAGAAAGGAATTGCACAAGTAATCAGAGAGATATGCTGGAGGTCAGTGAGACCGGTTGGAATGACGAGAATGGGGTTCATCAGGTGGTGAAGAAGGTGACGGGGGATGAGGAGGTGATGGTGGACTGGTGTCTAGTGTGAAAGGAGAGATGTGTGTGTGTTGAAAGTGATTCGGTGGTCATGGGTTCAACTTGGTTAGGAAACGATAGTGAGAAAGAAGGAGAGGTTGTTGGAGAAAATAAAGAATTAGATGGAGTTGGGTCAATCGGTATAGGTGAGGGTTCAACTGAAAGACTAACTGAATCTTATTTTTGAGAAGGTGTGTTTGGCAATGTTGGGCTTAGTGTATGGAAATGGACATTTTTTGTGACTAAGGATAAGATCATTTCATAAAAAATCACATTTATGGAAATTTCAATTCTTTTATCTTCTAAAATATAAATAATATATCATGTAAAACCATGTTGAAAGCCAATAAACACAACCTTTTTGGCTCTTGGATCAAATTTTGATCAGTTTGTCATTAGGGGTAGAAACAAAACATAAGCATCCAAAAACTTTAAGGTCATGATAATTTGGTGGATGATTGAATAAAATCTCAAATGGTGTTTTAAAATTAATTGCGGATGATGGAACTCTGTTAAGTAAATAAACAACATGTTTAACAGCATATGACCAAAAAGATGATGGTAAATTAGATTGAAACATAAGAGCACGAGCTATATTCAAAATATGTTGATGCTTTCGTTCTACCCTTCCATTTTGTTGAAGAGTTTCAACACAACTACGTTGATGAATAATGCCCTTTGAAGTATAAAAATCATGTAAAATAAATTCTGGTCCATTATTGGAATGAATAGTTTTAACTTTAGAGTTGAATTGTGTTTCAACTAAAGTAATAAATTTTTTTATATGATTTTGTACTTCTCCTTTTGATTTTAATAAAATAACCCATGTAAAGCGACTAAAATCATCAACAATAGTAAAAAATATTTATGATTATGAATAGAATTTTGTCGAAACGGACTCCAAATATCAAAATGTAATAAATCAAAACTTGAATTGACTTTGTTAAAACTTCGAGAAAATGAAAGTTTCTTTTATTTAGAAAGATGACAAATGTCATAAGCCTCATCATGATGCACAAAGATAAAAGGAAAATATTTATGTAAATGATTAAGTCTTTGTCCAAAAAGGTGTCCTAAATGAAAATGCCATATATTTGAAGGTGTAATGGGTGGAGATTGGAGGAAATTTATGGAGTGTGTAGTGGATGGATTTTTACCAAAATTGGGTTCAAAGACATATAATCCCTCTCTCATTCTACCCAAATCAATCGTCCCCAAATTGTTGCTCTATAGAGTGCAAGAAGAAGATGAAAAAGTGAGTTCACATATGAGTGCTGAAGTAATTTTTGAGATGAAGATAATATTAAAGCTGAAATGAGGTAAGTAAAGAATATCATGAAAAATCAAGAATGATGAAAATTGAACAAAATATCTTTATAAGAAACAATAGTTTAAGAACCATTTGGTAAATGAACAATAATAGGATGTGATCTATGGCACCAGAATCAATGATCCAAGTATTCAAGAATGAATCACGATTTGAAAAATTGTTAACAATAGAAAAAGTATTGAAAGAGCAAAGATAATGAGTAGTTGGATTTGACAAAAATTCAAGTTGGTTTGAAGGACGAATTTTTTCATCGGAAGGAAGTGCCATGAAAGAAAAGTGATAGGCTGACGAGAGGTCCAAAAGAGGCTCCTCATGAAGTTGCTCGTGTGCCGTTTCTCCTTGACCTAGGACAGAGTAGGGAGGTTGATTCTTCATAGTAGGAGGGGAGGTTGAAGGGGTTTTAGAATCTGAATTGGTTAGTTTATTTATGGATGTTAGCAGAGATCAAAAGGGGCTTTGATACTATAATAAAACGGAAAGAGTGCATAAAAAATATGCAAAGATAATAAAATTATGAAAGAATAAGGAAAGAAAAGATGAAGAAGTTTTATTGATTGTTGATTGATTGAAACTATGAAGATAAAACTAAATATATATAGAGCATTGGCCTATGAAAGATAAAAATAAATAAAGATAAGATAAAGATAAATAAAAATAAGATAATAATAAAGATTAAAATTATAACTGAATTTGTATATTCTATTGAGCTGAATTTGTGGATTGTGAGACTTTTTATTGTTGTCATAGGTTAAGGTAGAAGAGTGATTTAATACTTACAACTATATTTTCTCAACTAAAAATAATTTTTTATTTTGATCATAATTAATCTTTATTTTAACTCAAGTATAATTGATTTTTTTGGGTATGAGATTGAATGCTTATTTATTAATATTTGTTCGTTGTTCCAAATAAATTCTTACTATATATAATATATAATATTTTCAAAGCAATAGGCTATATTTATGTTGTATTATATTTTTTTTAAATATCATAATATTATATGTGATTCTTAGCAAGTGGAAACACTAACCCGCCAAAGTTTTGATTTGTTGTGTTTTTGTTTTTAGAAAATAATTTCTAACCTTAATTTAAATTAATAAAACTAAGTTTTCCTTGGTTTATATATTACTAATATATTACTGATACATGTATAGAACTGAGGTTGATAAGAGAGACACAAGTAACAGAGAACCAATTTGAATTTATGCCAGGAAGATCTACCACTGAAGCAATACATCTATTAAGAAGGATGATGGAGAGGTATCGTAGTAATAAAAGGGATTTATATATGGTGTTTATTGATTTGGAAAAAGCGTATGATAAGGTACCAAAGGAGGTCTTATGGAAGGTTTTAGAAAAGAGGAGAGTAAGGATCGCATATATTCGAGCAATTAAAGACATGTATGATGGGGTCACAACTAGTGTGAAGACTCAAGGTGGTGTGACGGAGAAATTCCCTATTGGTATAGGATTACACCAGGGATCATCCTTAAGTCCATACCTTTTCACATTAGTCTTGGAAGTACTCACAGAGCACATCCAAGAGCCTGTGCCATGGTGCATGCTTTTTGCCGATAATATCGTCCTTATGGGAGAGTCAAGGGAAGACCTAAATAAGAAGTTGGAGTTATGGAGAGAAGCTTTAGAAGTGTATGGTCTGCGCATAAGTCGTAGCAAGACGGAATATATGGAATGTAAGTTCAGTTTGAGAAGGGAAAACCCCAATATAGAGGTGAAGATTGAAGAAAACATCCTAGGAAAAGTTAAAAATTTTAAGTATCTTGGGTACATCATACAAGATAATAGAGAGATTGAACAGGATGTAAATCATAGGATCCAAGCAGGTTGGTCAAAATGGCGGAGTGCATCTGGTTTTATATGCAACAAAAAAGTACCTTTAAAACTTAAAGGTAAATTCTATCGCACCGCTATAAGACCGGCTATGTTGTATGGTACGAAGTGTTGGGCGGCTAAAGGGGAGCACGAACATAAGTTGAGTGTGGCAGAGATGAAGATGTTGAGATGGATGAGTGGTCATATGTGATTGGATAAAATCAGGAATGAAGATATAAGGGAGAGAGTTGGAGTAGCACCCATTGTGGAAAAGATGGTTGAATCGCGTCTCAGGTGGTTTGGACATGTGAGAAGAAGATCGATAGAACATTCAGTCAGGAGGGTGGATGAGATGGAAGATGGACAAAGGGTGAAAGGCAGAGGAAGACTTAAGAAGACCATCCATGAGGTGGTCAAACGAGATCTACATGTAAATGATCTCTCTATAGACATGATACATGACAGAGCATAATGACGTCGTTTGATTCATGTAGCCGACTCTACTTAGTGGGATAAGATTTTGTTGTTGTTGTTGTTGTATTACTGATACATGCATGTATTAACGAAAGAAATTAATTTGCCTTTGTTTATTTAATTAATAAAATGATATACGCATATTATAATTTAATTGAAAAAACAACAAAAAATACCAAGTTATGACAGGTGATGATCATCTACTTCCAAATTAATAAACCATTGGTGTTGATTACTATGGTGTTGGGCCAACTGTGGAGAGCTCTCGACAACCGGGGAGACTTCGGGGAGGAATCAAGTGAGAGAACATAAGATGAGAAGACACCACATCCAACTCAAAACCTTAAGGTGTCAAGTTAATGGGTCTCTCATCTTAAAACTCCTCACTCTTCCTTGCTTTCTTTGATGTGGGACTAACTTCAACACTCCTCACACTTGCAACACTAACAATCTCCCCCTCAAGTGTGAGCCTCCACATCAAGGATCAACTCTCCTCTAGCTCCTCCACCACCACGAGTATTCGTCCATCACACCGCCGCAAAATACCGCGGGACACGCCGCCCGGACCACCTTTGCCGGGAAGATTTTCGATGCTTTACCTTGAATACCCCTTAAAACCACCAGACCGATTAACCATCGGCTCTGATACCACTTGTTGGGTCAACTGTGGAGAGCTCTCGACAACCGGGGAGACTTCGGGGAGGAATCAAGTGAGAGAACATAAGATGAGAAGACACCACATCCAACTCAAAACCTTAAGGTGTCAAGTTAATGGGTCTCTCATCTTAAAACTCCTCACTCTTCCTTGCTTTCTTTGATGTGGGACTAACTTCAACACTCCTCATACTTGCAACACTAACATATGAAACTATTTTATCTTACTCTATTAGGATTGTTTTAACATTTTAGGTTTTTTTTGGCTAATTCTATGGTGTCTATTAATTTTTGTCTAAATTTTGCTTAACTTACTTTTTATAATAAATTTTAATTTTTAAAAAATTATTTATTTTTATATCTTTTAAATTAAATAATAATTTTTAATTCTTTTTAATAAATAAACATCACTTTTTAAGCACTATAGCATTCACCTTTTTTTTAGGGACAAGGGCCTGCCAAGGTTTTAATTCAAGCGACAAATTATATGTTTTTTAATATATTGCATCTGAATTCGAATCTTGATAAATGTCTAATGAATAAACTCATAAAAATGTGTGTAAACGTGTAATATGGATAAAGAGAAAGTATAAAGAACCAATGAAATATTTGTACAATGTGTACAATGAAAGTTTAGGGAGTATTAGAGATATAATCATTAGTATTATTTTTTTCTATCCGTGTAAGTTTTTGAGATGAGTGGTATCATAATATGGTATTAGAGCTCTAGATCCAAAAAGTTAAGAGTTCGATCTTTAGTAAATTGAGATGTTTATTATTCTAATATCCGAATGTTTATTATCATAAAATTTACAATTTTTCATGATAGCTAATATAAGTAAAAATTTAAAATATAACTAATCAATGCTTTATTTTCGATATTCTTTTTTATTAACTTAAACTTTTTTTTTAAAAAAAGTGATATCATGGTATTCAAAAATACAAGACAAAAAATAAAGTTGTTGGCTAGAAAAATATTAGTCACTTTAAAAAAAATATTAACAGTATTGCCTAATAAAATATAATGTGGCAGAATTTTCATTTTTTACTAGTTTGGTAGACTCATTAATTTATTAACAGGGTCGGTGTCTAATTTGTTGTACTTGTAGTCTATGTTACATAGATATAATATTTTTATGCACAAAATATTGCCTATACCTACCTTTAATTTAAACAACATTATATTATTGCTTAAAATAATGTGTTGCTCAAAATTATAATTGAAGATAAAACGTGGTTGCCCTAATCCAGATCCACCTCATCATATAAAACGAGAGAGAATGATAATTTGCAAACTGCCCATGCAACGTGCAGTTGAGATATCTGCATCCGATTGTTCAGAATTCTTCTATTGGCTCTATATTTAAAATAATAATTAAAAAAACACCAAAAACTGTTTACACATAAATATATATAATTTAATTAATTTATTTTTAATATATATTTTATATTATATATATTTTATACTAATAACTAATTTTAATGATTAATTTTAATATATATATAACATAATTAGTATTTTTATATCTTAAATTTGACGTATATGCTGATGTATTTTCGTGATCGGCATTCATATTAAGCCTTTTTTAGATATATTTATAAAAGGAGAAGTTTAACACATTGATCTAATTAATTAACATAAAAAATCACAGAAAGTTAAAGAACTGGATGAATTGGTTAGATTTATATTATTAATACATCAAAGTTAAACTATGTATTAAAAGTAGAATAGAGTTTTATATTATATTTTATATATGAAATGAAAATATTAAATCTAAGCATTACCTAATAAATCACACTCATCACAAGAGGTCAACGTGTATTTTTATTAAAGATGAAGATTATAAATCGTGTCTGTCACCAAAGTTGGTATAATTTGTCTTATTATTATTATTATTATTTGTATGTACCGGAGAAATTGTATGTTATGTAAATACTAAAGAGGGGGCATATATATATATATATGAAAATAACATTTATTCTACTCTTTCTTTGTTCAATAATTGCGAAAGACTTCAATTATGAAATTAGTTGGGTCCAATCTTATTAGTTAATTATAATGTCATTATTAATTTATATTAAATTCAGTCTCTCGTTAATTTTAATTTTTTACGATTTGAATAATAGGTGTGAAATATAAACAATTATTTTAAAAATACTAAATTGTTTATATATATATATATATATATATATATATATATATATATATAATCAAAATCAAAACGTAAAATCGTTCTTTTTTACTTCAATTTTATTTTCTTGACCAAATTATCTTTAATAATTAATAAATATAATATTAAAAAACAAAAACAAACCCCCCTAACCCCATCTCCACCCCCGACGCTGTATCTCTTCTTTCTTCCCTTTCATCCCCTTTTTTCTATTCTTTTTCCTATTCTTCCCTTCGGAATTCGTCTTCCAACCACAATTCCAATTCTTTTTCTCTCTCTTTTCGCCATCGTACCATTTCTGCCTCCGCCTTCTTCTCCACCTTCTTATTCCAGACGAAGTTCACAACCTCGCCGCCCAGTCTCACATTGTCATCTTTTTCGAATTTCCGACTACACTGCCGATGTCGTTAGGGATGGCAACGGGTCCCCATAGGGGCGGAGACATGCCCCCATCCCCCGCCCCCGCCACCCATAATCCTTCCCCGTCCCCGTCCCATCTCCATGACGGGTAATGAGGACTCCGTATCCGCCGGGGAACGGAGTCTCCGCGGATATCCGCGAATTTTTGAATAACAATTTTAATTCAATTTCAATCTATGAATAGAAATAATACAATTATGTAGAACAATCAAATAATTTAAATTACATCATAAATAACCCAGATTAGTTTCTAATTTCCATCAATTCAAAATCATCTTCCAAAAAAATACAATTCACAGTGTAATGAAATAAAAAATATTCATACATTATATTCATAAAAACGACACAGAAGATATATAAATCAAACATTAACCATATATAAATCAGAATAATATTTACATATATATCATAGATGATGATGATGATTATTAGGCAAAAAATCAAAACTTTTTGAATGATTATATAATTAAAAGAATGCAAACAGGTTATTGGCTATTGATGATGGTAGATCTAAAGAAGATGGATGCAGAAGCATAGTTGGTGATGACAGATCTGAAAATGCCGGTATGACAGAGGCAGGGCTGGAGCAGCTTCGTCTTCGCAGAACAGAGACGGCGACACGTTGCAGAGGAGGCGACGCGGGTGCAGGCGACGACGCTGGTGCAGGCGGCGCCGCGGGTGCAGGTAACGGCAACGCTGTGAGAAGCAAGCATGGAGCGACATCGGCGACTCGGTGAGAGAAAGAAGGTGAGCGGCGGCAAGGAAAGAAGAAAGAGGAAGAAAGACGGGGAAGGTGAGACCTGAGACACGATTAAGCTTGGGGTGTGAGACTGAGTGTGAACTGATGAGAGAGTGAGGGAGTGAGGCAGAGGTGGCGTGAGAAATTGAGAATAAGGTTATTTATGTAATTTCATGTATACGGGTATTATGCAGGTATCACGGGACGGGTACCACTCTCCCCGCCCCCGCCCCGTCTATTAAACGGATACCCACCCCCTATCCCCGCTAGGAGAAAATTACCCCCAAATCTGTCCTTCGACGGGTAAATCCCCACGGATACCTGCCCCACCGGGGGAAATTGCCATCCCTAGACGTCGTCGCCACCTGGGACATCTGCCTTCTGGAGGTCGTGCGTTCTCACATCTCCACCACCGGACGCTCGCACCATGATCCTCTTACGTTGCATTCAAGTGTGCGGCACACTGGTACACTGTCAATTACCGCGAGGTCTACAAGATCTTCGCCTGAAATGACATCCTCTTCAACCACGAGTCTCCTTGCAGAGGTGAGAATTTTGTGACGCGCAACATGTAACACCCTCACTATCAGAATGTCACGCTTTCAGCTGCGCTACTTTGATAGGAAGGGGTATTACGACGACTTTATATACTTAATATTAAAATAGGAGCCTTTGACTCGATACCGCATCGCTGATTTCTTTGAAAATCGGAAATAAATACTTTATTTAAAAGAAAACAAACAGACATAAATTCATATACAAGACTTCTTACATAATAGTTTATAATATAATATACATATAAAACACACAACTCCTATCCCTCTTATAAAATTGTAATGACAAAGATGAGGGAAGAAAGATAATCTAATCAATACAACATCATGTAAAATAAAAACGCGGTATAACTCTTCATAATGCTCCTTCATCCGATTCCTGAAAAGGTAATGCTGTAGGGGGTGAGAACATAACCACACGGTCTCACCACGGAGTTTCAGAATTGTTATAAGAAGATATTTAATAAGAAAACTATTTTCAAACTTAGTGATTATCATAGCCTTATGAATCTTATAAAACCAGTAGCTGATCATTCAAAACATTTTCAAAGAAACAACGTTTAATCTTCCAAAAATCCAAAACATTTCTTTTCTTATAAGAAAATCTCAATCAGAAACCAACCACGCAATCAATCAACGCAATCATCAATTCAGCACCAAAGTTCATTCTCAAATGTAGCACACCAGGACAAACACAGGCAAGACAGACAAGGAAAGCACAGGTTTAGGTAGCAGTTATAGCAAATAGTTCAGGTAGCAGTTAAGAACAATTTAACAATTAGGCAAACCAAAACAAGTTCAAACCCAAGCAAAGCATACAAATGCATATGATGCATGCCTGTCCTATGGTTAATGAGCTCATCTGTCGGTTATCCAGCCAACCCGACAAGTTCAAAAACCTTAGACTGTTCTCCGACACGCATCCCCATGAGTCTATTCATATATCAAATCGCTCAATGGGGGTACCATTCTTGGAAATTTATAAGTGCCCGGTCACCCTTACGTCGTAGGGTCAACATAGTATCGAGTCTCAACCTGGAGCAAGTGGTGGCAAGCCACTGCGTCTACCCAGAAAAAATCGTATCTCAGATAATTCAAATTCATAAGCCATATGAATAATTCATTCATCATTCATCAATATCTAAGTCATTCTCAATATCATCATTATTCGTCAATCCATATCCCATTTCTAAATTCATTCAAAAATCACATTTCAAAGTCAATCCTCATCATCCTTCTTTCTGTTCCATTAATCAACAATCACAATCCAAAACATAATTCTTTCTTTTCTAAATGAATCAATCTTAAAACACATAATGTTTAAAAACTAAATCTTTTTAAATAATTTCTTCAGGCGAAACTTCCAATTTTATAAAATTTCGACAGCATCTCCTCTAAAATTCGGACTCTGCCACCCTTTTCGGGTCCCAACCGAATCAAACCAAACGCCTGTTAATCATTTAAATCACGTCCAATTACCATTATCACAACAACAACACTTAACCCTAGGAAATTACAAAATCCATAATTCAATCAACCAATCCTATAAATCGCAATTTAAATCAACTTCAATCAACATCATCAATAATCAATAATTAAGAATCCTCAGTCTTCTCAGACAATTTCAAACCAAACCATTCCTCAAACTCTTTTTGGATCATTTCCAAAATAGCAAATCATTCTCAATAAACAAACCGTTTTCAAATATCAAGTCCTTTCCAAATTTGTCTTAAAATCAAATTCCGATATCAAGTCAGATTTAATATCAAATCGAATTTCAATATTAAATCTTTTCTAAAATCAAGTCGTTTCCAAAATTAAACTAAATGCCAATATTAAATCTCTTCTAACAACTCTAGAAAAACCACTTTAACAACATCAGTCAACTAATCAGAATATTCAACTTTCTCAATCGATCAATCAATCAATCGAACTAATAATCTCATCCATCCAAAGCAACTCAATTCAATTCATAAGACTTACAAAATCACAAAAATGTATTTTACGCATTAATATCGATTTATAACAACTTTGTAATGTAAAACAAATTAAAAAAAAAAAAGCGCCCGTACCTCGATTATTTGCAATCCGCATAATTAGACGCATTTGAATCCATTTTTTCATGTTAATCGACAACAGTAGAAATTCCCAAACAATCGTAAGGATCACGACAACAACAACATATCTGACCTACTTTAAAATTAACGCGGAATAGATGTTAAGAGATATTAGAACATAATTGATAATAGAGTATAGCGGTAAACAAGAACGGAACCAAATAATCTCACCACGACAAACAAAATAGGATGGCACAGCAGCAACTCCCAAACTG
The DNA here is from genome assembly GCF_003086295.3 of Arachis hypogaea. Lineage (NCBI taxonomy): Eukaryota > Viridiplantae > Streptophyta > Magnoliopsida > Fabales > Fabaceae > Arachis > Arachis hypogaea. The sequence continues at coordinate 6,857,912 of NC_092036.1, read as the reverse complement.
ATCGGACAGCAGCTCTGGTGATGGCAGAAAACCTCAGTGGCAGCTTCAGTGATAACAATACCTAGAAACTGAAAGAACAGAAACCGAAAACAAGAATACTCTTTACCAGCGGCAGTGGCGGCGACTAGGAACTCCGACAGTGGCAACTCAGGAGTGGCTCTATTGGTTCAGCAGCAGCGGTGACTCCCTTTCCTCTCTTTCAACCGCGTTTCTGTTTTCCTATCCTTGCGTCGGATCCTCGTGGTGGCTTGACAAATTCAGAACGGCGATGGCAGTGGGTGACCCAGTAGCGGCAGAAGGTCCCAGCCCCAACCATGACGCCGTTCCTCTCCTCCGCATGCGACAACTTCGACCTCCCTTTCGCGTTCTGTCTCCCTCTCTCCTGCACGCATTGCCTCTCCCTCAGCTCAAACCGGCGACTGATTCAACCTCACCAATGACCGCAAGGGCTCACGCTGAGGACGACGACATCGGTGGTTTCGCACAGCACGACAGCATGGCGGTGGCGCGACGTCAACAACAAAACACAGCTCCTCTCCCTTCTCACGTTCTGTTTGGCGGTGCTCTCATTCCCTCTTCCCTTCGGCGGCGATGACAACCAGACAGCGGCTACACGGTGATGGCGGCGGCGAGGCAACGACGCCTCCTCCTCTTCCTTTTCTCTCTCGGATCGCGACTCCCCCTTTTCTCTCCTTCCCCTGCTCTCGTCCCCCTTTCTTTTTTAAAATTTTTGAAAAACAAAAACATGATTTTTTAATTTTTTTAATTTCAATTGCTGATTTTGGATCTGAAATTGTGGTTGATGATTGTTGAATTGTTATTTAATGTAAAATTTCTATTGATTTATTTTGTGGTGGTTGTTGCTAAAATTGTTGAATTTGTTGTTGTTGAATTTGGTTGTTACTGTGAGAAAGAAGGTGTGATAGTTATGGGGCAGTGGTGATGGTTATGGTGGCTGTGGTGATGTCGATAAGGAATGGGAGAGGAAGAGAGATACATAGCGATGATGATGATGATATAGAAGTTAATGTCCCAATTTGACAAAGGAAAACTCACCAGTTCAATCAACCACCAAGTGTATCCTGGCCCAACTTGACAAGGAAAACTAAACTTTAATTCAACAAAATCAAATTACACAGAAATATTTCTTTGACTTTTTCATGCATTTCTCTTATCTCTTCTTTCATGAGTTTTTCATAATTGTCTACTCACAATCATAAATCTTTTTCTCAAATACAAAAAGATAACATTAGATAGTCATAAAAAAGAAAATCTAAAATGAAGTACAAATTGAAGAAAAATAATTTCAGCTCAAGTGTTTTGAGATGATGCTCTTGTATCACTCTATTTTCCTTGTCTTCAAATGATGTTGTGAGCCCTGCTTTATAGGATGCAATTTGCTCTTCAAAATATCTTCATTGCCTCTTCCAATTTTTGGTACCATCTTTCCGTTGCAGCTGTTTTCTTTGGCATGCAATACTTTTTTTTCACTTTGCTCCACTATCTCTATTGTCCGAGGAGTTGCTCCACCATCTCTTCTGTCCTTGAAGCCGCTCCACTTCTTTTGTTGTGCTTGCATATTGTTTGTTTCTCTACCAACCTCTGAATTTTTTATCCTCTATTGTCTTTGAAGTGGTATTTTTGTCCTTGTTGTGTTGTTGGTGTCTCTGTGTTCCAGTTGTCTCTTATTCTCCATAGTGATGCCTAATATCCCTCTTTCATTTTGCAGAACTTCCTTTTCCTTTTACCTTTGGTTCTGCTTCTTATTATTCAAATGCAATGGGCTGATGCCTTAAGTTGGCAACAACTATTGGACTGCGATGAGTTATTGGGCTTGCACCACTAATGCACATATTAAATCACATTTGGGCTTTTGACCTAATGAATGTTTGTCATCATAATTGTATATCCAAAATCAATCCTAATTCAACAAGAAGAACAACGTATATAGTAAACAATGCAAACAATAGAGTAAAAAAAAAAGTAAAATTCATTTTAAAATTCAGATCCTTAATTACTTAATTATTTATTATCATATTTTAAATTCAAAATTTGAATTTATTAAATTAAATCATCATTTTAAGTTTTTTTATTCACATTATTACTTGTTCTTAATTTACGGGACAACCATGATTCAGAAGGCAACTTGGGCCAACACAGCTCTGTGGTACAGACTAAAAGACCATCCCTCACAGTGACAAAATTTTGGAACGCCACTGTCCCTCCTCTCCGCAGCCTGACGCAGCGTAATCACACTCGTCCATTTCTGTCACCTTCCCGTGCTGCCTCTGTCTTTCACATTCATGTGTATAGGAGTGTCGCCGCTGCAATTGTTGTCTTGCTGTTTTCGCGCCACTCTTCCCTGACAGCGTTGCTACGGTATCATGCCACCCTCTTCTGGAGTTGTTGCAGTGCCGCCACCAACTACTACCGCGCGAGTGATGCCATCGCGCCCGTTCCCCATGCATCACTGCGGCTGTCTCATCGCCGTCTTCCATCTGCTGTCATGGTTCTCCTCCTCCTCTTTTTCAGATGTGGATTCTTATTTACTATATATGTGGATGGTTATTTTCATTCTAAAGTGGATGTTCATTTAATTTGGATTGGATTTAAGTAGATATAATGAAATTTGCTAAATGTTTATTTTACTAGGTACGTTGATGGTTATCCATTAAACTCCTACCCGTCACTAACCTGTCGAAGCAGCGATCCACAATGGCACTAAGAAACTCAGCGGTGAGTTTGATGTCCGGTGAGGGAGAGAGCGACGCTGGTGGGGGATGGTTGGCGAAGCAGCAACGGCCCCACAAGCTCGACGGTGACGATAACGTCTAGCTGGGGAGAAAGCGACGCCTGTACAGGGGCTGGTTATGGAAGCAGCAACAACACTGAAAAGCCAGGGGCGACGATAATATCCGGTGAGGGAAGAGCAACGTTAGTGGGGGGCTGGTTGGGGAGCAATGGTACTGCTAGGATTTTCAGGGGAGGCAGCAGCGGCGGATGGTTAAAATTTAAAAAGATAAGGTAAAAGGGTTTTTTGTTACTTGATTTAGGTGGATTTTTTTATCTTCAGTAGGCCAAGAAAGAACTCCGCTAGGGAGACAATGAGGAATCTTGACAATGTGTACAATGGGTTTTAAATTTGGCCCAATACATAAAAAAAACACAAACAGTTATTTTAAAAAACAAATCATCCAAACTCTAATTTACCATTAGAATTTACCCAATCACTGCTACCTCTCCGGCGTTAGAAGCTCCCTCACTGGCCATCAAATAACCATCCACGTAGTTATTAAAATAATCATCCGACTACCTAGTGAGATGACCATCTAACATTTATTAATTATATATACTTAAACTGAATCAAACAAAATAACCATCTAATTAAAAATTAAAATAACCATCTATAAACCTAGTGAATTGAATATCCAGTTATGATGTAAGACGAAAAAATAATTAATTAGGATCAATGTTGAAGGCAACAATCATCATATGAGCTTTCAAGACCAAACCGCTACAGCATCCGTTGCAAACCCTTCGGGATGATACCTGACGATGACGATGAAGTCCCACATGAACATCTCAAAAGCTTTCCTGAAATCGTCATTGTTGTTGATGGTCATGATCTTCATGAAATCCTGAAAGTCTAACAAATGGTCGCCATCAGAGTCGAGGTTGGTGGGGGGCAGGGCGACATCGTTAGTAGGGGGAGGCCGTCGGACAACATGGGGTGGCGAGTTTCAACAGCTGTGCTGACGATGGCCGGTGTCGTGGCAGCATGGTGGAGGATGCATGAGGGAGGATGTGCCCACTGAGGCGCGATTGAAGAGGGTGACGCGAGGGGTGGGGGCTTGGTGTGGTGGAGGATGGCAACACGAGGGAGAAAGAGAGGATGTCGGCGCTGAGAGAAAAGAAGAAGAAGAAGAACGACGTTGAGAGAGAATTAGAATTAGAGTTAATGTTGAAAAACCTGACCCTAATATTTGAATTTAAAATAGGTAATTATTAAATTAATTATTATATTATTTTAGTCTTTTTTTACTTTTATTACACACTAAAATTATTGTCTTCCCATACTTTTTTGCCAAAAAATCAGTCATTTGTTCATGTTGTTTAAATTTTCTATTATCTATCTAGCAGAGTTCATATATATATATATATAAAGGAGGGACAAGTATATAATGTTACGTTGAAGAAGTTCAATACATCAAATCAAGCACATAGTAGCAGTTTGTTAGCGACGGATTTTTAAAATCGTTGTCAAATGGGATTTAGTGGCAGTTTGCGTGAGAAGGTAGACACCAGGAAAACAACTACATTTAGCAGTGGTTAACACAGTGAATTGCACATTATTTATAAGATCAATTTCTCAAAATCAAGTAAACTAATTAATTCAATTCAAATTATAATAGTTTGAATCTGATTAGATAAAAATTAAATTAAAATTGATAAAATACATATTATGATTTTTTAATAAAATTGAATTAAATTAAAAAATAAAAATCAAACTAATATCATGCAAATCGTACTAATTTATATCGATTTTATCTTTTATATTAATTCAAACCGTATTGTAAATATGATCTTATCTCATTATCTTACCTGTTGGGCCAACTGTGGGGAGCTCTCGAACACCGAAAAGATTTCGGAGAGGAATACATAAGATGAGATGACACCACATCCAACTCAAAACCTTAAGGTGTCAAGTAAATAGATCTCTCATCTTATAAACTCCTCACTCTTCCTTGCTTTCTTTGATATGGGACTAACTTCAACACTCCTCACACTTGCAACACTAACAATCTCCCCCTCAAGTGTGAGCCTCCACATAAAGCATCAACTCCCCTCTAGCTCCTCCACCACATATGAGCATTCGTCCATCACACTGCCGCAAAACACTGCGGGACACGCCGCCCGAAGCACCTTTGATAGAAAGACTTTCGATGCTTCACCTTGAATACCCCTTAAAACCACCAGACCGATTAACCATCAGCTCTGATACCACTTTGTTGGGCCAACCGTGGGGAGCTCTCGATCACCGGGGGAGATTTCGGGGAGAAACCAAGCGAGAACATAAGATGAGATGACACCACATCCAACTCAAAACCTTAAGGTGTCAAGTAAATGGGTCTCATCTTATAAACTCCTTACTCTTCCTTGCTTTCTTTGATATGGGACTAACTTCAACACTCCTCACACTTGCAACACTAACATTACTGACAAACTAAGATAGACTCATTCATTTATTTAAAAACACACTATATATATTTTTACTTTATTTCGTTGGCAGTGACAATTAACAAAATACGAGTAACATCATAACCAAGGTTCTGAAAATCGAACCGGACCGGCTAGTTCAACTGATTTAATCGCGAACCAGCGATGCAAGCGGTCTAGTCCTCCTCTAATAACTGCAAAAAAACCGCTGAAAAATCGGTGAACTGGCCGAAAATTCGTCGGTTGAGCCGGACCGGTGACCGGCCGGTTCTTCTAAATGACGCCGTTTTTAATTGTTTTAAAAAAAAATTTAAAAATGAAACCCGACCCGACCCGCTCATGAAGCACGGAGCACCCCCCTTTCTTCTCCCGACCCCATTCATTCATCTCAGTCTCACAGTGAACCCTAACCCTCTGAAATCTGAAGCATTCCCAGTCCAATAGCCCTCCATCGTCGCCGCAGTCTCTGGTCGTCAGCGTCACCGCCATCGCCTGGTCCTCAGCACCAGTAGCCCTCCATCGTCGCCTGTTCCCAGCCCAGTATCCCTCCATCGTCTTCATCTTCTCAACACCAATAGCCTTCTCATCGTCTTCATTGTCGCCTGGTCCTCAACACCAGTAGTCCTCCATCGAACCCAGGTGAACTTCCTCTGCTCATCTTCTTCGTTCTTTGCCTCTTCGGTCTTCTTCGGTCTTCAATTTATGTTTGTTATTTAGTATATGAAAAAAATAATCTTAAAATTAAATTAATTCCAATTTCTATTTTATTGTATTCCAAATTCACCCTAGGAGTTTTTTTTTTCCTCAGTTGATACAGAAACATGAAGACGTTCTTAGTTTACCCGTTACGCAATTTTTGTTCAATTTATTGCTGTTTTAGTGTTTTGCACTTTGCTGCTTTGCACTTTTGCACTTTTGCTGTTTCAATTGTTAATCTGTTACTCTGTTTTAATTTGTTTCTTTGTAATTGTTAATTTGTTACTCTATTTTGTTAATGTTGGAAAGTGGAAATTTACTCTATTTTAGTGTTTTACTATTTTGTAATTGCTGGATAGTGATGGCTCTGTTAGTCTATTTTAGTGTTTTACTATTTTGTTGATGATTTTTTTATTTCTCGTTGTGCTGCGGTTGTTTTCAAAATGTATCGAGGTAAGATAACAAAATGTTGTAATTACCTAACCTAAAAGCTATTTGATTGTTTACTTAGACGAAATCTATTCATTATTGGCTAAAATTCTCTGCATATTGTTTGTTCTTTTAACTAGAACTCATTTTACTTATATGTTGTTAACGTGTTATCCTTTTGGGATTCTCTTCAACAGAACACAATTACTTGTAGCTTTGTCTGGAACCCACACTCTTGGAAGCAAGGTTTAGAAAACCGGAACGGTCATCAAATCGTTCTAGCTACTGGTTCACTGGTTTACTGGTCCAACCGGTCTAATCGGTGGTTCAACCGAAAAAACCGTTTTAAATTAAAATAATAAATAAATTATAAATAAACATGCTAAAATATAATTATAGTATAACATAAATATTAAAATAGTTTTCAAATTTAAAAAACTACATTAAATGTCATCAATCAAATTCATATAATCTTATTAATACGTTGATGGTGGTGGTGTCTTCTGAGGCATCAATATCTCCTCATCCAGCCCCTCCAATTTCTTCAGCTAAAGCCAGCAATTAGAAAACAAAGCCAGCAATTACAAAACACTAAACCTTCACCCAGCAATTACAAACAAAGCTAGCAAAACCAACACAACCAACAACTACAAATCAAAGCAAAACCAGCAACTACAACACAATGAAAACAGAGTAGCATTCATCAACAACCATTACAAAACAGTAGCATAACAACAACAGTGCCATAACAAAACAGCAGCATAACAACAACAGCATCTTAACAAGTCACTAATCAGAAATTCCAAAATTAATTAGCAATCCTATTCTTGTTTCGTGCATTTAATTACTCATAAACAAAAATCAACTCCACCTGAATATTTAATTTAACCTTGGTCTTATGGAATCATAAATAGGAATATATTACATTGTTCTTTTTCCTAAAATTCAAGCAACAACACAAGATTTCACAGTTTTAAATCTTATTCACCGGCTTCTCTTCTGATGCTGTGACTGGGAAGCAACAAATTTAGCAACAAGCAACAAATTTAACAAATCCTGGTAAAGTCCCGATTTATAGCAAAAAGGCAAATTTATTGATTACCAATTCAGCAACATGCAGAAATACAAGAGAAGGGAAATCTGGAAAAGAGAGAACACCAAACCAAAACATTAACCAATAATCACAAAATACTAAACTTTCACCCAACAATTACAAACAAAGCCAGCAATTGAGCAACAAACAGAAATTGAGCTACAAACAGAAATTGAGCAACAAATAGAAATTGAGCTGCAAACCAACAAACAGAAATCTGCAAACCGGCCAGTTAATTTTCAGATTATTTATTTCTCATGCTAACCAACAAACAGAAATCTGCTAACCAACAAACAGATTATTTATTTCTCATGCTAACCAACAAACAGATTTTTTGATAGTCATGCTAACCAACAAACAGAGGAAGTTCACAATTAAACTGAAATCTGAGTTCACAGAGGAAGTCGAAGTTCACATAGTATCAATTTCACAGAGGAAGTTCACAGAGGCAAAGAACAAAGAAGATGAGCAGAGAACGAGTCATTCACCTAGGGTCGACGGAGGGCTACTGGTGTTAACTGTTGAGGACCGCGCGACGATAAAGACGATGAGACGGGCTACTGCCTGCTGGTGTTGAGAAGATGAAGACGATGCAGATGGAGGGCTACTGGGTAGGGAACCAGGCGAAGGAGGGTTACTTGGGCTGATGACCAGGCGACGGCAGTCGCACTGATGACCGGTGACCGCGGCGACGAAAGAGGGTGCGGTGGCAGGTTAGGGTTTGGGCGGCTAGGGTTCACTCTTCTCTGTTCTCTCTGTGAGATGAATATGATTCAGAATCAGCTGAATCATGAGTGAATGGGTTCGGGGGAAGAAAGGGGAGTGGGGGTGCAGGGTGCTCCACGGGTCGGGTCGGGTTTAGGATTTTTTTAACAATAAAACGGCGTCATTTATGCAGAACCGGCCGGTCACCGGTTCGGCCCAACCGGCCAATTTTTGGCCAGTTCGCCAGTTCTTTGACGGTTCTTCCCAGGATGGTTTCTACAGGAGGATCGGGCCGTTTGCGTTGCCGGTTCAAATTCGCGGTTAAACCGGTCATACCGGCTGGTCCGATTTTCATAACCTTGCTTGGAAGTAAAGGTTTTAGAAGTCCAACTTCTTTTGACAATGCATATTATAAGATTCTTTTGGAGAAGTCTTGGGCAAATTCAGGTAGGCTCATAACTAAGTTAGAAGATTGTTGTCTGACTCAATTCTTTTTTTAATGAAAATGAAGGAGTTGAAGGCATAACATGCCTTCAAGATTCAATAACTAGCTTATTTTGATGATTTGTGCCTGTTAACGGATCTTAATGTTAGAAAAAAAATTTCAATTTTTTTGGCATCATTTTTTTTTTGCAACAAGCTATAAATGACATGAACATTTGTGATGATTTAATTGTGTGCTCAATTTTTTGGATAGACCAAATGTGTTCAATCTTTTTTTTGTTACCTTTTGGTTTTGTGAACAACTTTTCTTGTCATTTTTAAATGCTGGTTTTGTTCTCTCAGGTGGCATGTCAAGTATGATTGGCCTTCTTTCAGATCTCAAATGCCGATTTTGTTCTCAAATGCTTCAATATTAGGATTAAATTATTATATAAATGGGTAAAACAAGTTAGGATTAGAAGCATAATGTTCAATTTTAATATTTTGATATTTTTTTATTATTTAACTTTTGAGTTTGTATTTTGATAAAGATCATATGGTTTTAGTTGATGACATTTCATGTAGTGTTTTAAATTTGAAAGATATTTAAAGATTTATATTAGACTATAATTATATTTTAGGATGTTTATTTATAATTTATTTATTATTTTATTTTAAAACGATTTTTTCGATCGAACCACAGTTAAACCGGTTGAACCAATAAAACCGTAAATCAATACTTAGAGCAGTTCAATGACCGATCCGATTCTCAAAACCTTGATCATAACATTCGCAGGTGAGACAAGTTAACAAGATAAATAACATAATGTTAAAATATAATTTTTTTTAAATGTATACATCTAATAATATTGAATTTATTTTATTTATTTTAAAAATTCCAACAAATAATATAGGAGTAATATTAAAAAGAACACACAGTGTTCCTTCCTTTACCTACCTAACTAGAGAACGAAATAGGGCAGCGATTGTTCATAGTTCATACACCATTTTTGTCGAAGTCAATCTTTTCGTGCAGAGTTGACTATTTGTCCATATCTCCCTTAATTGTGTTCCCCCCAGGAATTATATTCACTTTCTTTCATTGTAATTAGTTAATAATTAAAGATAAAATGTAATTAGATATCATTCGCATTATCTATATTTTAACATCTTTTCTTTCTTTTATTATTAATATCTTGTCTCCTTTTATTAATATATTTTTATTTAATTCACATTATATATTGTAGCCAGATTATAGTAGCTAGAGTAGCTCGTTAGCTTAGGTAATTGATAGTTTGGCAGCACGTATAACAAGTTGTCCTAATATATTAACATCAAAATTAGTTAGAATAGTGTAAGGAATTTAATCAGGTAGTTATCATTATGTTGTTCATATTAAGTGTATATATATCAATTTTGCAATAATGAAATCACACTTTTTGCCTCTCTTTACTATTTCACATTTTTTGAATTTCCTTCTCTTGCGTGGAGCAATTTTTCTGTCTCACCATCACACTCTGCAACCCAACAAAATTCCCTCATATATGTTGGCATTTTCTCTCTCATTTCTCTTTTTTAAATAAAATATTTTTAAGAAAAATATGTTTAACAATAATTTAATAAAATTTCAATATTAAATATACAATTTTTATTTATAATTTTTTTTATTTTTGGTTCCTCATTCACAAAAAAAAATTAACATAAAGTTTTGTTTACTGCAGTTTTTCTTTTGTTTTTATGTTTAAATACATTCTATTTTGTAAAATAAATAAATAAATTGACATTAATTTAATTTTAATATCAACAGGAGGAAATTAAAAAATAGTATATAAGTAAGTAATATTAGTACATTAAAGTATTAGATATGTCTACAGAAAAAAAATACTAATAAAATATTTAGTGTAGGTAAGATATATAAAAGATAAATTTAACAAAAAGAAAGAAAAAGATAATTGAATGTAAAACGAAAAATGTGAATTTTATGTCCAAACCAAAATGTGTAGGATGCTAATCTAGACATGAACTTGAGAACTTGTGTATGTTATTAAACACACAATATATATATATACTAAATATTTTTTAATTTAACCTCCAACTAGCAGTTGTATGCGCGTACTTGAGCAAGAAAAGTCTTGGCATAGGTGCATGTACATATCTGGAGAAATATAATTGTATATTGATAAGAAAAATATTTGTGTTCTCCTAGCTAAAATCGACTACTTGATTTTATTTTATATTAGTTTAACATTATATAAATAGAAATGATGAGTTTTAAATAATTTTAAAGTACGTATTAGTAATATTTCATCAATATAAAAATCATTACATGTAGATATCCATAAATAATCTCATGTCCAATTTAATTATTCGTCACTATTATACGCGTGAACACAACGAGGTGATGAGAAATATTTATATGTCCTTAAAGCTAAGTATAAGTATAAGTATATATATATATATATATATATATATATATATATATATATATATATATATATATATATATATATATATATATATATATATATATATATATTACAAACATTTACACTTATTCCTTTTTTATTAAATAATTTTTTTTGACATTATAAACAAAAATGAAAGTTAAATCTAGACAAACATTAATTAATTGAAGTTAATTTTTTCCCTTCAATAGTTTACTTAACTACATAAATTAGTACACGCCCACAAACATTAATTATTATCCGAAATGTTTAGTAACCAAAGAATCATTATATGATTTTTCTATATATTTAACGAATAATATTAAGGAACGAATTTTTTTGAATCGATCATTTAATATTTTTAAAATTATTTTAATTTCTTAAATTTTATACTTTAAATCATAAATTTTAAATTATATAAATATAAATTTTAAAATTAACTAAAAGTTGACTCGCTATATTTTTCGTTTTTAACTTCTTCATTTTTAGTATAAGAAGTTTGTTAGATTTAAAAAAAAAAAACTCAAGTTTGTAAGACATGATTAAAACTAATAATAAAGATAATTTAGTTTATGAATGATGGTCATGGCGACAAGAAGGTTCATCTACCAAGTGTTATTATATAAACCACCTCTCATATCTCTCAAATCTCACTAAACCATTTCTCATATCTCAAATCTCAGTAACATAGAATCTTTCACCAAATTCATACACACATACACAATTTTAATTTCCATGGCAAATCATCATAAGAGAACGCTAAAGTTTGACATTAAACAAATTGTTTATGTGAAACCATCAAAACCCACACCAAATGGCAACATTTCACTCTCTGCACTTGATAATAGAGCTGATAACAATGGCCTATGCCATATTGTTCAAATATATCAATCCCCGAAAAATGACCAAAATGACCCTGCCCTTATGATCAAAGAAGCACTCTCAAAGGCTTTGTTTTATTACTACCCTTTGGCGGGTAGAATAGTAAAACATGCTGATGGGAAACTTAGAGTTAATTGCAATGCAAATGGAGTTCCCTTTGTAGA